>NC_137898.1:90971906-91507319 GCF_963455335.1 Martes martes
AAATACTGATTTTGAATGGAGTCCAGCCAAAAGTTACACCGTTTGAGGGTTTTCTGGAATGACTGTGTACTTCGAAAGGAAGTAGGTTAGGAAATGCAGCTCTGGCCAAGGATCCTAGGGGGGCAGGGAAGGCAAATTTCATCAACCAAGTGGAATATCCCAAATCCACCTGTAAAAGGGTATTCTTTCTTTTACAGAGTGGGTGCTATTTCTGATGGTGCAGATGTAGGTTACTGTGATGGCTTAGGTCTTCTGTATGGGTGAGGTTTATTTTTTAAGACAGTGTATGTTGTGAGATGAGAGGGAGAAAAATTTAGGGTTGCAAAATACAAAGAAGTTTAGAGTTTGAAGGCAGAAACAATTATTCACAACTTTGGCCATTTCACAAAGCCATTCAGTCTGTTTCTCTCCTCTGTAAAATGGGGACAATTAGAGAATCAATGTCAAAGGACATTGTGAGGACTAAATGGGGTGATGCATGTAAAGGTCTTAGTATGATGCCTAGAACATATTAATTGCTCCCTAAATGATAGTTATCCATCACCACCAGGATCATAGTCACCATCATTCACTGGGGTCAACAATACAGTCTGTAGTGTTCTGGGAGTAAAGAAGATGACACAGGATATGAAAGGACTTGTTCATTTGAAGGAACTTGGTAAGTTTATGGAGAGCTAATAAGTATACCTAGAAACAAGTATTAAGAAGGACTCTGGGGTCTGAATAGTGACTTACAGATGAAAGTAGTTCTGTCCTTGGATAGCAGGACAAAATGGACTGACAAACCAGCCTGAGTGCTGAGGGCAATGTAATGTCGCTAACAAACCATTCATTCTTCCATCTGATAAATATCTATGAGCACCTACTCTATGCTCCAAATACCAAACTCTGTTCTTGGCCACACTGGTACACTGCTGAATAAGCAAATACAGTCCTATCCCCATGAGCTTACTGAGAAAGATACAGGAACTTACGGAAGCAAGCAAAGACCTTAAAATGTGCCTGAAACCAGGGGTAGAACATGGTTATCATGGGACATGCAGGCACCTGTTAAGGCTCTCTACTCTTTCAGTGAAGTCCTTTGGATGTGAAATCCAAGAGCAGGAAAAGCAAAGAAAGACTTTAGAGTGAGCCAGACTAGGTTTGAGTCTTAATTTAGCTTTGCTGTGTGCCTAAGGTCTCTGAGCAGTTCCCTTGATATTAGAAAAGCACAGTAACAATTTCCTTCCAGAGTATTGTAAGGCTTAAAATGACACATCAAACACTTAGCCTCGTGACTGACATTTAGTATGTGTCCAATAAAGTAAAGCTACTTTTTTACTTAAGCAATTTGTCGTTGTTTCCTCATTTATTTCTTTTTTAAAATTAACTAACATATAATGTATTATTTGCCCCAGGGGTACAGGTCTGTGAATCATCAGGCTTACACATTTCACAGCACTCACCATAGCACATACCTTCACGAATGTCCATAACCCAGCCACCCTATCCCTACCCTCCAAGAGCCAAAAACCCTCAGTTTGTTTCCTAGATCAAGAGTTTCTTATGGTTTTTCTCCCTTTCAATGCCATCCTATTTCACTTTTTCCTTCCCTACCTCCCACAATCCCCCGCCCTGCTTCTGAAATTCCTCATGTCAGAGAGATAACACAATTGTCTTTCTCTGATTGACTTATTTCACTCAGCTAATACCCTCTAGTTCCATCCATGTCATTGCAAATGGCAAGATTTCATTTCTTTTGGTGGCTGCATAGTGTTCCATTGCATAAATTTACACCACATCTTCTTTATCCATTCAGCTGTTGATGGACATCTAGGTTCTTTCTGTAGTTTGACTATTGTGGACATTGCTGCTATAAACATTGTGGTTCATGTGCCCCTTTGAATCACTACATTTGTATCTTTAGGATAAATACCCAGCAGTGTGACTGCTGGGTCATAGGGTAGCTCTATTTTCAACTTTTTAAGGAACCTCTCTACTGTTTTCCAGACTGGCTGCACCTAGCTTGCATTCCCACCAACAGTGCAGGAGAGTTCCCCTTTCTTTGCATCTTTGCCAACACCTGTCATTTCCCGACATGTTAATTTTAGCTATTCTGATCAGTGTGAGGTGGTAACTCACTGTGGTTTTGATTTGTATTTCCCTGATGCCAAGTGATATGGAGCACTTTTTCATGTGTCTATAGGCCATCTGAATGTCTTCTTTGAAGAAATGTCTGTTCATGTCTTCTGCCTATTTCTTGATTGGATTGTTTGTTCTTTGGGTGTTGAGTTTGATACGTTCTTTGTAGAGTTCGGATACTAGCCCTTTATCTGATATGTCATTTGCAAATATCTTCTCCCATTCTACAAGTTGTCTTTTGGTTTTGACTGTTTCCTTTGCTGTGCAAAAGCTTTCATCTTGATAAAGTCCCAGTAGTTCATTTTTGCCCTTGCTTCCCTTGCCTTTGGTGAGGTTGCTCACCTTTGGCGAGATCGCAGTAGTTGTTGTGGCTGAGGTTGAAGAGGTGGCTGCCTGTGTTCTCCTCAAGGATTTTGATGGATTCCTGTCTCACATTGAGGTCTTTCATCCATTTTGAGTCTATTTTTGTGTGTGGTATAAGAAAATTGTCCAGTTTCGTTCTTCTGCATGTGGCTGTCCAATTTTCTCAACACCATTTGTTGAATAGACTCTCCTTTTTCCACTGGACATTCTTTACCGCTTTGTCCAAGATTAGTTGACCATAGAGTTGAGTGTCTATTTCTGGGCTCTCTGTTCTGTTCCATTGATCTATGTGTCTGTTTTTGTTCCAGTACCATACTTTCCTGATGATGACAGTTTTGTAGTAGAGTTTGAAGTCTGAAATTGTGATGCCACCAACTTTGCTTTCTTTTTCAACTTTCCTCTGGCTATTCAGGGTCTTTTCTGGTTTCATAGAAATTTTAGGATTATTTGTTCCATTTCTTTGAAAGAAGTTGATGATATTTTGATAGGACTTGCATTAAATGTGTAGATTGCTTTAGGTAGCATAGACATTTTCACAACATTTGTTCTTCCAATCCATGGGCATAAAATGCTTTTCCATTCCTTTGTGCCTTTCTCAATTTCTTTCATTAGTACTTTATAGTTTTCTGAGTACAGATTCTTTGCCTCCTTGGTAAGGTTTATTCCTAGGTATCGTATGGTTTGGGGTACAATTGTAAATGGGATTGACTCCTTACTTTCTCTTTCTTCTGTCTTGTTGTTGGTGTATAGAAATGCAACTGATTTCTGTGCATTGATTTATAGCCTGACACTTTACTGAATTCCTGTATAAGTTGTAGTAGTTTTGGAGTGGAGGCTTTTGGGTTTTCCACATAAAGTATCAGATCATCTGCAGAGTGAGAGTTTGATTTTTTTCTTTGCTAATTCGGATGCCTTTAATTTTTTTTGTTCTTGTTGTCTGATTGCTGAAGCTAGGACTTCTAGTATACTATGTTGAATAGTGGTGGTGATAGTGGAAATCCCTGCCATGTTCCTGACCTTAGGGGAAAACCTCTCAGTTTTTCCCCATTGAAAATGATATTCAGCTTTGCGCAGTGGCAGTATCGTAGCCAATGAGGTTTATCCGAGGCGCGATTATTGCTAATTGAAAATGATTAGGGGGTTTTTCACAGATGTCTTTGATGATATTGAGGTATGTACCCTCTATCCCTACACTGTGAACAGTTCTGATCAAGAAAAGGTGTTGTACTTTGGCAAATGCTTTTTCCTCATCTATTGAGAGTATCATATGGTTATTGTTCTTTCTTTTATTAATGTATTGTACCACACTGATTGATTAGCAGATGTTAAACCAGTCTTGCAGCCCAGGAATAAGTCCCACTTGGTTGAGATGAATAATCCTATTAATGTACTGCAGGGTCCTATTAGCTAGTATTTTGGTGAGAAATTTTGCATCCATGTTCATCAAGGAAATTGGTCTGTAATTCTCCTTATTTTTTTTAAGATTTTATTTATTTATTTGACAGAGAGAGGTCACAAGTAGGCAGAGAGGCAGGCAGAGAAAGAGGAGGAAGCAGGCTCCCTGCTGAGGAGAGAGCCCGATTCGGGGCTCAATCCCAGGACCCTGAGATCATGACCGAGGCTGAAGGCAGAGGCTTAACCTACTGAGCCACACAGGGGCCCCTGTAATTCTCCTTTTTGATGGGATTTTTGGTTTGGGGATCAAGGTAATGCTGGCCTCATAAAATTAGTCTGGAAATTTTCCTTCCATTTCTATTTTTTGGAGTAGTTTCAGGAGAATAGGTATTAATTCTTCTTTAAATGCTTGGTAGAATCCCCCTGGGAAGCCATCTGGCTCTGGGCGCTTGTTTATTGGGAGATTTTTGATGACTGCTTCAATCTCCTTACTGGTTATGGGTCTGTTTAGGTTTTCTATTTCTTCCTGGTTCAGTTTTGGCACTTTATATGTCTCTAGGAATGCATCCATTTCTTCCAGATTGTCAAATTTGTTGGTGTATAGTTGCTCATAACATGTTCTTATAATTGTATTTCTTTGGTGTTGGTTCTGATAGCTCCTCTTTCATTCATGATTTTATTAATTTGTGTCCTGCCTCTTTTCTTTTTGGTAAGTCTGGCTCCTAGTTTCGTTGATTAGTTCTACCATTCTTTTGATTTATATTTCATTGATTTCTGCTCTTATCTTTATTATTTCTCTTCTCCTGCTGGGTTTAGGCTTTATTTGCTGTTCTTTCTCCAGCTCCCTTAGGTGTAGGGTTAGGTTGTATACTTAAGACCTTTCTTTTTTCTTGAGAATGGCTTGTATTGCTATATACTTTCCTCTTAGGACTGCCTTTACTGTGTTCCAAAGATTTGAACAGTTGCATTTTCATTTTCATTTGTTTCCATCAATTTTTTAAATTTTTCTTTAATTTCCTAGTTGACCAACTCATTCTTTAGTAGGATGATCTTTAGCCTCCATGTATTTGAGTTCTTTCCAACTTTCCTCTTGTGACTGGGTTCTAGTTTCAGAGCACTGTGGTCTGAAAATATGAAGAGAATTATCCCAATCTTTTTGTACTAGTTGAGACCTGATTTTGCCCCAGGGTGTGATATACTCTGGAGAATGTTCCATGTGCACTAAAGAAGAATGTGTATTTTGTTGCTTTGGGATGGAATGTTCTGAATATATATGTGATGTCCGTCTGGTCCAGTGTGTCATTTAAAACCTTTATTTCCTTGTTGATCATTTGCCTAGATTATCTGTCCATTTCAGTGTGGGGGGTGTTAAAGTCCTCTACTATTATTGTATTATGGTCAATGTATGTCTTTGATGTTCTTATTAATTGATTTATATAACTGGCTGCTCCCAAGTAGGGGCATATTTAAGATTGTTAGGTCTTCTTGTTGGACAGACCCTTTAAGTATGATATAGTGTCCTTCCTCATCTCTTATTATAATCTTTGGTTTAAAATCTAATTTATCTGATATAAGGATTGCCACCCCAGCTTTCTTTTGATGTCCATTAGCATGGTAAATGGTTTTCCACCCCCTCACTTTAAATCTGGAGGTGTCTTTGAGTCTAAATGAGTCGCTTACAAACAGCATATAAATGGGTCTTGCTTTTTTATCCATTCTGATACCCTGTGTCTTTTGATGGGACATTTAGCCCATTTACACTCAGGGTAACTATTGAAAGATATGAATTTAGTGTCATTGTATTGCCTGTTAGGTGAATGCTACTGTATATTGTCTCTGTTCCCTTCTGGTCTGTTACTTTTAGGGATCTCTCTTTGCTTAGAGGACCACTTTCAATATTTCCTGTAAGGTTGGTTTGGTGTTTGCAAATTCTTTTAATTTTTGTTTGTACTGGAAGTCTTTTATTTCTCTATTTTTAGTGACAGCCTAGCTGTATATAGTATTCTTCGCTGCATATTTTTCTTGTTTAGTGCTCTGAATATATCATGCCAGTCCTTTCTGGCCTGCCATGTCACTGTGGATAGGTCTGCTGCCAATCTGATATTTCTACCATTGTATGTTACAGACCTCTTGTCCCAAGCTGCTTTCAGGATTTTCTCTTTGTCACTAAGACTTGTAAATTTTACTGTTAGATGATGGGGTGTGAACCTATTTTTATTGATTTTGAGGGGGCTTCTCTGTGCCTCCTGGATTTTGATGTTTGATCCCTTTACCATATTAGGGAAATTCTCTACTATAATTTGCTCCAATATACCTTCTGACCCTCTCTCTCTTTCTTCTTCTTCTGGGATCCCAATTATTCTAATATTGTTTTGTCTTATTGTATCGCTTATCTCTCGAATTCTCCCCTCATGGTCCAGTAGTTGTTTTTCTCTGTTTTGCTCAACTTCTTTATTCTCCATCATTTGGTCTTCTATATCACTAATTCTCTCTTCTGCCTCATTTATTCTAGCAGTAAAAACCTCCACTTTTTATTGCATAATGCACCTCATTAATAGCTTTTTTTTTATTTCAACTTGGTTAGATTTTAGTTCTTTTATTTCACCAGGAAGGGATTTTATCTCTCCAAAAAGGGGTTCTCTAATATCTCCCATTCGTTTTTCAAGCCCAGCTAGCACCCTTGAGAATCGTCATTCTGAACTCTAATTCTGACATATTACTAATGTCCATATTGATTAGGTCCCTAGTCATTGGTACTGCCTCTTGTTTGTTGTTGTTGTTGTTGTTGTTTGTGGTGAGTTTTTCTCCCTTGTCATTTTATCCAGATAAGAATAGATGAATGAGAGTACAAAATGCTAAAAGGGTGGCAAAGACCCCAGAAAAATATACGCTAACCAAATCAGAAAAGACCCAAAACCTGGGGGAAAAATTAAAAGTCAAAAATCAAAAATCAAAAAAATTGAAGTAAATTATATAAATATATATATATATATATATATATATATATATATATGGGTGTCTTTGTTTGATTCATTGCCAGTGAATCAAACAAAGACACCTACTTGATTTTGGGTGTATTCTGGTCTCTTAGAAGAAACTACCTCCTAAAATTTTAAAGAAAGAAAAACTTATATATATACCAAAATAAGGGTAAGCATGATGAAGGGATGGAATATGACTGTAAAAAGGAAAATTTAAAAAGATTCTAAAAAAGGAATTGATAAAATAAGAAGTTGGAAGAAGAAAAAAAAAAGAGGAGAGAATGTGATCAGGTTGAATACTAGAACAAAGCCATGTGCTAGATTTAGGGTATATTTTCGTCTATTAGAAGAAATTATATCCCAAAATTTTAAAGGAAAAAAAAACTATATGTTTACAAAAATAAGGTTAAATACAATGAAGGGATAAAATCTGACTATAACAATGAAAATTTTAAGTTTTTTTTTAAAAACAGTATTGATAAGATAAAATAGTTTTAAAATGTTAAAATATGAAAGAGGTAAAATTTTAAAACTAGAATAAGAAAAAAATAAAATTTAAAAAATTTAACTTTGAAAGACAAAAGGATAATGGGATAAAAGCCATGAATTCATGTGTTGCTTTCCCCTAGCCTGGAGTTCCACAGTTCTCATTGATCAGTAAACTTGGTCTTGGCTGGATGTTCTTGCTGATCTTCTGGGGAAGGAGCCTCTTGCAGGGATTCTCAATTGTCTTTGCCTGAGGCAGAATTACACCACCCTTGCCAGGGGCCAGGCTAAGCAATCTGCTCGGGTTTTCTCTCAGAGTCTTTGTTCCCTGAACGCTTTCCATAGAGCTTTGGAGGATAGGAATGAAGATGGCGGCCTCCCAATCTCTGGCCTCGGAGAAGCTGAGAACTGGGGGCCCCACTCCTCAGTGCGCCCTCAGAGAAAAGAAGTCAACCCTCCCATCTCCCTGGTCTCTGGCCACACTCGAGCTCACCCGGCCTGTGACCAAGCATTTCTATCTCCGGCTCACGGCCCTGTTTGGAGTCTCCAAACCCAGCAGATTCCTGCTGCACACTCCTGTGCCACTCCTCCTGAAGGAGGAATGTGGAGGTCTCTCCGGATCTGCCACTTGTGGTGTCCCTGCTCGAAGAGCAGTGGCCCAACTGTGACTTGGGTCACGGTTTAAGGTAACCCCAAGCTGAGAGCACACTCCTCGGCTCTGTCTCTGTAGCTGGCTTCTCCATTCTGATACCTGAGAGCTCTGCCGCACTCAGACACCCTGGTCTTTCTGTGACCCTGCAAGTCCTGAGAACACACTGTCCCTGTGAGGGCTCCACCCCCCACTTAGCCTCTGGAGCGACATCCCTCAGTGGAGCAGACTTCTAAAAGTTCCAAGTTTGTGCACCATTGCTCCATTGTTTGCAGGGAGCCAGCCCCTCCCCTTGAAGTTTATCTTCCCATCGCTTCAGATTCACTTCTCCACACATCCTACCTTCCAGAAAGTGGTTGATTTTCTGTTCTTAGATTTGCTGTTCTTCTTCTCTTCTATCTCCTATTGAGTTTGTAGGTGTTCAGAACGGTTTGTTAACTATTGAGCTGAACTCCTGGTACCTGATGATATTTCAGTCTCTTACTCCTCTACTATCTTGCTTCCTCCTCTTCATTTATTTCTTTTAGTTTTTAGTAATGTTCCTCTAAAAGTATCAGCCTGCCTCAGCTGAGGAACAAAAAGGCACAGACATTTGCCCAAACTATGAGGGTGCAGGGACCCATGCCTGGTAAGTGAGAGTTAGCAAGTGCTGACAGTGAGGCCCTAGGCAGAACCCCGGTTAAAATTTCAGGTTGAAGGACATTGTATTTGGTGAGAAGAGGACTCCTCTTGTGTCCCAGGAACAATGCTGGGCAGGACAATTGGTCAGAAACACAGACAGACCATGATAAACTGTCCATTGGTAGAGCCTTACAGAGAACTTGCACACACAATGTTCCACTTGGTCCTCCAGCTCAGCTTGAAAGGAAGTCCTTTTGTCCCCTATTATACTGCTTGCACAGAAGAATTATTACCTTTGTTCTTGCTGCTGTTGTTGCTTAGTACTTTGTTGTTCATGTTGTCCGTTTGTTTTTTTAATTGTAAAATACACATAAAATTTACAATCTGAACCATTTTTAAGTGTGCAGTTCAATGATATTAATAACATTCACATCATTGCGCAATTGTTGCCTCTTTAAAGCCTCAATATCCCAGGGTTGGTGGAAACTAGACCCCAATGTCAACACTCTTGTTGCCCCCTGCATCCTAACTCCTAGTCCCCAGGGGAAAAAAAACACTGCATTCTGTTCTGCAACTTTGTGGTGTGCTTCTTTCTGCATGCCAGAAAGTGGTTTGGGCATGAAGGTAAATCTGAGGGCTGCTATGCTCCTAACCTTTCATCTGGTGCACAGTTTGTATGAAATTTAACATCTTTCACCTGCTTCTGACACACATTTACTGGGATATGACTCAAATCAAGCTCCACTTGGCTAACATCTGCCTTTCCATTCCTGCCTGACTCGGCAGGGAAGCTAGTATCTGGCAGAGGGAGCATTGTCAGGTTGCTGTTCCTGGCAAAGGAAAGGAGGGTTTGCTGCCTAACATAGCAAGGGACAAGGCAGGGCTCCTAGTTCTTTTCCCAAGGCCTTTGCTAACACTCTGTGGGGTTTTTCAGGAAGTCACTTTGTGCTTAGCTATCTGTCAGGAATAAGAAAAACAAAATCATTTTCTGTATAGTTCTTCTATGGTGATTCATGCAACCCAAAATTCTTTCAGGTCCTGCATATTCAAAATGTTTGAGAATGGTTAACTCTATTTTAGAAAACTAATCTGATTTTTAATTATGCTATTGTTCATGTGGATTTAGTGCCTCAGAGATACCAGCCATTGTGCTAGGAATTCATGTCCCTGGATGACCAAAAGGTTGTTCTAGGGCCAGGCTTTATCAAGAAAGTTGAGAGATGGTGAGCTCTCTGGGACTCTTTTGAAGCACCATCCCTGCTTAGTTCCTAAATGGCCAGTTAGACAGGGATGCTCTCAGGACAAAGAGATCCATTAATATTGCCTAAGACTTCAGCCTTGAAAGCTGGACTAGCCCATATAGGAAGTTCCCCCAAGTCCTGTTGCCACTCTTACTTAGGGTTGAGGTCTGGAGAAAATGATGGGCCACCCCTTCTATGCCCTCGTCCCCTAGTGCCAAGCCATGGGATAAGGTCCCCAGCTTGTCCACTCCATAGTGGGAGGTGCAATGGGGAAGCAATGGGCAGGGAGAGAGCCACTGTGAGGAGATGTCACCCTTCGCTCCTCTCACCAGTGCTTTCCCTCTGACGCCAGTGACTATTCTACCATCACCTGTGTTGGAGAACCTCCTCCTTGCATGGGATTAGGAGGTGGTGCCCACCCCTGTTTTGAGTTTGTAACCAAAATATTTATTAAATCTATGACCATGGGATGCCTGGAGGATTACGGGGAAAAATCAGTCTCCCCACCTTTAGGAAACTTTAAGAAGGAGTGCTTAGAGGGACACTTGGGTGGCTCAGTTGGTTAAGCATCTGCCTTTGGCTCAGGTCATGATCTGAGGCTCCTGGGATTGAGCCCTGCATCAGTCTCCTTGCTTGGCAGGGAGCCTGCTTCTTCTGCCTGTCACTTCCCCTGCTTGTGCACACACTCCCCTCTCTCTCAAATAAATAAATAAATAAATAAAATCTTTTTTTAAAAAAAAGAAGAAGGGGGACTTAGAAACACATCCTGTGGTTCTTTTCCTATAGTTTCTCAGTGGTGAGCTAGGGTCTTAGCTAAGAACACATGAGACATTTTTTCTGATTGCAACACAAACACTTTCAGTTCAGGAATGAGAATTTATCAAGGTCTATATATTGTACACTAAATGATCATAAGTTATACAACATCAGCTCAGACAGGAGATACCATGTCTAACTTTCTTCCCATCACATTAATAAGTGGAAATACAGCCACTGGATTCCTCTTTCCTGACCATAGATATTCTTTCTCTGGCTTCTTTGGAAAATTCCACCCCTGATTTCCATACCCAATTCAAGTACCCAAATCTCATAAGCTAAATATCTAACAGCCTTTTTTCTTTTTTTTTTTTTAATTTTTTATTTGACAGAGAGAGAAATCACAAGTAGGCAGAGAGGCAGGCAGATAGGAAGGGAGAAGCAGGCTCCCTGCTGAGCAGAGAGCCCGATGTGGCGCTCGATCCCAGGACCCTGGGATCATGACCTGAGCCGAAGGCAGAGGCTTAACCCACTGAGCCACCCAGGTGCCCCCAGCCTTTTTTCTTTTACCTCAGTCCCTTTGGCTTGTTTGAGAGCCTACTCAGGTTCATTCATGATGTAATTAAGTCAACCTCATGACAGCATGGAACCCTACTCAGAGAATGTCTCTCACTACTAAAGACCATTGTGCTTGGTCCACTTACTATCTTATTATTAGGTCATAGAGGACCCAATATGCCTGAATAACAGCAATAGTAAGAAAAACATAAGGATTTAATTTCCTGAAAAGTTAACATAGAAGTGAGGTTCCAAAAGAAAAAAAAATAACATATTCTTAGGATATGGAACACAGAATATAGAAGCTACATCATCTGTGCCATTGTCTCTTCCTTAGCATTGCTGGTCAACAGATGGAATATACTTGATTCACTTTCAGTTTCATCCTTCAAGAAAGTTGGGTTGTTTTTTTTTTAAAGATGTACTTATTTGTTTTAGAGAGAGAGAGCACAGGGAGGGGTAGAGAGAGAGGGAAAGGGAAACTTCAGCAGACTCTTCACTGAGCTCAGAGCCTGATATGGAACTTGATCTCAAGATCCTGAGACCAAGACCCTGAGATTATGAGATGAGCTGAAACTAAAATCAGGCCCTTAACCAATTGTGTGACCTAAGAGACCCAAGATTTGTTGATAACACATAGGAATCATTGACTGGACACCTGGGTGACTCAGTTGGTTAAGCAAGTGATTCTTGATCTCAGCTCAGGTCTTGATCTCAGGATTGTGAGTTTGAGCCCTGCATTGGACTCCATTCTGGATGTGGAGCCTACTTAATTACAAAAAATATATATAGAAGAAGAAAGAAGAAAAAATACATAGGAATCATGAAAAAAACAAGATATGTAGCATTAATAAAGAAAGTAGATGATGTCTTGGGATGGCTAATGGATCAAAAGCCATGAAAGAGATCTTAGAGGCTTGTCTCATGAATGAGAGCAGAAATGGAACTTATGGGTAGATATCACATTTCTGTCCTATAACAAAAAAGTTTCTAACAGAATTGTCTGAAAATTAAACTGATTGTTCCTTGTTTAAAAGCCACTAGATGACTGACCACTTGACATAAAGACCATTTTCATGTTGGGAAGTAGGCCCGACTAAATGAGATCTAAACACCATACTAACTCTAGGTTTTCCTCCCATCCTATAGACAAGTGAAGAGGTATCCTGTCTTACTCATAAAGCAGTTCCTAGAGTAGGAAGTAACATTTTCAAAGTGGCAGCTCCAGGAAAACAAAGTTTCTTGGGATCATTAGTTGATTTGGGATAGAGGGAAAAGAAAAAAGATTGAGATGGATCTGCTAACAGAAGAGGGAAGAAGATACATTGTGGGGGAGGAAATCACAAGGCATCCAGATGGAATGTATAGTTCCCAAGACTTTGAGTGAGTTTTGATGGTCTGGAGAGGAACTTTATGAGGGACCTTTCTCCAATAAAATGAAAAGACAAACCTCATGGAGGAATTTACTGCTCATAAACCAAATCCTGAGAATCTAACCATGGACAGCAGGGATCAAGCTGAACTCCCTTCTGGCCTACTATCCCATGTTGTTGGGCACTTGCTGACTATTTTCACCTCTGAATCAGAGGAATTGGTAGACTTCCTGAAACATCCTTCAGTTCCACCTGTAAAAGGACTCCTTTCTTCCCTTACCTTCTCTATTTCTCTATGCCCAGAAACCAAATAAGAACCAAGGAGTGGACCATCATAGAAAACCAAGACTTTGAAGACTGGCACTGCAGTTTGCCTAAGAAGGACATACAGGATGGAATCTAAATCCCAAACCTGGGTTTGCAGGACCTGTCCCAGTGGCTGGGCCAACTCTGACAACCCACCTTAACTCACCAAAAGGAATCCTCTTGCATAATTGTGATATGGTTTAAGAATTGGTCCTTCATCTGTTGATGATAAACCACTTATATCTTACATTATAGTTTGGGAAGGGATGATCACAATATGCTCAATTCATTATTTCATATCTGAGAATCATAAAATAAGAGGCGCTATTGTATAGTAGTTAAAAGAGTGCTGGGCCTGGAGATACACTGCCTGGGTTTGAAATCTGTCTCTGTCATTTGCTAACTATTGACTATGAGCAAGATCCTTAACTTTTCTGGGTCTCAGTTTCTTCATCTGTAAAAAGGAAACAATAATTATACCTACTTCGTAAGACAGTTGTGAACCTTAAATGACATGATCACGGTACACTATTTAACATAATGGCTGGCACTCAGGAAGTACTAAAAATATGTTAGCTACTATCACATTATTTTAGGACTTGAGAGATAATGGTTACATAGAGCTACCCTGCTCACAGTGCTTGATTGCAGAGGTGGGTGTCTCATCTGTTCCCCTAGTTGAGTTAAAGGCTTTCTTAGGTCCCTCTTTTTTAACCCCAAGCATACTTTAGATTACAATAGAAGAAAATCTATTATTATTTTATTGCTTTCTGATTTTATAAGAGAACTTAATCTTCATTTCATGTTGACTTTATTTGGTAATAATTATTTTTTTAAAAGGCCTTAGTTTTAGTGTGCCTTGCCCCTTATTACCTTTGTCATGTAAGTGCTAAAAGGCAAACTCAAAAGTTCAAAATGAAACTGGATTTCTGCAAGTGAGGACCTGGAAGCCAGAGAGGTAAGGCCACATGTCCAAAGACCCACACTTAGTGAAAGAGCAAGACAAAAAATTGGTCCTGTTCTTCTTAGATTATTCCAATAAATTTGTTTATTAAAAGTATTCTTAAAGGTATGTAATGAATTATTTGTTGAGTGAATCTATACTTCTCTTATACACATAAATGTGTGTTTTGTACATTTGATACTATCTTTAATAACACAGATACACAAAGCCATGCATATACATGTGTGTACTGTTGCCTGAATACAATCCTTACTGTGAACATTCCCATAAAATCCGCCACAGCTGAGAGGCCAATCCTCTCAACCGCACGGCTCAGAGACAGAACTGAACCCTGGAGTCTTCCCCACCATTTGGTCAGAACAAGTCCACCAGTAACTACAAGATCTGCTGTTTCCCTCTTATGGTCTGGCTTAGCTCCAGGCCACACTATAAGAGACGAGGCAAGGGAGATTCCTAACTTTGTGCAGAGCTATGAAGAGGGATAAAGGGCCAGAGCTTAGCTTTTCTGTCCAATAGGAGGATCCTATTTCAAAAGTAAATTTGGCTTTCTTATCAAAGATCTGCAACTTTTCTCAAGCCCCATCTCTCCCCAAAATTAACAAGGAGTCTCAAACAAGCTCCTGTAGTTTTAATCATTCATTTATTAAACAAGTCTCCATAGAGAACCCAGTAGTACCAGGCACTAGGGATACCTGGGGAGCAAATCCAAACCAGTCCAGAGTAGGGAGACAAAAGGAGTATCTGGAAACACACCAGACAAGAATGTGAAAGAAGAAATGTCTTAGTTACTGCTTTCCAGGCTTACCCCTTATCTCCCAGCTCACTCCCCATTACCCTTGCCTCCTTTGCATTGTAAAGAGCTCCCTCAAACTTCTCTTAGTCATTCATTTCTTCCTTCATCAAAACTTGATTCCTGGGGAAATAATTTGATTTTTATTTATTTATTCAACAAATATATGTTGATCTACTAGACAGCACCTACTGTGTACAGCAGCAGATAAACTATCAGTTATTTAGAGCTTCTCCTAGGAATGTTTGCATTTCAAGTCTTCAAAAATTATTTTCATACTTTGTTTACTGAGCTATAATTTATATATCATAATATTAATATCTTTAAAGTATACAATTTAGTGGTTGTTTTTATATTTACAAAATTGTACAACCATAACCATTATCAAATTCCAGAATATTTTCATCACCCCAGAAAGAAATCCCATACCCATTAGGAGTCATTTCCCAATCTCTCCTTCCCACACCCCCTAAGAACCACTAAAAAACTTTCTCTATAGATTTGTCTATTCTAGACATCTCACTAAATGGAATCATATAATATATGATCTTTTGTTCATTCCTTTTTAAGGATGAATAATATTTCATTATATGGACACATCATATTTTATTTATTCATCAATCTTCGAAAATTTGTGTTGTTCCCATTTTTTGTAACTATGAATAATGCTAGTATGAACATTTGTGTAGACGTTTTTGTGTGAACACATGTTCTCAATTCTCCTGGCTATATACACAGGAGTAGAATTCCTGGATTATATGGCAACTCTGTGTTTCACTTTTTGAGGAAATGACAATATGTTTTCCAAAGTCATTTTACCAGTTTACCTTCCCACCAAAAATATATGGAAGTTCCAAGTTTCTACAACTTCACCAATACTTGTGATTGCCCATTATTTTTATTATGACTAGCCAGTGGGTTTTAAGTGATATGTCATTGAGGTTTTGATTTCTATTTCCCTAATAACTAATAACACTGAGCATCTTTTCCTGTGCTTATTAACAATATATACATCTTCTTTAGAGAAACGATCTATTCAAATACTTTGCCCATTTTTATTTGGCTAATTTTCTTTTTATTGCTAAGTAGTAAATTTGTGTGGTTTTTTTTTTGTTGTTGTTGTTGTTCTGGATACTAGATCCCTATCAGATAGATGATTTACAAATATATTCTCTGATTCTGTAGGCTATCTTTTTCCATGTTCTATATTATGACTTTTGAAGCACAAAAGTTTGTGATTTTGATGATGTCCAATTTTTTCCCTTGATTGTTTGTGCTTTTGGTTTCATATGTAATGAATCATTGTCTAATTCAAAGTCATGGGAATTTATGTCTATGTTTTCTCTAGGAGTTTCATGGTCTTAGCATTTATACTTTTTAAAAGTTTTATTTATTTATTTATTTATTTATTTATTTGACAGGGAGGGAGAGAACACAAGCAGGGGGTGCGGCAGAGGAAGAGAGAGAAGCAGTCTCCCCACTGAGCAGGGACCTCAACATGAGGCTCTACCTCAGGATCCTGGGATCATGACCGAAGCTGAAGGTAGATACAAGAGACTGAGCCACCATGCACCCCAGAATCAGCACTTATATTTAGATCTAATATCTGGTGTTAGTTCATTTTTTTATATGATGTGAGGTGGGGATCCAAATTCATTCTTTTGTATGTGGATATCCAGTTGCCTCAGCACAATTTGTTAAAAAGACTAGTCATTCCCCACTCAATTGTATTGGCAATCATGTGGAAAATCAACCAACCACAGATTCTTGATTTGATTCCTTTGACCTATATGTCTTTCCTTATGCCAGTACCACAGACTCTTCATCACTGTAACTTTGTAATAACTTTTGAAACTGAGAAGTGTGAATACTTTATCTTTATTCTTTGTTTTCAAAATTATCTGGGCTATTCTGTGTTCCTTGCACTTACATGCAAATTTTAGGAAAAACTTGTCAATTTTTACCAAAAAAAAAAAAAAATGGCAGCTGAAATTTTGATAGGGATTGCATTGAATCTGTAGATCAATTTGGGAGGTGTTGACATTTTAGTAATCCTACATCTTGAATCCATAAGTGCAAGATGCTTTCCATTTATTTAGCTATTGTTTAATTTTTTCTATAAAATTCTATAGTTTTCAATATACAAGTCTTACACTTCTTTTTTAAAATTTATTCTTGATTATTTTATTATTTTTGTTGCTTCCATAAATGGAATTTTCTTTTTTTTTTAAAGATTTTATTTATTTGACAGACAGAGATCACAAATAGGCAGAGAGACAGGCAGAGAGAGAGAAGGGGAAGTAGGCTCACAGCTGAGCAGAGAGCCCAATGTGCAGCTCAATCCCAGGACCCTGGGATCATGACCCGAGCCAAATGCAAAGGCTTTAACCCACTGAGCCACCCAGGTGCCCCTGGAATTGTTTTCTTAACTTTATCTTTGGATCATTCATTGTTAATGAATAAAAATATAATGGATTCTGTATTTTTATTTTATATCATGCAACCTTGTTGAATTCACTAATGAGATCTAATAGTTTTTTTGTGCATTATTAGGATTATCTGTATACAAGACCATGTCATCAACAAATAGAGATAACTTTGCTTTTTCTCCCCAATATGGATACCCTTTCAAGTCTTATCTCTTATTGTGCAATGAAGCATTGTATTCCCTACAAACTAATATTGGGCACCAAGAATGTATGCTACATTAGAGCAAGAATTTGTTTAGTTCCCTGCTATAGAACTAGCACCTAAACTCATTCCTACTACTTAAAAAGTATTCAATAAATATATGTTTAATAAATGAAACAAGAAGTAGATGGGACAGTTTATTCCAGGACTTTTCCCCACATGCTGAAATCACACCAAGAGGGTATGGCTTATTCTATCCCTTTTATATATTCACTTATAATGTCTACCCAGTGCCTGGTGATTAATTAGCACTCAGAAGTTATTTGTTTGTTGAGCAAACAAATAAACAATGTAAGGCCTGACGTATGGGAGTGTATGAGTAAGACCACGTGGTCACATCTAGTATAGGAAACACCGTCTGTTGAACAGGTTATTATGCCATCAATTCCATCTTAGTGTATGGTAAATAATGCCCCCTGAGATCACAGTGACAGGGGGCACCTGGGTGGTTCAGTGGGTTAAGCCGCTGCCTTCAGCTCTGGTCATGATCTCAGGGTCTTGCTATCAAGCCCCACATAGGGCTCTCTGCTTAGCAGGAAGCCTGCTTCCCCACCCCACCCCCCACCGCCTGCCTCTCTGCCTACTTGTGATCTCTTTCTCTCTGTCAAATAAGTAAATAAATAAAATCTTTAAAAAAAAAAAAAAGGATCAAAAAAAAAAAGGTCACAATGACAGTAAAATTCTGTCACTGAAATTGCAACAATTCAACTAGAGGGTATTATGCTGAGTGAAATAAGTCAATCAGGGAAAGACAATTATCATATGATTGCCCTGATTTGAGGAAGTTGAGAGGCAACGTGGGGGGTTTGGGGGGGAGGAAAAAAATAAATGAAACAAGATGGGATCCTGAGGGAGACAAAAACATAAGAGACTCTTAATCTCACAAAACAAACTGAGGGTTGCTGGGGGCAGGGTGGTAGGGAGAGGGAGGTGAGGTTATGGACATGGGGGAGGGTATGCGCTATGGTGAGTGCTGTGAAGTGTGTAAACCTGGTGATTCACAGACCTGTACCCCTGGAGCTAATAATACATTATATGTTAATAAAAAAATAAAAAATTAAAAAAGAAATTGCAACAATTCTACAGTGATTTTAAACTTGTGCCCACAAAATGATACTATTATGTAATTCTTCTTATTTACATCATTTCAACAGCAATTCAGAGAGTTGACCGGGGCAGGGCAAGGGTATCCCAAGCCACCTAGGCTATCTGCATCACCCCAATTTGCTGGCCTTGCTGCCTTACTTCTTCCACTCTCGCCCAGGAAATACTTTAGGTACATCTGGAAATACAATGAAAATACTTGGCATAGACACCATGTGAAATGTCAATGAGGCCCAGGCAGGTCCAAGACACAGTGGGTGGGAGGGTTGGGGGGTGGGACTTGCTTATGCTCCTACTCACTCTCTCTTCTTTTAAGGAGATCTTCATTGTTCCTGTTGTCCCACCCCACAATCCCAGGCTCTCTATGTGTTACAGATTGAAATCTATACTCACCAAATATGCATTTAATTCCCTTTTACTCAGGCAATTATTATATACATAATTGTATTGTTATTGGAAACATACTTTAGGATTTTAATGACCATGAAGGAGATTTATAGCTATTACAAACTTGCTAATCCTCAATAAATATGTTTTTAATCAGGTTAACATTTTATATACAATAACTATCCTATTAATTCAGGGGTGGATTTTGTAGCCTTGACGGAAAGTGCTGTAGTTGATTTGTTTTCCCTGGGGCTCTTTAAGTTACACTTTAAGTTTGGAGATTAAAACAGGCAAATTTTCCAGCCTTCAAAAATCAAGACTCAGAAATAAGATTGAGTATAGCAGTGACAAGAAAGAACAGGCAGCTTAGAGTAGTTAGGAGAAGTCTGGACTAAGCATCAAGAGATCAAGATCTAAGTCTGCTTCTACTACTAATTAGCTCTGTGGCTCTAGCCAAGTCACTTAACCTTTCTTAGGCACAGTTTCCTCATTTGTCAAATGGGGATAATCACACGCAGTCTGGCCACACATTTTTGTGGTGGGGAATCTGATATGTGAGTGTATGAAAAAAAATGTTGTAAAATATTCCTAAAAGTGTGGGGTCTAGGGAATCCAGGCTCAGCTCTGTGCTTATTAGCAGAGCCGCCTTGGACACATCATCTAACCCTAACTTTCAGTTTCTTCATTTGTATAATATAAACTAAAATAGTAATAGCAGTAGTAGTAATAGTAGTAGAGTAGCAGTAATGCCTATTTTTCAAGGATTTGTCAAGTTTAGTGAGATGATATATATGAGCCTTTGCACAAGACCTAATATACAATAAGCACCAAAAAAACTGTTCCTTTTCCATTGCCCCTCCATCAGGAATGTACACTTTCCTAAGATGAAATCCATTTGAGAAACTTCAGAATCACAGAGTCATCCCATTTTCTAACACAGAAACAGGTGTGTGATGGGAGAGACACCACCACTACCACCCACACTTTCCTGAATCCCAAGGCCCTTTTCCCTGCCACTGCGCCCTTTCCAACAGTCCTGGTTCCTCTACACCTTCCCAGAGTCTTCAAACCTCATGCAAATCTTGAGATGAACCACCTCTCAAGTTCCTCAGACTGAGCAAGAAGGCACAAGTAGTATATGCCCGGGCCCCAGTGAAAGGCTGACATAGTGAGGAATAAACATCCAGAGCACAAGCAGCACTCCAAACTTTAGTATGCTTTTAGTTCTCTTGACTGAACAAGGCCCCGACCCATGCATCCCGCCCCTCCCTTACCTTCCAACACACACACACACACACACACACACATTCCTCTAGAGACAAGCAGAAGAGAGATTAGCTACATAACCCAGGCAGGCTTGTAAAACAGCTAAAGAATTAAATACTCGAGAAAATTTTGGCCAAGCTGCTGACCCATTTCCTGCCCTGCAAAGCCCAGGGAAAAAGAGGGAGGTAGAAAGAAAAATAAAGAACCAGGGGGAAACAAAACCAAATTATTAAGTTCTTTTCATTAAATAAATAAACTCCATCTGACAGGCCCTCCCCTCGAGTCCTGGGGTGCCATCAGTCCTGGGAAATGACTTGAGAAAAAAAAACACAACAAAGACTCCTTGGTCTCAACCAAAGTGAGAGAGGCCATTTAGCTCATTCCCTTCACTCCAGTCAGATTCCCATCAGAACTGGACTCTGGATAAAGAAAGAGAGGATAAGCAGCACATCCATACCAATGAGAGCATGGCCATGGGACCCAGTACATTTCACTTTGCCCTGACACATCCACTTCTAGTGTGGTAACACCCAAGCCCCCTGCTGGCCCTTGCCCCTGGAAGAACTATAGCCTGTTCAAACACAGCCTCTCTTCCCTCGCTCTCTACTCATACCCACTCATCCTTCTGCATTCTTTAATCTAATGCCATCCCTCCATCATTAATGACAAACCCATAAAACTAAAAATGTCTGTCATCCTCCTCTCTTCCTTCTTCCTCATCCTCCAGATCCCTTTGGCTACCAATTGCTATCAATTCTACTTAGACATATCTTCAAAAACATGTCCACCCTCTGCAAATATGTTACCACCAGATTAACTCAAGGCTACATCAGGATTTATTTTAAGTATCCGTCATCTTATTAATGTCTCTAATATCAGCCTTTCATCCTCCATGTCATTTGCCATAATATCATACATGTTCTTGCACCAAAGAAAAACATCAAATCAAGTCATTTACTGATGGAAGACCTCCAACAACTAAATGTCACACTGGCACAGCCCCTTTGGCCCTTTGCAATATGACCCTTACCCTCTTCTCTGGCCGTAACTCCCACCCATCCTTGCCAAGGGCCCTCAAGCTACAATGCACTCTGTCATTGCCAAGCATCCCTTTCCATGATTCTTGGCTTATTTTGTTGTCTTCTCGCCTAGAATACCCATGCTTCATCTCTGCCCAGTGACCCCTTCCACATCTTTCAAGACCAAGTTCTAAAGATATCTCTGCCATGAAGTCTTCCCTGGATCGCCAAGACAAAGTTAACCCCTTCCTCCCCACTCTGCTCATGTCACTATTCTATCATGGGTGTTAATTCTCCATTTTTAATTCTTCCCATTAGAATGTGAGTTCCTCGAGTCTGTTCCTCATGTCTAATTCATATTCGTGTCAACAGATGGCCTTTATGGGCATTTTAAAAATGTTTCACTAAATGAACAAGAGGGCAAATTAATGAGGAATAAGCAAGTCCGTAATGTAGACTTGGGTAAGTGACGACCATCCGTGGGTCTCAGTTTCACCATCTGTGCAATGAGGAGGTTGAATGAATAAGCTGCAAAAATCCCTTCTAACTCTGACATTATATGATTTTATGGTTTTAGCTACGAGATACTAGATGACTAGACTTTTCTGTGTGAGAACTGAAGCAGAGGACTGTAAATACATAAAGCAGTCAAGAGCCTTCTGTAAACAGGGAGGCGCAGGGGCACTCGAGAGCAGACAGGTTTATGCAGAGGTAAGCCAGATGTTTTAATTAAGAGCACAGCAATGTACAGTATCCAAACATTATATTATAACTTGCAATCTGATATGCCTGCACAAATCCAGCTCTAATCCTTCAGAGGAAAAACGATGGAAGGGGCCAGGAAGAAATAGAAACTGCCTAAAAGCAGGTGGGAAGGGGGGGCAATAGGAGCCAGTGTGGGTAAAAGCAACCACAGAGTTTCTCCAACACAAAAGCCTTCTTTCTCCACCCTTATCTTCCAGGACATCCCAATATAAACACAAGCCTCCCGTGGTAGCCAGACGGTTCTACTCACTTACCACGACTGCCTCCCCCACCCCAGCGCAGAACTCAGTGCCCAGGCTCCTGTTTGTTCCATTTCTCTTGCTTGGAAAGCCTCTGTAGCCCCTCTCTGCCCATATGTCTAAATGCTACACATTCTTGGTGCCTACCCTCTTGCCCATTCCTTAACCACTCAACCCAAAGTGATCTCTTTTCTCCTTTTCTAAAGTCTTATAACTGTTTGACTATCTGGCTTGACCAGACTTGTTACTGATATCTAGCTCAACACAGTGCCTGACAAATAGTAGACTATCAGTAAAAATTTTTCTGGATTAATGGCTGAGTTTGTTAAGAGCTAAATGGAACCTACACAGATGAAACTCCCTGTCTCAAGGGGAATTCAGAGTGTAGTGAAGAAATCAAATCAGTGAAGTAACAGCTGTTAAGAGAGGCATTCACAGGAATATACCAAACCACATTGTCATTGGTTTTTTGGTTTTGTTTTGTATTGGGATTTTGGGGGGTAACTTTCCTAAGCACCTCTGTCCTTTCTGCAAATACCCTGTAAGTTCCTTGTGGGCAGAAATCAAGTTTCTTCTTTCTTTCAAGACACCCACCACAATGTCCTGCACATAAACACAAAGTACATATTTATCAGTTGATTTTGTGTATAGAGTCAGGATTACTTAAAAAAGGAAAACTGCAGAAAAAAGTGAATGGAGAAAAATGTTTCTTACAAGAAGCCTCACATGAACTAGAAAGACTTGGAGCTTGGTTAAGACTCCAATGTAAGGATAGAAGGAAAAGAATGAAAGAAAGAAACATACAGGAAAGAGGTAAATAAAAGGACATGGCTCCAAAAAGCAAGTGGGAAAGGGAAGTAGGGGGAGGATGAATAATAGTTTCAAATAAACGCTGGGGCCTAGTTAAGAATGGAAACAATTAGTGTCGATGGTGTCAGGTCACACAGTACTAGACACATAATGCATCTTGTTTCAGACAAAGTCGTTTTTCTAAGTGTGGAAGACTGTAATGGGAACCAAAGCAAGTTTTGTCAGAAAATATTCATTTGGTCACAAGAAGAGAGAGAAGCCTTCAGAAGAAAGGAAACTAATCATTTCCTTCTTTTAATGATGTAAAAGCTGTGTGTCTGTGTTTGTGTGTGTGTGTGTGTGTGCATGTGTGTCTGTGGCTCTGTGTGCATTTGTGTCTGTGTGTGTGTATGTGTATGTACAAAGCCAGAGATATTCAAGAATGTGACTAACTGAAACAAGTAATTCAGTTCCTATTGCTTAGTTCAGAAATGTTGAAAAGGAGGGAAGGAAAGAACAAGGGGAAAAAAGAAGGGAAAGAGGAAGGAAAGAAAGAAGATCTACCTTCCTGTCTGGCTACAAGATCCAGTAGTGGTCATATCTTCTATTTCTCCTCCCTTCCTTTCTAAAGCTCTGCTCTTAGTAGGCACTCAACAAAGATACTACCCAACTTGCCACATGGAAATTTATGAAAAACATAATTATGTAGAGTATAAAACCTAAAGGGAGAATCTCAGGATCTTAAGAACCATTGAGTTAATGGCCTTCCTTTAATTTTCCTCACACTGTAGAAAATAATACGCTTTGTCTCAATAAGACCTTGTCATGTCTTGACAGGCCTGGCATTAGGAAAAACACCATATCACCAACTTCCTGTGAAACACTTGAGATGTTTTTCTTTAGATGGAAAACAATACTATTCTATCTTTACTATTGTCTGAGACATGAGCAGAGGTGTCCTTATAAGGACAAGAAGGGAGCCAAATAAGAGAGGCCAAGGTTTTCTTTCTGTCAGAACTTTTAAACTCAGGAAGATTGATTAAAGTGAACATTAGGGGCACCTGGGTGACTCAGTTGGTTAAAGGGCTGCCTTCGACTCTGGTCATGATCCCAGGGTCCAGGGATCGAGCCCCATATTGGCTGCTCAGCAGAGAGCCTGCTTCTCCCTCTCCCTCTGCCTGCTGCTCTGCCTACATGTTTTCTATCTCTCTGTCAAATAAATAAATAAAATCTTTAAAAATAAATAAATAAATAAAGTGAACATCAAAGGCAGAGAAGGGGAAGGAAGTCAGGAAAAGTTCAGTTATATATGGAAGAAGGATGGGAGCACCCCTATTCACTTTGTTTCAGTAATGGTAGAAACACTGTGCCTGACTAAGAATGGATGCTTATTGTGTATCTGTTAAATGGATGGATGGATGGATGGAAGGATGGATGGATGGATGAATGGACAGGCGGATAGGTGGAGTGTGGGTGGGTGGAGAGGTCAATGGATGGATGAATGAATAAATGGACAGGTAGATGGGAATTGGTGTAGATAAGTAGATGGATGGATGGGTGAATAGGTAGATGGAAAGATGGGTAGACAGGTGAATGGATGAATGAACACATGGGTGAGTAAATGAGTGGAAGGTGGATGGGTTGACAGGTGGGTGGATGGGTGGATGGATGGAGAGGTGGCTGGCTGGCTGGCTGGCTGAAAGGATGGATGGATATGAGGAATGGGTAAGTTGATGGATAGATGATCTCTGGGAATTATACCTCTATGTCCTAAATAGGTCACCTTCATAAATCATTGCCTGACCTATTGATCATAGAGATAAATGCTAAAGGAATTATTTCAAGTAACTGCTTACTCTGTGATACAAGGAAGAGTAGTATGCCAATTACCTTTAGTTGTTTATTTTTAATGGATATGGATATATACATCTAGTGCCATGAAAATATTTATTACTTGTTATTCAGTAATCTCACTTGTAAGAACTTATCCTAAAATTTTATTCTCAAAATTTTATTCTCAAAAAAGGATTTATTTACATAAAGATGATTTTGAAGCATGTTCTATAAAATTTAACAATTGTAGCAACTTAAATATTAAATTATTTCAATATGATAGACAATTAGATAGCCTTAAAATAATAAAAATTATGACACAATATGGAAAAATATTTATAGTAGATGAAAATTCAACATTATATGCACATGTATAAGGAGTATGCATAAATTTTATAACCACAAAATATACATAGTAATTACAGTTTTATGCATAACTGCAATTACAATTATGTAGAGGTGTATTTGCATGTCAAGAGCCTGAAAAGAATCATCAAAAGGACAACAGTATATATGTTAAGATGATAGAATTCTGGATGAATAATATTTTTCAGTTTAAAAAATTATTAAAAATGGACAAAGTATTTTTCTTTAGCACAAGTATAATATTATTATCAAAGGAAATGAAAATAAGGAAAAACATTTTTAAATGATTATCAGTGTTGGGGCACCTGGGTGGCTCAGTGGGTTAAATAAAGTTAAATAAGTAAATAAAGAAATAAATAAAAAAAATAAATAAAATAAAAATAAATAAAAAAATAAAAATAAGTAAAATAAATGATTATCAGTGTTGCCCCAACCAGGACCTAGTTGGTTCAGCATTTCAGATAAAGTCAGTGAGCCATAGAGCATGACCTAATGGGGAGGAGGAAGGATGGAAGAAACATACAGCAGAGGACAATTTTCATGGAAAGGAAATCCAGAAATATATAAGAACATCCCTGAGAATAAATGACTCCTGTCCTCCTCCTCCCCAAATTCTCTCACCTTGATCCTCTCCTCTCCTCTCCTGTCTTCCCCATGTCCATGTCAAAGACACAGGGCAGGACCTCCTCTTCTCACAGCTGTTATCCAGAGGCTGCCTCCAGGCCCAAAGAGCCACCAGCAGTTCCCTGCCACATGCGACCCCCACCCACAGGCAATCTGTGTTGGCTTCTTTCAGACCAGCAGCAGAATCACTCCCTCTAGCTGGCCTCCCACATTGAGTCTCCTTTCTCATAACCACGACGTCACTTAGAACATTACTATCTCAAGCTTCTCGTGTATTTTGTCTTAGCTTCACTGACAAACTTCCAAAGGCAGCCATTCCCTCCCATTCAAGAAGTCCTAAGGATCTCCCTTTAGTTCCTCCATCTTTGCAAGTTCCTCTCACCTCAGGGCCTTCTCACCTGCCCCTTCTCCATGCTCTCATCACTCTTTCACCTGATTAACTCCATCTTGATCTTAGTTTCAATGGCACTCTCTGATCCCCAAACTAGGATATCATTATGCAATAAAATAACCTTTTTGTATTCATGGGTTAAATATTTATTTCCTCTATTGAGTTGCAAGCTCTGTGAAAGAAAGAAGAAAGTGTCTCTGTCTTATTTGCTCCCTGCGGTGTCCCTAGTGCTTACTTAGTTCTGTGCCTGCGACACAGTAGGCACTCAGTGCATACATATGGTGAATGAATAAATTATAGGCAATATGGGGAACCTTCCACCATGACTCACTGAGGCTACCACCCCAATGGATTTTCTCTCCCCAGGTCGTCATCAGTGTCTTATTAACAGTAAAGTTCAATTGTCTATACCTACCTCCCACCCTCCTTAACCGCTCTGCAGCTCCTAGCACACTGACCCTTTGTGGCTCTCCCCGCCCCTTGGCTTTGGAGCCCTGAACTCCCCTAGTTCCTTCCCTAGCTGTCCAATTACACCTTTCGTGTTGCCTTCTGTGATTGTTTTCCACTTAGAATTTCTGCTTCACCTGCATCCGTATAAATAAAAAATCCATACCATGGCCCTGAGCTTGCTTTCTACCCGACCTGCATTTCTAGCTGGCAGTTGGCTCTTTCCCCTTCAAAGACTCACCAGCACCTCAAACTCAAGTTGTCAAAAAGTCTCCTCTCCCTTCCTCCTTAATTCCTCATCTTTCTTGTCCTGTTAATGTCATCACAATCACCCAGGTTCAAAACCTCAGAGTCAACTTCAGCTGTTCTCGGTCCCTCCCTGAATTTTCTCCTGCACCCAATCTTTCTCTTGTAACTCCCAGACAGCCCCCTACATGACACCCATCTCTAGACCCTAAGGACCACTTACCAGTTATCTTTCTAGAATACATTTCCCTTTAGCACATGGTACTCCATAGTGACCATCATTTGCCTAAAAACAATTCAAACTCCTTATAAGACCTTACATGAAAACCATAACCTAGCTCCCAGGTGCCTTTGTTGTCTTACCTTTGCCCTCACATTTGTTCTTTTCTGGTTAACCAGGGGAGTCACTATGTCCACGACTGCTCACCTCTGGGCCTTTGCTCATGGAGTTATTCCCTGCTTGCAGGGTCCTTCTCCTCACCCCTGCCTATAAAAAACAAAAACAAAACAACAAATAAAAAGACCCGCTGCCCCTCAAAGGCCAATTCAAATCTAACTTCCTCCATGAAGACTGCAGATCCAGAATCTGCTATTTCCTCTGTGTTCCAGCCACTGCCCTGTGGCTCTCTTAGAGTACCTAGTACAGTTTTTATAGTAACTCTTCGGGCATGTCTAATCCCTGCTACTAGACCATGTGCTTCTTGGAGGTCCTGGTCATCTTCAATTCAGCTGTGTCTCCCATGCTGAGCAGAGTGCCTAGCCCATAACCAACATGCTATAAAATGTTATTTTGAAAGACCAAGGTTGGCCTGGTGCAAGGCCTCCTTTGCCTAGGTTCTTGAGAGCTGATCCTGTTCAGTTGGAATGATTCAGAGTTGCCTCTACCAAAGCCCTACCTCCGAAACTACTAACAGGAAATCCACAGAGAGGAAAAGCTGTGGTTAATAGAAAAGCAAGCTCTCAACCAAAACCACCAGCTGCCTTGTTAAAATTAACAAGCAGCAAAGTGAAACATGTGGCTTAGGAGTAAGGTTTCTTATTGTTATTATGAAACACACACACACACACACACACACACACACACACACACACACGGCAGGATACAGAGTACAACTTTCCCAGGAGTAAGCCGGCTTTCATGAGTGGCTAGGAGAACAAATGGGAGGTGAGAGCTGAGTTTGGAGCATCAGTGGATGCTCTTTAAATCGCAAAAGAGTAGAATGAGGCCATGCCAGACAGTGTCAAAGCCCCCAGAGTAAAACCAAGCCTCATGGCCAAGCCCACTCAGAGACGATGTAGTTAGACAAGTCACATTGTGTCTTCCTCCTTTCTCTCCTTGATATAGGTTCAAATCCCAACGAAGTGGTTAGCATAGCAGTTAGATATAGGGGCCGTGGACTCAGAAAGCCCTGTGTTGGCCTCAGGGGTCTGTCATCTCCAGGTGCTATGTCTCTGTGTCTCAGGGCACAATGAGGATAGAAAAATAGTACTTGATTCATACAGTTCCTAGCCTTACATGAGATAATATCTGTAAAGAAAATTATACAGAGTATACCTAAACCTTTGATTCACACTACAGTAAAAATCTTTTTAATATGTCCACTATGTGCCATACACCACTGAGTGAAATTCGAATTACTCTTTGGGTCTTACCTATTGAAATTTGTTCTAGACACATAAAGGGGAAAGGGTGAAAAACTGTGGCACAAATGGCACAAACATGAGAGGGCAGGGCACAATACTGCAAACTATCTAGGGCCTGGGGCTGCCTTAACACGGGCTGCTTCTGCCCCTTTCCTTACCTACTTTGCTTCCTTAAACTCCAAATGGCTCAATCCCAAGGCATACCCTATCTGTCAAAGCAGGGTTGGCCCCAGAAGGAGTTGTTGCCAAATTCCTGTGCTATAGCACTCAAAACTGAAAATAGAACAATTCTCAGCAGCTTGGGCCTGCGAACACTTTTCAAAATGCATTCAGCAAGCAAAATTCCATTTCCTCAGTGGTGTTTGCACAGGCCCCTGACACATCCCCAGGAATTTTTTTCAGCCTCTTCCTCACCATCCTGTGCTGTTTCTTGTGGACATCTTTGGCCTCCAGTGTGAATACTCAACAAGAACAGGGAGGGAGCCTGGGTTTGTAGCATATCCCATTTTCCATGGTGTGAACACGCCACCATGAAGTTGGGAAAGATCTGCCCCACTGGGTCTTGTGGCCTAGTGTGAGCCAGCTCCAGCACGCTAGAACCCTCCAAATATCCCTCTACTCCTGTAGACCTGTCTCTAGGGGAGAAATTTTAATTGCCCTTAATCTTCCTACCACTTTCATTTCTTTGAGGCCATTTGAAAATGAATCCGCCTTTGGAAGGTAAGTCCTACTGTCAAGGAATGTAGGTTGTTCCCAATGTTAAATGTGTCCAGGATTGCCACATGTGGCCTTTCAGGCCAGGTGAGACATAGCTCTGTCAGGCATCACTCACAATGACTTTAAAGTAAATGGTGGCCTGACAATATGTGCACAATGAGCAGCCTAGAAGTGTCTTTGCTGAAGTCATAAGGCCTCCTGGGTTAGGGGCAGAACAGAAACGGTAAGGCTTTCTAATATTGCCATTCCCAGGCAAATTCTCAGCCTCAGCAACTTCTCCAGCATCTGAGAACTTGAAGCATTCCCTAAGCAAAATGACTGAACACAGTACCTGCATGATGGCCTCAGCAGGTCATAATTTTACTCTATTCTCCAAAGAAGCAGTTAGACATTCACCATGGGAGTTGCCTCCCTCCCCACCTAATTGAATCAGTTCATTATTAATTCATTAAACAACCATTTAGAGAGAATCTCCTAGTTTCCAGGCATTGGGATAAACACTGGAGATGAACTAAACAAAACAAGAAATTCACAATCTAGAAGGTGGCACAGCCAAGCAAGTCAGCAACTGCCTGTAGCAGTTACAGAGATATGTGCAAACTGAAAAAGAAGCATCACTATAGGTAAATTTATATTTGTTAACAACTAACATGTATCGAGTGTTCAGTATGGCCTATGCCTTTGCTGAGCATTTCCTCAATGTCATTTAATCATTACAGCAACTTTATCAGGCAGATATTATTATCCCTCACTTACGTATGAGGACTTAGAGGCTTGGAGACATTAAAAACTGCCTTGAGGTCACATGGGTAGGAAACATAGAAGTGGGTTTGGCTGCACAGCACTTGCTCTTAAACTCTGGTCTACACTAGATCCCTAAATCTCTCAGAAGTCAGAAGTGGTGGCTAATCTCTGGGTCAGCTGAAGGCCAAGTCTTTCTCTACATCCACTGGGGGCTGCTCTGCTGCAAACTAGCCAGATGGGACCTAGAGGAAGAGACAGCCCAACTACCCAAGGAACATGTGGTCCCATATGTGGGGCAGACTGCAAGTCACCTGGGCCACTGCAAGTGAGCCCACCCCAGATGCTTCCTTGGAAATTCTGACTTCAAGGTCTTAAATAGTAATTGAATGCTATTTCTGGAAGGACACATGACAACCAGGTCTTATTTTCTTATTTTTAAAGGTTCTTGTTTTTAAAACAGAACCTAAAGAAGTCAGTAGCATAGAGACAAGATTTGAAGTCGAGGGGAGAATGGCAAAAATTTCACTCCTAGAAAATTGTTCTTGATTGCTAAGCTGGGTCCTCTGAGATGAGGCAAAGGTGGAATTGGGGGACACCATGCCCTCAGGAAAATCTCAAGGGACTCCAATTAGCCTAATTCCAAGGATGGATAACAGGCCATTGGTCTAGCCAGCTCTAGTTCCAGCTGTTTTCTTATTCCCAGTTTGGCCAATTCTCCCACATGCTTCTCTTCCTGGATGGGCAGAGATCTTGGAGAAGGCATCCAATCTCGTTCCCCTCGGGTAAGAGAAGAGGATTCAAGAAGTGAGGGAGGATCTTTCAACTTTCTCTGAGGTCAGAAAACATGCCCTTATGCTTTGTAGGCTTTGGAAAATAACAGCACTAATTTCCCTGTGCTTTGGTTTCCACAGCCAATCTAAAGAAATCTAGGCAAAGGATCCAGGGCCTGAAGTAAACACACAATAAAAAAAAATTATTAAGAAGAGAGTTTGTGTGTCATAGAAATTGAAAAAAAAGGCAGGGGGGACATAAGACAGCTTCTTCAATGTCTATTTGACTGCACGAAGTAACAGAAGGCTTAGGATATCCTTTTCCATTCCTTCTACTGAGCTCTGAGTTTCAGGTTTGCTGGAAAACCTGTCCCACTTCAAACACCTGGTAAGCCTAAGAGAGTTTCTGTTCTGAGCACAGAGACATGGGAAATAAATGCTCATGATGCTGAGACAATGTGGTCAGGGTCAGGAGAAAATTCAAGGTGGATGTATGTGGTGGAGAAGTTTTGAAATCTCTTCGTGCCAGCAATGCTTCTGATTAAACAGTGCCCACACCACAATATCCGACCATTCCTGTGGTCTGCAGGCCATGGTTTCTTGGACAAAGCCATCAGGTTCTGAGTCAGCCAGACTGTGGGAGCAAGTTCCCTCTGGCAGTAGGTTTGCAGGCTGCAGTGTCCCTTAGCTCTGCAGCCAAAAGCCATGTGGGGACATGGCAAATCCAAACCTCTCAGTCCCTACCTGGAAGCCACAGCTCACATCTGGGACTCAAGGAAAATTGCCATTGGACCTCTGGCCATCCTCCCTCTGGCCAGCTCTGTTCTCTGTTGCTAGGAGGTGCTCAAAGAAGGTCCCTGGTTTGCAGATAAAGGACATTCTTTTGGTTTCATAGTGTCTTGAAGTGATGTTCTCTCAGGTCAAATAATAAAACAAACTTTTTTTTAAGGAAAAGGGGAACACTGAGGCAGGGACAGCATGAAAGGACACCACCAGGCCCCCTGCTTCCCCATCACCTTGGGGCCAATGAATAGAAAAGCTTGGCTAGCCCAGGCCAACTTGGATGGAGGGTGGCTGTCAAGCTCATGCCCAGGCTCTGCTGGAACACCCCCAGCTGGGACACCCGCCTGGCTGGGCTGCCCTCCTTCTGACCCTGTTTGTCTTATTTTCTCCAAAGAGCTCTGGACAAGGAAGAGATAGTTAGAAATCACTTATTTTCCAAGCTTGGGAGCTGATAAAGTTAGGCGAGTGAGGAAGAGGAGGGGAGATATTTGTGCCTCTCCCCTTCACCTCAGTTGGTCTCTAAATCTAGTTGCAAGAGATATTCTGAGAGCACATCCCAATTGTTCTGAGATGCCACATTCACCAGCCCAGAGCCTGAGCCCAATTCTATGAACCTAACATCTGGAGAAAGCTCTAGTGCAGAACCTTCTCCTCTTCCTAGGAGGGGGGAATCTGGGGCTATGGGAGTCTCTGTCCCTCACAGAGGCTCAGTTGAAACTTGCAGACAATTTTCTCACAGGGAGAACATCTTTCTCCTTTTGGAACCCAGGGCCCTGGCTTCCAGATTTGTCCTTCCCATGTTTCTGTACGCTATTCTCATTTATTTTTAATTTCATCTCAATTTTCTGTTTTTTCCATCAACTACAATCTGAAATTCGCTGCAAGGTCATCCCCCAGGAGGCAGAGCAAGAAATCCAGCAGTGCTGATGGAAGGGTGCCTAACAACTTGGGGTACCAGAGCAACTAGTGTTTGAATTTAAGTTTATTCCCCTCCAGGATTCAGCATAGACAGGTCTTGAGCAAGCTTCCCAGGATTCTGAAACTAGAACATGGCAGTTGAGACTGACAGGACAATACAGGGAAACCCAGCACTATTGCTGAAAGCCCTGGGAGCATTGGTAGAAATCCTCCAACAACCACAAAACAGGTATAAGAATCATCAGACCAGAGCTATCACCTGCTTATAAGACTATTAACAAGGCACCTCTTGGAAACTTAGTTTCTCCATCTATAAAGTAAGATTTTGGACTAGATTACCCTTATCACCTCTTTCAGTCCTGAAATTTGCTGTTTCTAACCCTGAGAACCCTGGAGCCTTTTCATTTATTTGTCCCCATCAGAATTCAAAACTGAGAGCTACCAAGAACAGGAGCTCCACCTTTACAGTGTGCCATGTTAATGTGATATATGCTATATGCAAATATATGTTAATACATACTTCAAGAGGTTTCATCCTTATAGGCCTTTATCTCACACTATCCCCACAGGGCCCCGTCCTAGGCCATATGGAGACATGGCAATGAGAAAACAGGAAATCTCTCTTCGGGGATTTCAATCCCGGGAGAGAGACAGCACCATTTATGAGCAACTGACATAAAATAAACTATTCTCTGTGCTCTAAGGGAGGGATCAAGAGGGTCCAGAGGGAACAGAAGAGGCCTCAGAATGACAGGCAAATGAATTAGGAAAGAAGTAGGATATAATTATGTTCTCAATTTATGAGTATGATTTGGACATGAGGAAAGGACAGTGGGGACAGAAGGAGCAATGAGAGCAAAATCACTCTCAAGTGCCAGGAATGTTCATGGAAACATGAATCTGGATGAGGACGGGGAGCAGGACAAGGAGACTGGCATGAGACTGGGAAGGTAAACAGGGCAGAGAATGGAGGGTCTTGACTACCAAGCTGAGGAGAGTAAGTGTTTTCAAGTGATAGTAATGTGGGCTTCTGTGCTACCTCCACACTTGAAGGAACCTGCTCATTGCCCTTCCCTTCTGCCTACCCAACCTGATAGGACCCCAAGCCATCCATTCCCCAGGATGGAATGAGCCCAGCTTTCCAGCCTTGCACTCAGTGTGGCCTCAACACCAAGAAGCGGCCGGGTCCAATCAAAGCATCATCCAACACATACTTCTTCTTTAATATGAAACTCAAAGACCACAGAAAGCCAAAGAAAATGATACTCCAGAACTTTCCTCCATGGGGACTATGAGTCCAATAATCCCGCTCAAGTGTAGTCACTGTATAAGAGTGAAAAGCTAACAAAACCAACAGGGGCTAGTGCTCAGGTGAGGGCTGAGCCCCTCTCTGGGCCTCAGATTCAAGGTGTGCTGGACCGCGGCTCCTGACTTGTTCATTTGGCACATCACAGACATAGCACTGAGGCCCTCCTGATGCTCCCACCCCCAAACCCAAGTTACAGATCAGTCTCCAATGGAGGCAGCTCCACCCCAGCCCCTGAGGAAGAACAGCCATGAGGCGGCTGGTCAGAAGCTACTTCCACAGGGGCCTCTCCCACACACACTGAGCACACTTATCTCCAAGACTGATTAGGAAGTAAAACAGTTCCCTTCCCCATTAGCTGCAAACTGGCCCATTTAGGCCATGAGACACCCCAGATCCAGGAAACCCAGGGCTCAGCTGATCCCTCACCCCCTACCTCCTGCTTCTGGCTTTTATTGGTTTTGGCAGCAGAGCAGGGGGGCCTTGAGGTCGAACTTGTTGAAAGTGCAAGGGAGAGAAAATTGTTCTCATCTGAATAAATAGAGTCAGCTGTTGCCAGAGGGTAAAATCTACCCATGGTGAGTTCCCCTAGACAAGCCGCTGCAGTGCTGGGCTGCATGGGCATTTGAATTGGGGCCAGCACTATCTGGCTGATTCTGGAGATGGCTGCCAAGTAAGATGCTGCATGGCTCATCCATGAGGCTTTGGAATGCCCCTCGGGGGAGTAAGATAGTAGGGGTGGTGAAGGTAGGATGCAGGGAAGGAGACCCTGGGCCACGCTCATGTTGTGGGTGTTCAGCACACACCAGCCCTCCTTCCATTTCAATGACAGAATGGGAGTGGGAGAGTGGGCACCTGCTGCCACAGAACCCCAGTTCATAGCTGGCATCCTTGAGCCCTTAGCCATGGGGCTGTGGGTGGGCTGTCTGGGAAAAGGCCAATGCAGTGACCTGATGCCCTGAGTGTTTCCTGGTGATCTAGCATCCTGGGAACATACCCACAGGGCTTTGAGGACATCACCCAACCAGACCAAACAACACACTTGCCCCAGAAACTCTGAAAACTTTTCCATTCTAAAAGTTGCTTCAAATGCGGTCAGGAAAGGGAAGTGAAAGGACAGAGGTGAAGGGAGGAGTTGGGGGCGGAGGGGGTGAGTTGAAGAAGAAGAAAGAGAAAGGAGCCATGCGGTAGGCTGGAAAGAACACTGGCACTGAGTCCGGAGAGGGGTTCCAGTCCCTGCTGCTTTGTGAACTAGCTGGCTGACTTCAGACAAGCCCCTAACTCTCCAGTCTAAGAGGGAAGCTAGACTGCACGTTATTTGAGGTCCCGTCATATTCTCAACTAATATGCAGTGAAACCCAAAACCAGGAACCACTGCCTCTCTTCTCTGTATCTCCAACTCTGACCCAGTCATGAAAAAGAACATCAATCTGGCCGCCACTTCCTGGCATCTGCTCCCAGCCCAGCCTCCTGGACCTCTCTGCTCCAGAGACTATGAGAAAATCTTCTCACTCGAAGACCCAGAGATGCTGCCGCACATGCTAAGCAGGATAAGCCAAATCATATGGAAAATGCTTTTTCTGCTCTAGTGGAAAAGTATGCAAGGAAATGAAGACTCAGACGGCAGTGTTTCTGTTTCAAAGGAGCCGAGAAAACCAAACAGGGCAAGCCATTGACAGACAACAGTGGAAGCATCCCTCACTGAAACATCTTCCAGAAAGAAAGGAGCCACCTGATAGAGTGCCGTTTGCTGATATTTTTCCCATCGGGGTCAGCTTTATGCCATAATAGCAATTCCTTACGTTTATGTGGTGTTTGACAGTTTCCAAGGCACAGCACATTTTTGACTTCACTTGATCCTCAGAGCCTCTGAGTAAGGGAAGTGGCATCAGCCTCCCTGTGCAGATGAGAAAACCAAGGCGTGCAGATTAAGGGATGTCCTGGGCTTGCACCAGAGCATGTGCTCATCTCCCACAAGGATCATCTTTGGGGGTCGGTAGAGGGCAGGCAAAATCAGAAGAGAGGGTTGTGACAAGTACAAAGGACCCTAGAAAAGAGTCTTGGGTCCCATTACAGGGTGCATTTTATATCCCTGTTTCTCAGTATCCCTTCCCTCTTCCCCAAACTCCTCAAAAATACTTCAAAAAGGTCAGTGCTTCCTGGTCAGGATATGCAGCTACAGACTAACAAAAATGTCATAGAACAGGGAGAAGGGACACTAGGGATCATCTACTCTATCTTGTTATTTTACAAATGGGGAAACTAAAGTCCAGAGAGGTGAAGTAACTTGCCTAGGGTCACACAGCTAGCTAGTAGCAAAGCACAGGTTAGAACCTGCTATTCCCGCCCCTTAGCGACTCCGGGACAGTTAGCATGCTTAGCCGATGGGAATGACCTGGGAAGGAACTGGCAAGTTCCAAATGCAGCCGGGCCTTCTATGTCTTTCTCCCTTCCTCTCTTATAGTCATATCCCCGGGTCCATGTGCTCCACATCAAAGTTAGAGGCTGAGCCAGCAAGCCTTCCTCTCATATGGAATGACTCCAATATTCATGTCCGAGGCACTAATTCCAATTGGAAATCTCCTGCCAATCCAAACAGAACAGGCTGATCAGAAAGCTTTTGTTTTTTTCCCATTGTTTACAGAGCCACACTCTGGAGGCCTGAGCCCATCTGACATAACTCCAGGGCTGATGCCGGGGAAGAGCTTCCTCCCAGAGCTGTGAGAAGCCACCTACAGTCAGTGAGTTCTCTCTAAATTGTAAAGGGTCTCTTCTACCTCACTGGAGCCTCATTCCTTCCTTCCTTCCTTCATTCAGTGATCACACATTGAGCCTACTATTTGTCAGCCCTTATACTAGGAGCAAGATTCACACACATGGATGAGGCAGAAAAACCACCTTCAAGGAGCCTTCATTCTAGCTGAGAAGCAAATCACATATACATCTTCCTGGCAAACTCCAGAGTTTAAGGGAATTGACTTCAGGGTTATGACACCCAAAGTGATGGCAGTCCAGCCCGGCAGGTCAGTCAGACCTGGAAACGTCAACTTAGCGACCCAAGGCTATCAATTTATTAAGGACAGAATATGTCCACCCATGGAGGGAAGAATTCGTGGAGGAGGCAAGTCTCAAACAAATCTTGAGAAAGAAAGAAAGTTTAGATAGATGAGCCCTTGTGGGGCAGGGAGGGGCAAGGAAGCTAGTATCTGGGTGCTCATTATGTTTCTCCTGTATTCTACAAGCTACCAGAGCTATCTCATTCAATTCGCCCACGGTTGTACAAAGTAGCTATTCTGTTCCTATTCTATAGATGAGGAAACTGAGGCTCACAGAAATTAAGTGATCTATCCCATGATCACAGTTCAGCTCCAGGCCTGTGTGACTCCAAAGCTCATGCTCTTTTCACTGCACTGTGTCTGGGGAGGAACGGAGAAGAGGCTCTGGTGCTGGTTATTGCAAAACTATCCAAAAAAGCAAAATATAGCCAAGTTGCAGAATCTGCAAAAGTTTTGCTCTTTAAAACACTTGTTTGTTCATTGGGGCACCTAGGTGGCTCAGTCGGTTAAGTGTCTGCCTTCGGATCAGGTCATGATCTCAGGGTCCTGGGACTGAGCCCCACGTCGGGTTCCCTGCTCAGCAGAGAGTCTGCTTCTCCCTCTGCCTGCTGCTCCCCCTGCTTGTGTGTGCACATGTTCTCTCTGTCTCTCTCAGATAAATAAATAAAATCTTAAAAAAAAAAAACTTGTTTAAATAAATGAAACAAGATGGAATCGGGAGGGAGACAAACCATAAGAGACTCTTAATCTCACAAAACAAACTGAGGGTTGCCGGGGGTAGGGGGGTAGGAAGAGGGTGGTGGGGTTATGGACATTGGGGAGGGTATGTGATGTGGTGAGTGCTATGAAGTGTGTAAACCTGGCGATTCACAGACCTGTACCCCTGGGGCTAATAATACATTATATGTTCATTAAAAATTTAAAAATTATTTTTAAAATAATAAATTAATAAATAAATAATAAAAAAAATTTTAAAAACTTGTTTATTCACAGTGTTTTTAGTGTCCAAAAAGCCCTGCTACTCTTATCAACATCACTTCACCATCGTCATCATTCTGATGAGACTCCACGTAATGAACAATAACAATGTGCTAGAGACTAGGCTGTTATAGTTCCATTTCACTCTTCTAACAACCCAGAGAGTTTAATCATACTATTACTGTCCCCATATTACAGGTGAGAAAACTCAGGCACAGAAGAAAACTCACCGAGGTCGCACAACTCTTGGTTAGATGCCAGCCCACGCAGTCTGGCTCCCACCTCATGGTCTCTAACACATAGCTTATTCTTTGAAAGAGGGTGACCTTGCAAATGTCACAAAGACAAAACAAAAAGCAGACTTTGCAAGTAAGAAGGCTGTTGATTTGACTGGGCCACCAAAGGTCCTAAAGTGGTCATTGTGGAGGGAAAGGACACTCCAATTAGGCTTCAGCCAGAGATGATATTTAGAGAGAATATTTCAGGAGTTGCTGGATGGTGGAAAGATAAGGCCTAATAGGCTGTGGGAATACAGGTATGGAGGGTCCTGTGGGCAGCCAAGGGAAAGAACACGCAACCTCAAGGCCATGGTTCTTCCAGATCCAGCCCCATTCCGCACTTCTCAAGCACCCCAAAGGCAGCTTCATCCCTACAGAGTTCTTCTGTCCCTACAAGTGATGGATGCCAGACGCCATATCCTTCACAGGAGGAAATGTATCTTGGAATATGATCTCTCGTTAGAGTACATGTTGCTGCTTTTATAGGTTGTGAGTGGAATCCCACAGACTCTTGTCTTCCTTCCCTCCCCCTCTTGCCTCATCCATTCCCAGCTCGGTGTTCCTTCATAAATCAGCAGCCCAATGGAGCCAAGTTCTGCTTCCCACTTTTTAAGTCTGAGGGCATTTATTCCTGCTGATAAACTGGATTTAGACAGCTTCGCAAACCCCTGACTGTGGCCAAGATTATGAAGGTGAAATATTCATTGAGCTCTGTCCTGTCAGGGAGAAGAATGTACAGTACAGGCTCAAACTGGCATATTTCCACATGTTACTGTCCAAGGGAGAATTACTTTTGTCAGGGACTGGAGCTGTGTTTGGGGGTTGGCTAGAGATATAAATCAGGATTATTACATTGGTGCTTCCAACAAACTCCCAGAAAGGGGAGGCAATACTGCAGGCCTCCATTGTAGCCTGTGGGTTCACCATAACACACCAGGCCCTTAGACCAAACCCAACCATCATCCCAGGCAGCACATGACCAGATCCAGACTGTAAAATTGACCATGCTCTTCACCACTTCTACAAAGACTCTGGGCATCCCTGGCATCCCTCATGTTTTTGTAGAAACAGGGAGGGCCCAGGGGTCATAGCCCAGAGCACAGGCCACCCCACAGCACCTGCCCTTTCTTTCCTTTTGCAAGATCCTGGCCAAATCTTGCTATGGAATCATGAGACACCAGGAAATGGTGCTTGTCCGTGGGACAGAAAAATAAAACTGGCATGTTTCATGAGGGCAGGAATGGGAAGAAGGCCATTAATGCCTTCCTCTCCTCCAAAGTGGTGCACTGCATATAGATACCTAGCAAAGCTTGGACATAAGCACAGGAGCCTGTCTGGCACCATTCCAAGGACCTCAGTTTTGGAGAGAAGCAAAGCAAGAGCCCAGGAGTCTGATTCCAAAGTCCATACACACCTAAAGCCTGTGCTCTCTGGCACTGCTCTACCACCCTGCAATTTTCTCATGCGGAGAAAGGGCCTCCATGATTGATGGAAGTCAGGTGAAGACCCCAAGAGAAACCTAGATACCTCCCATGTCATGCATATTTACCTTGGCATCCACTGTACATTCAGCTTAGCAGCATGGCTGACATCACAAGAAGATGAGAGAAATATCACCCCCCAGAATAAGATGCAGGAGAGTCCATCTGACAATGAGCAGTTGTCAAAGCAAGAGTAAGGCGGGGGGGGGGGGTGCACCCAGAGGTGTGCACACAGAGGTGTGCACACAGAGTCACACACGCTCTAGTAGAGTCAAATCCCACCTCTGCCATTTGCCCCCTGAGAGGCCTTCAGCATGTTACCTGCTCCAAGAGTCAGTCCCTTTTCCTGGAGAATGGGAACTGACAATCTACCTAGTCATGTTATGAGGTTAACAATGCAATCAACATGGTCAGTGCAAGGCCTAACACACTCAGACTATCAGCAAGTCATTTCTCACAGCTGAGCAGAGGGAAAACAAACTCGTTCCCACCCCTGAACCATGCTACTCTGCTTGGTTGGTGGACTTGCTGACCATCAGAGCATTGGATTTTAGATTCTCTGTAAAACTTGAATGGCATCTCTCCCTCAAACATTTAACAAGTCCTCGGAAGCTAACACATTCCAGACTGGCCTGCCAATCCCCCACTCAGCATGGAGCTTGGCTTCCCCTCTGACACTCCTCCCAGCCCTTACTCTGCCCTCAGAGCAACCAATCTCCTTGCCATCCCTAGGCACATCCAGGCTCTCTTCTAAGCTCCCTGCTCCTATTGGTCCCTTAGAAAAAGGGATGGGAACAAATCCTCTTGTCTTCCTCACAGAGATTGTTTTACATTGGAAAAGTAACATACTCCCATATGCAAATGATATAAAATTCAGGGTACTCAAGAATTTATTACACAATATGCAATGAGTCTGCTGTGCTCTGTAATTAGTTTTCAGAGAGTACATATGTTTTCCATACTCTTCTAAATATATGGTACATTTCACAATTATTGAAAATGTTTTAACAGTCCCCTACTCCAGACCTTCAATCTAGGTCCCCGGAAGTGACCACTGTTAAAAGATTTTTGCGTATGCTTCTGGAAACTATCTGTTCACATATAAACACTCAAACTCAATTGTTACACACATGTGAGTATTCTGTACATACCATTCTTTGCCTTTATGTTTTGCTTAATATTATATTTTGGAGAATGTTTTAATAGCAACACACACAGAACTACCTTATTCTTTTTAATGGCTGCATGGGGTTCCACTGCTTAGATGCCCTGGAATTCATAACCTGATCTCTAGGGATGAACACTTGGGTTGTTTTCAGTCTTTCGCTACTACTACCATTGTTATAGTGGGTCTCTTGTTCATGTATATCTGCCCATTATGTGTCAGGACGTTTGTAGCATCCAGTCCTAGAATTTTGAATTCTGAGAGTGTCAGATTGCTTTTCCCATGAACCATAACCATTTACACTCTCAGAAGCAGGCTGGTGTTTGCTTCTCTACCTCACCAACATCTGCTACCATAATAGTGTATAACAAAATAATGTATACAAAAGTCTTCTACACTGTGAAGCTCCACGTATCATATTCCGAATGGCACCCCGACTGCCACCCTCTTCCGTGAAACGTTTCCTGATTTCTCACTCTGCAGCCCAATGTGACCGCGTGCCTCCTCCGGCCCCACACAGCCCTGATCCTCTCCTTCCTTGCAGCTCATGTGTGGGTCTGTACACTGCAGTTCTTGCCATATTGGTCTTCCATCAGACGGTGAGACCCAACTAGTTTGCTCAGTTTCTACCTCCTGCAGCAAAATGTATAGACCTTGCAGACAATAAAGACTTGCAGAGTTAAATTTGGATCCTACCAACCCAAGTTTCTTGGGTTCTGACAGCCTGCCCATTGTGGGCAGGGAAAGGTCTGGGGCTGTTGGGTGACATCAAGATTCCCCAGATAGCGCCCTGCAGAATGCTACTGGTGTCTAATTGTTTCTCCTCTTGCCCTACAGTGTTTCATAAGAGGAAGACCATTCTGATTTTTAACTGGGCTCAGAATGTACTTTCTTGGATATGTGAGCCCCAGCAGGAGTAAGACATTTTATCATGGTCATGTGCTTAGCAGCTGGTGGCTTTATTTGGGGGAGGGAGACACAAAGAGAGTGAATGCTTTTCTTCCTTTCCTCCATGCTGCTCCACAGGCAATGCAGGCAGACCTCTAAAGAAAGTGAAAAGCCAGGGACGCCTGCGTGGCTCAGTGGGCTAAGCCTCTGCCTTCAGCTCAGGTCATGATCTCAGGGTCCTGGAATTGAGCCCCGCATCAGGCTCTCTGCTCAGCGGAGAGCCTGCTTCCCCCTCACTCTCTGCCTGCCTCTCTGCCTACTTGTGATCTCTCTCTCTGTCAAATAAATAAACAAACCTTAAGAAAAAAAGAAAGAAAGAAAGTGAAAAGCCAACTCCTTCCCACTCCCCCAGGACTAAGCTGTCTTAAGCCTTCAAGAGAGTAGCTTCTATTACACCACAGCAAGAGCACTAGATTTGGAGTCTCACCACACAACTCGTTGAGCCATCCCTGTGTTTGTCTCTTCTTCCTTAAAGTAGGGACCACATTCCTCATTGGCTTGGGGTGAGGATACAGTTAATAATAAATAGCTTTCAGAGCTTTGAAAAGGTATTCACAAACAGGTTTCACTGATGAAAATTAAAACAAAAACACTGTGCCCACTTCCCCAGCCAACTTGGCCCACACACCCCACTGTTAGTCAATCTTCCTAAGCCTGGGAAGGGGACGCCAGCATGGAATTTCTCTCCTTTTATTTCATAAATGGACCCAGAGGTGGTGAGCATTGGGGGTCAATTGTACGTATACCCTGTGCTCCTCCCATACCATCTCAGGTTCCGAGTGGGGCCAACATGCTGCCTAGCTTTGGAGACAGAAGGATGACAGCCTCCAGGCTAGCGGGGATGGGAGGCCCCACCTTTCAGCTCCATCACCCTCTCAACAGTAAGGAGAGACCAGAGTGGTGACAGGCACCAAGACCAGGGTGAGCAACAAACAAGAATGCTTGGCAGTTCTGCCCAACCCACCCTGCCCGTGCCTGTTTTCCAGAGCAGTTAGGGTACAAGGGCATTCAGGCCAGTGCCTCATGCCAGTACATGACTTCCACAGCCCTCCTCATGCAGTACCCACTTCCCTCTGTATCCTGCCCAAGTTCTCCAGCCTGGGAGCCACTCTTCTGGGAGGAGTCAGGTTGCCCAAGAGATGAAGCAAGGCAGTCCAGAAATCTGGAGCCAGGACGGTCCCATTACAGACCCTGCTGCAGTAGATAGCCTTCCAGGTCATTTACTTCATTTCCTTTGTCTTCTACTTTCCTTTAACTCTTCACAATTTTCTCCCTGTCTAGACTCGCTGCCATTCCCTTTGATACACTGAGTATCTCAGTGTCTCTTCATGTCTCTGTGCTTCTCTCTCTTCAGCCTTCCCTCTACCCACTTCCCTCTGCCCCACCTCTTCCTCTTTCTTCTCTCCCTCTCTTCCCACCTTCTCTCCATCTTTTTCTGCCCACTGTGCAGCCCCTCCAACCCTCCCTTCCTCACTCCCTTACCTCCCCTATTCACCATCCCCGCACCCCTCTGCATCACATCAGATTTTCTGAGCATTGGGAATAACTGTGTGCTAGAGCTAAGGCAGTGCCTCATAAACCTTTATATGGGGAAATCCAACTTCCTGCTGGGGGGTTGCCATTTATTAAAAGGGTAGTTGGGGTGAATGTGTCCCATTCATCAGTCCAGGGGACTCAGAGCACATGTCCCACTGACTGCAAGCTTCTGAGTGTCCCCTGCTCAGTAGTTTTCTACCCCCTCTATCCCCTGCTCTTTTTTCTGCACAGCAAAATGCTATATCCCTTCTTCCTTATTTTGCAGATACTCGTCACATCCCTTACCCCCAAATAGGATGTATTCAACCAGATGGCAGAAGACAAGTCATCAAAGAGAACCAAGCATCAGATGGAAAGAGAAATGGGGAGCAGGGGAGAGCTGGCCTAGGTGAACTTTTAACCTTTAAGATCTTTCAGAGTTTCTACGTTAAAAAGTTTCAAGGCCCTCAGCTTGATGTTGCTACCAACTTTCACAGAGTTAAAGTTCAGATTCCTATGGTCCCTAGAGAAAGGGCCACATCTAAAATTAAAAATTTCCCTCCCTGCCCCCTTTCTCCCAAACACCTCCACTTTTTCTGGCTAATCGGACTCTCTTTATTTTTATGAAATGCCCATGGGTTGTGAGAGGGGACAATGCTTTGGGTCTTTCCCTTCGTTCTTCATCTTTCTTCTGTTACAGGATTTTCAGATCTATTATCTCATTCTTCTCAAGAAACCGACTGGGTAATTTGAAAGTGAGAAGTTTCCAACACTGAAATGAGGACAAACCCCTCAGAGATGGAGATAGAAAGTTTACTGCCAAGACAAAGAGGCCAGCCAGAGATGCTGCACTGGGCAGTTGGCACAGTGCGAGTGAGGCAGGGATTATGGAATAAAGGGGAAGACAGTTCAGAGCACATTATAGGAGCAGGGTGCTCAGAGAGTTCTGCGTGGGTGGCTGTGTAAAGATGGCCTGAGACCCCAGACAAAACTTCCAAAGGAATCCCTTGCCTTTTGGTAAGCTGAAAATAAATCTTTCACCACCCCTCCTCTTATGACCCCCTGCCCTGCAATGCAGAGCCTCCTGAAGCAGCATTTGTTGTCAGGAAGAGGAAGGGAGCACCCCACAGGGAGTGACTCCCTTCCTTTCCCTTGCTGCCAGTGCTTCCACAACACAGACCAGAGTCAGAGGGGTGCTTCCTCTTGGCAAGTTCAGTAACCAAATCTCCAGAAAACTGTACTTTCTTATGGTGACACAATGTTAGGCTGAAACAAAACATCCCAACACAATTTATTCCTCTCATAGTGGACGATAGTCAAATTCCCTGCATTAGCAGTTTCTGTTGATTTCATTGGGATCTTAAGGACCTCCAGGGCAGTAAAGATGTCTCTGTTTTGATGGAAGAGGTGACCGAGGCAGGATTCAAGCAAAAGGCAGTAATGATAAGAATAGAAACACTGGCTGTGGAGTCAGAGAGGCCCAAGTTCAAGTCTTTTTGGGGCCTTAGGGATGTACTTACTTTACATCCAGAAGGGATTATGATAAGGCCAATAGTAACAACAGCCTCACAGCATGGTGATGATGATTCCATGAGATACCACATTTGAAGCGCTTAACCCAACACCTGACACAGAGTCAGTGGTCAAGAAATGAGACCTTGAAAAAGAATAAGGCCACTGTCTGTCTGTTCCAGGGGTCAGTGGATGGATAGACTTCTAGAGCTTTTGAGGGCTTCACCTTGGAGTCCTAAGATACAAAAGAAAAGGGTAGAATTTCAACAAGGAATCCATTCTTTGCAGGGCATGTAAGGTACAGACCATCTCTTTACCTACAATCTTAGACTATTCAAAAAGACTCAAAAAGTTGTCAAAAGTAGCCTCACAAGTGTTTATAAAAATAACTTTCTAGTCCCAGGACATTGTAAATTTCTTTTACTTTAAAAATCTTTGAAAGCAAATTGACCTTTAAACAATAAAATGGAAATACATTTTGCAACAAAGGTGGTAAGAGTTAATACCTGTGGTTCAAAGAGATTATTGTTTGGAAATATTTATTCTCTCCTCTCTCCACCTCCACAAGCAGAGTATGCAACCTTGGCCCTGGGCTTTGGGCATGGCTGTGTGACTTGTTTTGACCAATGGAATGTTAGCAAGTTCAGTAACCCAAAAGGTTAAGACCACTTACGCAGTTGAACTTGTTCTCCTGTGCTTCTACCATCATCTTGAATAGACCCTGCCAAGCTACCCTGCTGATCCCATGAAAGGGATGAAACCCGTGGATTCACCCCAACTGGGTCCAGCCTAAACCAGCTAACCTAGAGAAGTATGAGATAAACAAAAGCTTATTGTTTTATGAGAGTTCTGTGATTTTTCTTATGCATTATTACAGAAAAAATAATTCAATGATATAGAAATTGATATGACTGGCATAAAAAGTTGGGTTCTGCTATAACAAAAAAACAAAATACATGGCATTGAAACTGGACAGTAGGGAGAAGTAGAAAAATGGCAACTTGTATTATACAGTGGTGAAACGTCCATCCAACCATAACTTGGAAGATAACAAGCATACCAAGTGAACTTGTGAACTTGGGCAGAATGTTGAAAACGTGAGTTGACTTCTTGCGCTATATATGGTAAGATCCTATAAAACAGAGACAAACTTAGAAGAGAACTGATCAATTTGCACTCAGAATTTAGAATTAATATAAATAACACAATTTCTTATCTCCAGTCTCTATATCCATTGAAAGCTCTCAAATTAAAACATAGCTGAGACTACATTAAATTAAAGCATAGGCCAAATGTAGGAAGCTTCCAATATAGCATGTTGAGCTCAAGATAAAGACCACTTCAAGGGTGTAACACCGTCTGTTACAACTTCTAGAAGAATCAAGATAGTGCTAGTAGATGTCCTGACCTGGACAAAAGAGACTCTAGGGAGTCCCAGGGGTCTTAAAGACATGGTCCCTATGGAAACCATGGAAATGCACCTCCTGTGTGTCCCACTGCAGGAACATAATTGAAAAGCCCAGCTACTGTGCTCTGAATGCTATCCATCCCTACTTGCATTCTGAGGCCACACTTCTAATGGGCTGTTCCTACCCAGTGATGGAGCACAGTGAGGATTCTAAACAGGCTTGCACCTAGAAGGCCTGACCCTCTAACAAGCTACTTTAGCTGAACTTACAACCATGCTGAACTCTCTTAGAACTTTACTGAAGACTGAGATACTTCCATCCAACCTTCTTTCTTTTTCTCTTACCTTCCACGGTGGACAGAACTGTATTACAGGCTGGTTGCTCTCCCAGCTTCCCCCAGCTCCCTCCTCATTTGCTTTCACCTTATCATGGCATCTGCTTCTCAGAGAATATTTCCAATACAAGTGCCCCCGGAGTGGTCCAAGAAGCTTAGGATGAAGATTTGAGACTGGATCCCTACCTCCACCATCCTTGTTGGTAGATGAAGCATATAGATAGTCTCTGGCATGAGATAGTGGTTCAAATTCCTAAGGCTTCATCAATAGCACCCTTGAAAATGTTCCAGTGGAGAGGAATGTTGTGATATTTTTTAAAATATGGGAAGGGGCACCTGGGTGGCTCAGTTGGTTAAGCATCTGGCTCTTAATTTTGGCTCAGGTCAAAATCTCAGGGTTGTGAATTCAAGCCCTGTGTTGGGGTCCATGCTGAGCATGGAGGTTGCTGAAGAGTCTCTCTCTGCACCCATGCCTCTAAAAAATAAATAAATAAATAAAATTAAAATATGGGAAGAACAATGTCTATAGAGACTCAGGGTTGGCTAATTACTGCTAAATCATAGAAATACCCTGAAAAGGGACAGAGGCTGAGGGCCACTAACAAAGTCTAAGTATGAGACCTAGAGGCCCTCTAGGGCAGTCCCAGTGAGGCCCTCATCTCCTGCAATGGAACAACAAACACAGCTAAGTGGCAGTCTCAATGCCTAACTGCTAGACTCACAGAGCTCCAGAAATATTTGAATACTCAGTCAATCTATTATGCATAAGGAAGAGCCCTGGCGGGCAAAATCTTGGCCCCCAAAATATGTTAAGGAACTTCCTAAAGAAAAATGTTGACCCTTCAGTCTTAGCCCAACTTCCCTACTAAAAACTAGCACTTTAGGGCACCTGGGTGGATCAGGAGGTTAAGCATCTCCTTCAGCTCCAGGATCGAGCCCCACATCAGGCTTTCTGATTAGCCTGCTTCTCCAGCTCCCTCTGGCCCTCCCTCTGACCCTCCCCCTGCTTGTGTTCGCACTCTCCCTCAAAAAAAAAAAAACAAATAAAATCTTAAAAAAAAAAAAAAAAAAGCCAGCACTTCAGTGATAGATGATGCTTCAAGCCCCTCTCCCCAAAGGCAATGGGTTTCCCCTTAGAAGCTGACCCCATGCCTCTCCTTGGTTTCTAGGCCAATAACTAGAGTTAAATTCCAGAACAACCCCAACTAGGGATATGCTGTGACTGACAGAGGAGTAAAAAGACTATACACTGAAAGCGTTGCAAAAACTAACATACACACAACAGCAGAATCCAGAACACTCTTGGGATTGAGTTTGAAGACACTTGATCAAAGTAGTCAAAGTATAAGACTGGGTGAGCAAACATTAATTGACTTCAGGGCATTTTCTCTCATTAATGGACTTAACAACCTAGAAATGACCCCAGGGGATGGGCCAAACAGTTGCTGGGATGGCTCTTAAAGACTGTGGAAAGGTAGTAGCCACACAAGAATTGGAAATGCTTGATGGCTGCATAGTATTCCATCGTATATATATATACCACATCCTCTTTATTCATTCAGCTGTCGATGGACTTTCATAGTTTGGTTATTGTGGACATTGCTACTATAAACATGTGGATGCATGTGCCCCTTCAGATCACTACATTTGTTTCTTTAGGGTAAATACCCAGTAGTCCAATTGCTGGGCCATAGGGTAGCTCTATTTTCAACTTTTTGAGAAATCTCCATACTGCTTTCCAGACTGGCTGCACCAACCTGCATTTCCACCAAAAGTGTAGAATTGTGTAAGACTAATGACTCACAGACCTGTACCCCTGAAGCAAATAATACATTATATGTTAATTAAAAAAAAAAAAAGAATTGGAAATGCTCAAGTTGCCCTGGAAGACAATTGAGGGAGGTGTGAGAAGGCTGAGGAAAGTGCATGAGCTGGAGTAGAGTAGGTGAGGCCAAAAGACCTTCCATAAGGGAACCCCTCTTCTATAAAGCACTGAGAAGATTGGCAGGGGCCAAGGTTGCCAGATTTAGCAAATGAACTACAGGATTTCCAGTTCAATTAGATGGCAGAAAAGGCAGTCACAAAGTTGGGTTTATTAATATTTGTAGGAATAAGAGAGCTCCAAAGAAACAGAGTCAACAAGGGTGCTGCTTAATATCTATAATCCAAAAAAGACATATTAAAGGAGCAGGAGGCTAAAGGAAGACCTTCAGCTCAAATAAAAAGCATTGTCCCTTGTTCAGTTTCCAGACCTCGTTGGAACCATTGAGGGGACAAACGACTGGATTCCTAGGAGGAAAGACCCTGAAACACCATTGCAAATACAGAGCACATGATTTTCCAGAGTGTCCTGACAGCCCTTTACTCAGGTGACTGCATATCAGGGAAAGGGAAATAACCAGAATTTTCAAGGACAATTATACATAGGGTCTAAGCTGATATCAATATCCAGAGACCCAAAGCACCATTATGGCTTCCCTGTTAGAACTAAGGTCTCTGGAGTCAGGTAATAAATGTAGTCCTGGCTAAATAAAGTTCAGCTCACAGAGGGCCACCAAGTGCAGACTCAACTCACACAATCTCCAAGGATATAATTGGAGCTTATGTACATGGCACTTGGAGTAATCCCCATACTGGATCCCTGGCTTATGGCATAAGCCGTACTATCACAGTAGGAAAGGGTAATTAGAAACCTCAGAATTTTTTTTAATAAAACCAGTCATACTGATCTATGGGTCACTTTAATGTATTTTTAAAGATCTTATTTATATGAGAGAGAGCACCAGCAAAGGGAGAAGAAGGGTAAAGGGAGGGTAGAGGGAAAGGGGGAAGAAGACTCCCCCACTGAGTGTGGAGCCACACAATGCAGGGCTCGATCCCAGGACCCTAAGATCATAACCTGAGCCGAAGTCAGACACTTAACTGACTGAGTCACCCAGGTGCCCTGGAAACTTCAGAATTTTTACCCCCTAGCCCTCGGCCTAAATATCATATCCTTGGGAGAAAGGCAGGATGTGTATCACCATTAATAACCCACAAGATGCTGGGTCTATAGTATCTATAATGTCTCCATTTAATTCACTAGTCTGTCCCCTACAGAAACCAACAGATCCTGGAGAATGACTGTACATCACTAAAGGCTTAAATGCTTCAGAGTCCCAATTGTAGCTTCTGTGTCCAAAGTAACCTGTTCCTAGAGTAAATTAATATGTCTCAGGGTAGGTAACCATTGATTTTACAAATGCATTCTTTTATATTCCAATCAAAAAAGAAAATCTGAAACAGTCTGCATTTATATGGGGCAGAAGACAATATTCCTTCATAGATTTGCCATGAGGTTATGTTAACTCTGCCACCCTCTGCCATAACATAATCCAAAGACATCTGATTGCTTTAACCCACAAAATATCACACTGATTTATTACATCAGCACCTTATGCTGACTGGGAAGGACAAGCAAGAAGTATTGGGAAGACACAGGTGCTCCAGGGGTGGGTTATAAAACCTATGAAGATTCAAGGATCAGCCACTTCAATTAAGTTTGTAGGGTCCAGTAGTAAGAACCATAGCAGGATATCCTTCCAAAGTAAAAGACAAATTGCTCCATCTTACGTTCTTAGCACCCAGAGTACCTGATAAGCTTTTTTGGGTTTCGGATGTAACACATTCCACACCTAGAAATATTCCCCTTTTCCTTACACTGGGTGACATGCCAGGCTGCCAGCTTTGATGAAGTCTAGAGCAGGAAAGGCCTCTGCAGTAGATCCAAGCCATGGTGCTAAAAGCCTTGACACTCAAGCCATATGATCTGGCACACCCTGTGGTGTTAATAGTGTCAGTGTTGGGGAAAGATGCAGCATAATAGATACTATGGTGAGCCTCAGTGGAAAAATTAGAATGCAGGCATTTGGGCTTCTGAAGCAAGGCTATGCCATCTGCACCAGGAATTCAGGAATTATTTGAGCCCAGTTCTTAGCATATTACTGAGTCCTGGTAGAGACAGATGCTTGACCATTGGACACCAAGTGACCACACACTCGATGCCGCTCATTATAGGCTATGCTCCATCAGACCCACCAAGTCATAAAGCTGATGTGCCTAGCAACAATACACCCAAAGTGGAAAGGGTATTTCTGGGACTAAACTTGAGCAGGACCAGAGGGCATGAGTATGCTGCATGAGCAGGTGATCCCATGTCACCCACCAGTACCAGTACTCCACCTCTGTATACAGCCATCCCTGTATGACTATATGGCTTCCCATAAATCCAGATGTAAGAGAGAAAAAATTTTGGTCATTATGATAGGCTGAAAACTGATCCACAAATATATGTAGATCTTAATCCCTAGAACCTGTGACTTCAACCTTTTTTCCCCCAGTTTTAATGAGACATAGTTGGCTAATAATATTTTAATGTATTTCAAGGGTACAACATGATGATTTCATATATTCATATATTGTAAAAGGATTCCCATAATCAAGACAATGAACATATCTATCACTTCACATGTTTTTTTTGTTTTGGGGGGGGGTTTGGTGAGAACACTTAAAATCTATTCTCTTAGCAAATTTTGAGTGTATATAACACAATATTTTTTAAATGTTTATTTATTTATTTGAGAGAGAGAGAGAGAGAAGATGCAAACAGGGGAAAGGGCAGAGGGGGAAGGAGAGAAAGAATCTTTAAGCTGACTCCCCAATGAGCATGGTGCCTGACCTAGACCTCATCCCCAGGACCCTGAAATCATGACCTGAGCCAAAATCAAGAGTAGGACAGTCAATTGATTGAGCCACCCAGGCACCCCTGTAATATAGTATTATTAACTATATTCATCATTCTATACGTTAGATCCCCAGAATTTACTCATAACTGAAAGTCTATATCCTTTGACCAATCTCTCCCCATTTCCCTCACCTCCCACGCTCTGGCAATCACCATTCTGTGAATGTTACCTTAAATGGCAAAAGATACTTCGCAGATATGATGAAGCTGAGATGGGAGGATTATCCTGGATTATCAGGTGGTGGACTCTAAATGCAATCACAACTGTCCTTATTAAAGGGAAGCAGATGAAGAAAGCAATGTGACCACTGAACCAAGATGTTCTTCTGCTGGCTTTGAAAATGGAGGTAGGGGCCACAGGCCAAGGAATGCAAGGAATGCAGTTTTAGAAGTTGGAAAAAGCCAGGAAACAAATTCTCCCCTGGAGCTTCCAAAAGAAACACATCACTGCCAAGACCTTGATTTTAGCCTGGTAAGGCTCATCTCAGACTTCTGACTGCCAAAACAACAAGAGAATAAATTCATGTCGCTTTAAGCCACTAAATTTGTGGTAATTTGTTACAAAATCAAGAGTAAGCTAGAGCAATACCATTCTTAGTTGCCCTTGGCTTCCAAGGGCATTCCTTGGCCATGTTGTGAGGAAGCCCAAACCACACAGAGAGGCTACATGTAGGGGTTCCAGCAGACAGCCCTGTTAAGCGTCAATGGCAGACATGTGAGAAAGTTACATGTCAGGTGATTCCAGCCCCAAGCTTCTGGGCTTCCAGAAGGGGTTCCAGAAATCATGGAATAGAGACAATTTGCTCTGCTGTGCCCTATCCAAATTTTGACCCCAAGAAACCAAATTTAACTACAATTGTTGTTTTGAGTCACGTAATATTTGGTTGGCTATCTGTTACATAGCACAATGTAACTAACACATTATTATATAAGGACGTAATCTAAGATCAGACAAAACCTTGGAAATAACCTAAATGCCCGGTCAAAATGGCAGCTATATAAATTCTGACACTCCATATTGTGGAATATTATACAGCCAATAATAACATTTTTGATAAATGGTTCATGATGGGGAAATTCTTATTTTTAGTGCATCTTGGAGGAAATAGTTATATACAAACTTTTTCAAAAGTAAACAATATAAAGGACTGCTTATTTCCCTATAACTTCATTAATGCGATTCTTTCTTCTTTCCCAGTTTAATTAAAATGATACTTCATCTTCATATTTTTTATATCTGTGAGCTTTAGACTTGCCCAATTTATATAAGCTTTGTATATTTCTTCTTTTGTGAGTTGAGTATTCATGACTTTTACCATCTCTGTTGCAGCGGTCATTGTTTTTCTTATTGATTTACAAAAGTTTCTCCATGTGCAAGGTATCATTCCTTTGTATGTATTACAAAATTTTTCCACTGAAAAAAATTTTTTTCTCAGTTTTGTCATTTTCTTTTTTATTTTTTTTTCTTGTGCTCCTCTTATCTTTTAATTAAGCCCAAATGTGAGCACCTAGGGTTTGGTGTGTGTTATGGAAGGTACAAAGGAACTGGAATGTGCCGTCTTTCCCACTGAGATATTAGTATGTTTTTGGGGGTGCCAGTCGTATATACAAGTGAGGAAGCCTCTTGGCCAACATGTAACCTATTTATCTAAAAGTAGAATTTCATAAATCAAACATATTTAGGAAATATTAGGATAAACAAAATTCAAAGTATTTCTTTACCAAGTATAGCTCAGAACCTTTGGTATGCTGAAATGTATTGGCTTTTCAGGCAGGCAGGGACAGGGTGGAGAGGAGTGGGGGGGCACTGTAACGACCACAAGTATGTGCCACTTGAGGTTGGGATGGGCTTCCTGAAGGAATCTAAACTGCCTACCGTGAATTTGAAACACATACACACACACACACACCTACACAAACACACACACACAAAGATATTATAGGGAAGGGACCGGGGGAAGGTGGAACAAGCCAGGACTAACACAAATTAAGAGGGATCTTCAGAAAACCCATTAGAACATAAAAGAGAAAGGGCAGGACTATCCCATTCATCTTGTTCTCACTGCCTGTCTTTCTTCATGCATTCTGCCCAAATTCTCTACTGGAGAAATGATCTAGGTCTGTTTCTCTGGCCCATGTGGTCTATATCCTGGAATTTGTCAGCCCTTAAACCCTTTGCCATGGGGAGATGCCCAAACAGACAAAGGTTCCTAAGGGAGGAGGCTCTGGGAAAGATTTTCTTGACAGACTTAGCTCTGTGCTCTTTCCCTTCCCTTCCATCCAGGTTCAGTCATCCAGTTCTCTGGCACCAATGCTTCTCAAATATTTGCAGAATGCTCTCCCACGCCCCTCAGTTGGTGCTGAGGTCAAGCCTGTAAGTTCTGCTCATTTAGGTTTTACCCATAAATCATTCTCTCCCTTCCCCTTCAATGCTTCAGTGGTTCTTCCCGCCCATGCCTGTGGAGAATTCTGAAAGCTGACTGCTTCCCTCTAGTCTCCAGGGAAGGACCTGTTCCCACCACTGGCCTCTGAGAAACCCAGGCTGCAAAGCCATTCCCTTGGAACTTCGATATCACTTCTCTACATTCAAATCAGAGAAGCAGATTAAGCTCACCAGATGCCCTGATGTCACCCTCTTGGCTCCAGAGATGTCCAACCCCAGATATATGACACAGGAATGGGCCTTATCGTTGGGCATAGGGTGGGGAGTCAGGATGCCTGGGTTGCATTCCTGGCTCAGCTTGCAGTTTGCACAAGTCAATGACTCTTTCCTGCTGGGACATGACTTTCCTAACCACACACTGCCCAGCCCTAAGGCTTCCTATAATAAAGTTTAAATGGTCACCATTCATGGTGCCGTGACAACAAGGCAGCATGATGAGGGAGGTGAATTCCAGGATGAACTTGAACATGGCAATTCCCACCACATGGTCATCCCTTTCTTTGAGGGATAATCACATTTCTTTGAGATTAATTTTCCTCGATGCCAGAAGGAAACAACTCTGAGAGAACAGGATTAATTACATACCAAGTCCTAAATCTGAACTGGTCTCACCCAGAACTAATCCTAATTCACACCTACTCTTTGCCAGAGACTTGCTAAATAGTCCTGCTAGAACTATGCAAAGTAGATACCATACCTATGTTACAGATCAAGAATAAAGTCCAGAGAAATTCAGTAATTTACCCAAAATCACATTCTAAGAAATAGCAGAACAAGGGTTCCAGAGCATTTCTCTACAAACCCTCACCTCAAAGGGTACAAGAGGCAACCAGAGGACATTTACAAAAGTTACACATTTTGAAAGGTAAATAGGAAGTTCTTTGACTTGGAGTTTTTGACCATATTTCCCTAACCCGCTTTCTCAGACCTCCTTCTACCTTATTTTCCCTTGGTATCATTAGAAGACAGAAACAAAAATAAGCTAACCCATTTTGAAATCTCCTTTGTGCCTAGAACCATTATGCTTGGCCTAGATGCATGACAGAATACTTCTCCATACGGCTAGAACCAATCTACTAGTCGGTCTGTGTGTTCTGACCTATTTGCTATTATTTGCTCAAGTTCCAGTTGGTAAGACTAAACCTTTGGAATAAAAACAGTCATAATAGCCAAGAAGTGGAGAAGGGCAAACCATAATTATTAAGGGTATCCAAAGATCAGGGTGGGGTAGGAATCGATGAATGACAGAATGAAGGGGAAGGAAAGCATCAACTCTACTCTTTGGCAGTCCTCAGCCTTCTAAAGCTGTGGTCTCTGGGTCTCCCTCCAATATAAGGAGATCTCAGCATCTGCCCTCGTTCTGATAGGTGACACATGGGCCCTTCCACTCTCCTGGGTAGTGGCAGGCGTCTGAGCCTAGAGCCACCCCAGCCTGGCCTCAGGACCAATGCTGTTCATCACCCTTGCAGGCCCCAGACTGTGAATGCACAAGAGTCCCTTTGTTGCCATCACACTGGGACCTTTTATTCTCCCGAAGAACCAGGAGCTTCTGTGTGCACAGGGCCCGCCTCCTCCCTTCTCAAGACACTTTGATCCTTCTCCCATTTGAAATCTTGCTGGCTTTTCAACACTCTCCCAGACAATCAGGGTTTTTTTGTTGTTGTTGGTTTTTTTTTTTTTCTTTTCTTTTCAATAACTGAGCGGTTCTCCTTATTTCTCCTCTAACAACTCTGACCAAGAAAAGTTCAAGGGGGCAGATCCCAAAAAGACAACAGAACCATCACATTCTGTTGACCACTGGCTGGGGGGAATATGGAACACCTCCACAAGCTCAGAAATGTTTGTCAAAAGGAAGAATGAATACGTAAGTGAAGTGCTAAGGGGAAGTGACAACAAAAGCCAGAGGAAAGTATAAGGTAGCTTCTTCCACGGACAACTGGTCAGCTCTGGACTTCCAGCGTAGTCTTTGTCTCCATCCTCTCTCATTGTCTGACTCCCCCATAGCCTATCTCTCTCACATTCATCCTTTCCCCTTCATTTGCTCTCCTACCACTTCAATTCCTACTATCTCGTAGCTGTTCTAGATCTGAGGCCTCTTTAACTGGTCTCTCTGCTTAATCCTTCCATCCCTCCTGCCTATCACCACCAGGTCAATCTGTATGAAGTACCACTCTGTGTCATCTCCCAGTTCAAATAAATCCCATATGAACATCTTGTGTCTCTGCAAGGTCCTCTGTGATCATTCTGTCTATTATCACTTTCTTCAAGTCAGCAGGAAATATTAAAAATTATATTGGGAGAGAGGGTCCTAATCCCCAGTATGCCTTTCATAGGTATATAAACTTGGGCAAGCCACTTTAACCTTCTGGACCTAATATTCTCAACTATAAAAATAAGGTGATTGAGTCTGATGATCTTTGAAGTATCTACCAGTTCTAACATTCTGTGACCCCAGGAAACTTATTACTTCTGCCAAATTACTGCTGACTCACAAATATTCCTCTTAATGTCCTAACTCTTAATGATGAGGATTGAATAAAGTCTCAGAATATTCCCCTTTATAGATGGGGTATTCAATTCCTGCTGATATTTATAGAAACACAATTATTTCTATAGTTGTTGGTTTTGATTAAGGCTAGAAAAACGATGGGGAGCTTTAAAAACCAAAGACATATCTTTATCCAGAAAATGGAAGAAAAGCCAACTATCATCACAACAATCAATTTCACCGGCTGGTGGCCCTGTCACAGTAACAGTCAAAGAATTATAAACTTATTCTCATTCCTGCTTTACCGCATATTCATATACACGCCACATCTCACCATACCCAGTAATGTTTTCTCCACTATATCATTTTAGGTAAGACACTACACTTTGTCAAGATTTCATAGACATTAGTAAAATGTGCAGTGGGGGGAAAGGCAGTGGAATATAAGAGGAATTTCTACGCTAAATGCCCAATTCTGTGCTGAGTCATCTGCCCCTAGTCTTCCCTCCCTAGGCAATAATAACAGCTATCATTTATTGACTGCCCAAGAAGAGCCAGCACTCTTGAGGTGGGAATTGTTATCATTTATCTCTGGAGATGGGAACTGAGGTTCTAAGAGAGCCGAGAGCCCAGTCTCACAATAAGTAACAGGGCCAAGAGTCAAATCCAGCTTTCTGTGGCTCCAAACCCATGGTTGTAACCACTTTGAAACACAGCCATACTCATATCTTTTTGGCCTCACAGGGTGTCCCAATCCATTTCACTTGCTTGGATAAGTACAGATGGCTAAGATCACCCTAAGTTTGCCTTAAGTAGTTTCTTAACTATTCCTGGGAACTTAACAGGAAACTTTAGCCAAGGTCTCTCAAGGCCACTTAAGAACATGAAGTTTGATTTTTTTTTTAATTGATTTGGGAGAAAGGATCATTTTCCATCATTAATACCTACCTATTCCCACTGCCCTGCCTGGTCTCCATAACGAAAAGGAAACAGTGCTGGTTTTCTAAAGTAGGATGAAAAACTGGGCCTAAGCCAACAGATTTAAATACCTTCTGTCTGTTTGGCATCCTGTGAAGTGATAAGGGAAGGCATGGTTGGGAGAGGGAAGGTGAATCATCTCACCAAATGTTCTTTTGTCTGCAGGATGAATGTGGCTATTAATGTGGAACAGCTTTTCTTTTCCAGAAAACAATGGAGCTCCACTGAATCACTGACTCTCTTTCAGGCATCTCCTTTTGACTGTCTGACCCAACCCCATGGTTGAGATTCAAGCTGTTGTCCCTGGCCGAGCAACTGGTACCCATGCCAGTTGAGAGAATGGATCTGGTCCCACTGCCTGAAGCTATATACAGTGCTCTAATCTAATCCTTTGATGAAGAAACCAGAACATCAGAAAAACTTCAAGAAAAATCTCTTGGTGCAAAATGGACAGTTCTACCTTTTAGAGAACTCAACATTAATCCCACATTATTCCTACATTAATCCCTACCTAACCAAGGTGGTCCCAAATTGAGATTTAAGAACAAAGCAAAATCATTTAGTTCCCCCATGACAAGGGCTTCAAGGATTTTTTATTAGAGTTCTTAGTTTGATACAAGTTATCAGTGCTGACAGATAAGTGACACTTTTATACTTCTTCAGCTATTGTTCTTTGGGTGTGTAGGGCCTTAGGAATCTCAGAAGACTTGTTGCGAATGTGATTAGTCAGGCAGAATTTAGGCGTTCTGGGCAGGCACCTTGCTGGCCACCATTCAATCAACATGCCATTACAACCTTACCTGGCATTCAAAATAATTGTGCAGAAAAATGTAGCTTTTAGATGCCTAAGTCATAAAAATTTTCAGAAAAGTAAAGAAGTTTTAGGAATACCTTAATAAGTTTATTTCACTCATATTTTCATTATTTTGAATTATTTCAAATTATTTTCAAAAATAATTTGTGACTTTTTAAAGTCTATGTCTAAATAAGTCTAAAAGAGCACTTTTTAACTGACTAAAATAAAAATTCTAAGTAATGGCGGGGGAGAGGGAGCATAATTTACAGTTCAGTTCTAAATCACACAGCTAGTCAATGAGAAAGCCAGGATAGGACTCAAAGACACTTTTCCTCATCCCAATATCTTTTTGTTGTGGATTCAGTCTACTGTGGGTTGACACTGGGTCTCCACATCAGGTGTCACTCACACGCAACCATCTGTTTGAAACTCTGCTAGAAGCCTACCCACTGTCAGGTCCAACCCTCAGCAAAGGGCACAGTGAATTTCTACAAATGCACCCTACTTCCAGAGTCAAGAATTCTCCTTCTTCCCTCTCAGGCAATCATTCAGGATGACTGAAAGATGTCATTCATCTGGCCTGTGCACTGCCCAAGAACTGACTCAATGATTAGAGCCCATGGGCCTCTCAGTCCCAACCTCTTCCCTAAGAAGCTGTGAGTCCTAACCCACACTGAGACTTGTCAAGGGAGCAGTTCTCACCTGGGCAAACAGAAAATAAGGCGAAGAAAGGTAGGAGGCAGAAAGTGCTAATTTCTACAACTGTTTGAATACCTCCTAGGAATGAAAGAAAGCCCAAATATTTCTAGGACAAGGTGGAAGGAGTGCCAGCACTTCCTTTCTTCCCTTCTAGGTTCTTTAGCTGGTCTAATAATTAAATCGATATAAGACAGATTAACAAGAAAAACAAATTTAGTTGCATTCTCATGAGAGCCCCATGAAGACATGAGAGGCTTTCTCTAATAGCCGGGTAGTTGAGGTTTATGTGTCCTGACCTTTGAAGAGGGTAGAGGTCTGGGACTTCAAATGGGAGGAAGACAATTAACAGGAAGAAGAAAAAAATAAATAAAATGTCTGGTAAACAAATGTTTGCCATGCTCTGTGGAGATTTTTTTTTTTAATGAAAAAAATAATAACAAAAAACAACACCAACAAATTATCTTTATAAATAGCTTTCTTCCTGGTATAGGCTTCTTATCTAAATTCTTTAAGGCATTTAAGGGGGAGGTAAAAAGCCCTTTTTGAATCTCTTGAATTTGACGGCCTTCAGCTCAAAATAGTCCACATGCCAAAGAAGCACATTCTGGGAAGGGCTATGCTGAACCCCATCAGTTCCCTCCTCTGAAAACTTCCTTGGACATTTCATATATTAAAAGCTGAGCTGGTGGATCACTCCATGATTTCACTGAATTAATTTTGTAGTCTTGAAATTAGGTCAGTTCACTTAAACAGTGAGGTATCATTTTAGGAGGTGGTGATGCAGCTGGGATCCCAAAGTTAGGCCTATAGTGTGCAAGAAATCAGGTACTTAACAAGGTATTTCCATGGAAATACCTTTTCAGAATACCTTTCAGAAACGAAAGAAAAACAATGGTCAATGATTGGAACAAATTATAAACCAGTTTCTGAGTTCTGAGGGTAGGCAGTCAAGAAGATTTCTAGATGTCAAGTTCAAAGCATCTTCAGATGGGGGCGCCTGGGTGGCTCAGTGGGTTAAAGCCTCTGTCTTTGGCTCCGGTCGTGATCCAAGGGTCCTGGGATCGAGCCCCACGTGGGGCTCTCTGTTCGGCGGGGAGCCTGCTTCCCTTCCTCTCTCTCTCTGCCTGCCTCTCTGCCTGCTTGTGATCTCTGTCAAATAAATAAATAAAACCTTTTAAAAAAAAATTAGCAATTTTTTTAATGGAACTTCTTTTACTTGATAAAAAGTATTTAATAAACACCTACAGCATACCATGTATAATGTTTAATGATGTTTGATGCTAAAGCTTGGTAGAATTTTCCTGTGAGTTTCAAAGCAAGACAGGTTGCTCATTATCACTAGCTGTAAATGATATAATTTTTTTTCCTGGAGGTTTTATCTGGTACAATAAATCAAAATCAAAAACATCAAATCATCAAAACAGCAACAAAACTAAATAAAATGTATATGCTTTGAAAGAAAAAAACAAAATTTGCATTATTCTTGGACGATACAATAACATTATATGCAAAATTTAACACAATCTACAGGTAAATGATTAGAATTAATGATAATTTAGCAAGTAACTCTAAAAGACCAGTATACAAAAATAATTACATATACTAGGTTCCACTTGCTGCTGGTATAAAAATCAACAATGTTCCAAACAAAAAATTCATAAAAAATTATAATCATACTTCTCAAGTCAAATATTCAGTCCCATCTTATTAATATTTGTTCTACTTGAATTTAGTTTTTTCATTAGTTCTAGAAATTCTTTCCCAGTTCAGTTTTTTTAATCTCAAAGTTATCAGAAATCTGTATTCTAGAGTACTTTTCAAGAGTCTCCTTGGAGATGAAGCACTTTTGCGAACACTTTCACAAAAGCATCAGAGTAAAAAATAACAGCATGTAAATGTCAAAAAACCTAAAAAATGGCCATGATTAAAGATCTGATGAGAGTTTATTACAATGCAATTGGCAAAGAAATTTGTTTATTTCTGTGACACATAACATTTGACAATAATAATTGGAATTATGACTGATAATGTTGTATTAGGACATAGTAGATTTCTAGGAATTTCATGCAATTTGTAGAATACTTGTAACATATATCTATACACTACAACATGAAGAAGGCTTAGTATTACCTTTTGTTTGACAATACATTCATGTAATTTAACATATCAAATAAGATTAATTAGTTTAACACCTTGTGGGAGGTTGTTTTATTGTTTTAAATAAGGAGAGAGAACAACTCTTTTGCAGTTTTCCAGAACCTTGTATAAAATTACAAAGTTAGTTTGAGGTCAAAAGACTTCATTAGAATTTAATTTGAGGGAAATTTGTCAAAAATATCAGATTTTTAAACCTTTGTTCAAATAGGATCATGGGTCACTGTGAAACAATATTTAGTTATCCATTCAAGCATAGTAACACTTAAAGACTTCACAGGCAAATACAAAAAGTTAAATAGTTGTTTAAAAATATTAGTTATATTAATAGAAATGACTTAGCTTTCTTAAGTAATCAAAAACCTAGCGAAGACAATGAGGAAATTATTTTGACAAGACACAAAATCTTTGTCTTCTAGATACATTACATTAAAAGGTGAAGAAAAACATTTTATAATCTCTTATCAAACACACACTAATAATTCAAGAAACTTTATGCTTTTAATAGAGAAAAAACTAGATTCTAATTTTTGTACCCACTTATTCTTGACATTAAAACTTATTTTTAAAGAAGTTTAAAAACATTTTTTTAATTTATTTACTTTAATTAGACTTATTCTAATCTTAGCCAGCTTGACCACACATTAAAATTTCTTTCCAAAGATTCCTTTTCCACAAACCTTCTATGACTTTCTTTTTTACATTCAGATTTTGTCGTGTTTTTCCTCTTTCTCATCTTGAAATAACTAGCCTTTCTTTAGGACAATATTATTTCTTTACCCTCAACAAAAATGCATTTCGGTTCTTATACCTTCTGTCTCTGAAAACATGCATCTTGCTTTCCTTGTGTTTGGAGAAGTGTCCCTTATTTCTAGCAACTTTATTTACATATATTAGAATTTTAACCCTTAAGAAACTTAATTTTTTTAGTGAAAATTTAAAAACAAACAATTATGAACCATCTTTTACATTAGCACTCTGTGGCTTGGTAGATTTATAAATACTTTGTATAATTTTGAAAATATGTGTTTTCCCACAGTAAATTTTTCGTATGGCACAGACTTCGTTTACTAATGGACCCAAATATCTTCAGTTCCTCTGTAAAAGAAAGCTTACATTTATTAATTAATGTTTTAGTATTTTATCTTATTTGGAAATGATCCAGATAATCAATAAAATTCTACCTTAGGAAATTTACCTTAGGAAAACTCTTATCAGTGAAAGTCACCAAAGAGATTTGGGTAACTATTTTTGAATACACATACCATAAAACAACCATTACTGAAAAGTTCACCTAAAATCTTTTTTTATTTCATTCACATCTATTTAATTTACTTGTTGTTAACAATCATACTTAGATCACTCATGAAAATTTCTGGAGACATTAAAGCAGTTGGGTCTCATCTTAAGTTATTTTTTGTTGTTGTTGAGACATTTTGTAACAGAGATAACATGTACTTATTTTATTCTTAGTAAACATAGGTGAAGTACAAGTATTATATACTTAACAGTAATATCCCTAAAAACATGTCTGTATTCACTGAACCAACAAACTTAAACTAGTCTTTATTTACCAAAAAAATTGTCATGTGACTTGAAAAATATTCGGTTTCGTTTCTGGTACAGTTCTGAGATTTAGAAATATTTAACTTATAAGCACCTATTTCCAGTCAATTAAATGAGGCTTTTCGCAAATTAATTTTGGCAATACCATCTGGAGGTAGAAAAATACCATATCTATAATGTACATCCAAAAGACATATATAAACATACTGATAAACACAGAGATCTCATGACTTTCATTTTAAAATTTCAGCCATGAATCAGGTATAACAATATAAAACTCACTAGTTCATAGTACTTGTTTGAGTAAAGTTGAGTTTAGGAGCTTAAGATGGCTAAAACTTTTTACTACATGTGGAGAAGACTTCAAGATTTGTATTGGATTGTTTGTATTTTTATTGTTCTTGACTGGTGATCTTTAGTAGGAGGCTATGGTCTAGAATCTGGACACGAGAGACTTTTCAGCAGTTTGTACTTTAAAAAAGTCTCTTCCTCCCCACCCCACCCCCCTTTTTTTCCAGTCTGGGCAGAGTTTTAATTACCTCACGTGGTGTTTACATTTCAAAGACATGGTAAGATTTACATCTTTAAGGAACAGAGAAAGAATGCATACCTTGGGCCTAGAGATTAGTCTGGAGTGCTCTGTGTAAATCTTGTAGCAGAAGGGAAGCTAAAACAGGCAGCAGAGTGTGTAAGGAATTTTCTGGGCAAACTGGAAGAATTTTGGAAGTTAAGGAAATTTGCCGAGGAGATGGGCCCAGACTTTAAAAAGGGGAATTTTCATTGGATGTGGACTTTAATTTTGTTCTAAATTTAATTTAATCTAAGTTTAATTTCTTTCACCTTGTTAAGGGAGCCCCCAGGACAAGACGTTATACCTCTTTGTATCCACTTTTTAATTTGGTCTTTCCATAGATACCCATAAAATGATTGTTTAAAATGAGATCTCAAAGAATTTTTTTTTTCAAATATAGAAGCTTCCTCAATTTAAAAGATCCATTCCATAGCACCTGGGTGGCTCAGTCCGTTGAGTCTCTGCCTTCAGCTCAGATCATGATCCCAGGGTTCTGGGATGGAGCCTTCCTCAGTTGGGAGTATGCCTCTTCTCCCTCTGCTTTTCTCTCTCTCTCTCTCTCTCTCTCTCTCTCACACACACACACACACACACACACACACACGCTCAAATAAATACACAAATAGTCTTAAAAAAAAAAAAAAAGGTTCATTCCCTGGCCATTGATGAGTTTAAACCAAGAGCCTTTTTATGGCTTGACCAAGGGCACAAGAGGTGTCCCAAAAGAGAGTGTAAGAGATGCAGTCCTCACATGATCCAGAAATTTCACTCCCGAAGTTAGCCTAAGAAAGTGAAGGCCTTTGTTGTCACCAGTGATAGAACTGTGTAGAGAAAACAGTGTCTCGGGAATGTAAGACGCCTTTGAAACCACTTAAAAACAAAGTTGAACAAAAAATCAAAATGGCTACACTAATGCTTTAGTGAAGCTTCATTTTTAAAGTAACCTTTTTCCTCTCTTCTGCAAACCTCCCCTCTTCCCTTCTCAGCTTTTTATTTCAGGAACCTCATACCACCCTAAAGATATGAGGAAGGAGGCTGGTAGCACACACACAATTCTTGTCAAAACCAGCTGGAGACTGTATTTCCCTAGGAAGTGCCCCAGTCCCTTCCTCTGGGAGGGCTTGCAGGTTTCGAAGGCCAAAGCCTGTTGCAGCCTCCTCTGCCCAGCTCAGCAATAATGCTATCATTCCTCTTTATCCCAAACTCTGTCTGCGAGTTATATTTTGGCCTCGAAGCACAGAGTTTGGTTTTTAACACCTTCAATTACAGACCACCTAATCTGTGACAGCAGGCAGCCGCTACAGAAATGGGACTTTTCCGCCACTAACAAGACAGCAAAGGTTGAGACAACAAAGGCCCTTGTGGACTGGGACCCCTCAAGACAAACTCTGCTGAGAGCGGGCACAGCGGATCAACAACAAAAAGTGCGGTTTGTGACTTCACGTCCCAGACCCGGTCCACTGGACTGGCCACCAAGTGCACACCGGTATGTATACTCCCAGATGGGAGACACCAGAGAGAATATTCTCACCCATTACAAAGTGAATCTCTCAGGACGTAGAGCACAACAAAAGGAAAAACTCAGCTGGTTTTTTCAGAGGGGACCCACAGCAAAATTTATCTAAACAGATGCCCTTCTGGTGAGAACCAACCATGAACTGAGTAGTCTGTGAGGCCAGCTCAAACAACAGACTTATAGGACCTCTGCCTGTACTCTACCCTCTGGTTTTTCCTCTTTAACCAATGACACAAAAGACAAAGATGAAAGAAGACAACCATCATTTCTAGGAGGAACATGATCAATAGAAATCAAGAGTACTCATAACAGATCTTTACCAGAGTTGTTAGACCCAATAACGACCTCACACAAGTGTTTTCTTTTCTGCTAATCTAAATTCAGAAAAAAAGAAAAGGATTCTCACCTTTTTCACTTTCAACAGACCCAGCAGACAGATTCTGGAGACTGACATGGTAAGAACTCTTAACTTCTGCCAGTTTCTGTCAGATCTGGGTCCCAGGATCTCCCCCTTTTAGCAGCTCTGAAGTGAGCACTGCCCAGCCCCTGGACAGCCCTAGGATGGGCACTAAAACTGCAGGGGAGAAATACTTTTCTTTCTTTTTCCGAATTTTTTGGCTGATCTAATAATTAAATTGACATAAAACGTTAACAGGAGAAAAACAACTTTAATTATGTACCTATGGGAGTGCCACAAAATGAGAGGCTCTCCCTTGACAGGTAACTGAGGCTTAAAGGCCATCCCAAAGTAAAAGAAGGGAAATAGGGGTCTGGGACTGCAAAGGGGAGGAAGACAATTCACAGGAAAATGGGAAGAACAAACGTTTGGTAAACAAATGTTTACCATACCATATAGAGAAGTCTTTCTCATGTTAAAAAAAAAGAAGTTATCTTTGGTAATAGCTCTCTCCTACTACAGACTTCCTTCTCAAATTCCTTTCAACAGTGAAGGGAGAGGTAAAAGCTCCTAAATCTGCTGGGCCTTGATTGTCTCCAGCTCAAAATAATCAACATGACAAAATGACACATTCTGGGGCCACCAACCCTGGCCCCATCACCTTAAATCGAGGTCAGGATTTGAATTACACAAACCCCTCAGGACCCTGGAACATTGGCCCAAGGCTGTGGCTGTAAAATGTCCTACAGCTTGCCCTTAATTTGCTGCTGTCAGGAAAATCCTTGGAAACCTTAAATCTTAATCTTAATCTTAATCTGTGGTTTAAGGAGTATGAGGGGAAGGGGAACAGGATTGCTTTTGAGCCTTGTGGTTGTCTGGAAAGATTAGGTTTACCCTAGAAAGTTTTGGTTGTCAAGGTGCAGAAGTGAGGAGACTACTCCATTGTTCAGAGAGCCAGGTAATAAAACTTTCAAAACCTGAGAAGTAGCATAGTGGAAGGATCTTGAACTTTGCAAGCAGTCCAAAATCTAGTTCTAGCTCTACCCTTTATTAGTCATTTGGCCTTGAGAAACTTCAAACATGGTGAACTCGGCTTCCACGTTTGAATATAGGGATAAAAATAAACACTTTGAAGGGGTGTTGGAGGACAAATACAATAATGTACATAAAGTACTTGGCTCATAGCAGGTGCTCCCAAAATATTTGTTCTTTCTTCTAAACCTTGAGGATTCCATCAGTGTTATGTTTGAAAACATCATTTTAAACAATAGAAGCCTTTGTAAAATTGTCAGGCATTCTGCCTTAGAAGCTGTGAGATTCACAGGGTGTAATCGGTTATCATTTTAATAACTATATTAATTGTGTGGTCCTACTGGTCAGGAAGAATATGGAAAGAAGACAGAATTCCATCAATGTCAAAAGTCACTGGAGCTAGAAGGAAAAGAAATTAATACATCCTAGACAAAGAAAAGTGAAATCGAGTCACGTGACAGCCTGAGTCAGTGGCAGGCTTGCATGAGTAGTCTGGGACAGGGCTCAGTGGAATAAAATGAATGTAAGGAGGAGAGATACCCTGGTAAGTAGCCGTGTGACCATGCCAGTTTGCACAGCCTGTATGCAAGCCTGAGAGCCTGTAACAGGATGAAGTCCAGGTTTGGGTTACAAATAGGGCAGGGAGAAATCCAGGCTACAGTTCTAGCTAAAATCTCTGAATTCTCCCCAAATTGCTTGAGGTGGCATTCTGTTTCCTTAGTGGATAAGCATCTTTCAAATATGGGAAAATTTAGAATTAAGAATAGAAATGTTTAAGAGAATCACACTCAGAACATTAATATTTATGTATTAAGAATAAATCTGTGCCTGTTTGGTAGTATAAGTATTTGTAATACTCAAGAGAAGTTGTTTGGCCTATTATAAAATATACTTGCACTAAAAAACCTAATTTGAGGGGAGCCTGGGTGGCTCAGTTGGTTAAGTGACTGCCTTCAGCTCAGGTCATGATCCTGGAGTACCGGGATCGAGCCCCACATCAGGCTCTCTGCTCACCAGGAAGTCTGTTTCTCCCACTGATCTCTCTCCTCTCATGCTCTCTCTCTCTCATTCTCAAATAAATAAATAAAATCTTAAAAAAAAAAAAAACTAATTTGAAATGTGTAATTTTGACTTATATATTTAAGTGTAATCTTTCTAAGGTTATGCACAGTATTGGAACTTAAGAGTACTTAAGAATCGCTATCTATCTATGTAAGTATGTTTTATTAAATTTATAAGAGTTACTTAGAAGTTGATAAAACTTATTTTGTCAAGATATTGAAGGACCTCAAATGAAATTAAAATATTCAATTCATAAATGGAATTTAAAAGCTTAGAGATATATAAGTCTTTAAATGGGCCTAATTATTAATAAAAGACTTCCTTAAAGTAATTGATATTTACTAAACTTGTAAATAGAATAATAAGATTTGTAAATTGAAATTTAAGGAAAAACTAGGTTTCTGAATTTATAACTTTAACAAATTAAATGTCAACTTTTAAAAACCAAAGATGGGGGCAACTGGGTGGCTCAGTCAGTTAAGTGTTTGCCTTCGGCTCAGGTCATGATCCCAGAGTCCTGGGATCAAGCGCCACATCAGGCTCCCTGCTCTGTGGGGAGCCTACTTCTCCCTCCTCATGCTGCTCCCCTTCCTTGTACTCTTTCTCTGTCTCTCTCTCTCTCTGTCAAATAAATAAATAAAATCTTCAAAAATAAATAAATAAATAAACCACGCCTCTGGATAATATTTTCTGTACATGAAATATTTGCTGTTTCTGAGGGTAGAAAAAGGAATCTCCTGTTCTGGGGGATGGAGGAAATGAAATCTTAAGAAATAAATCAGAATAGGGGCGCCTGGGTGGCTCGGTGGATTAAAGCCTCTGCCTTCAGCTCCGGTCATGATCCCAGGGTCCTGGAATCGAGCCCCACAATGGGCTCTCTGCTCAGCAGGGAGCCTGCTTCCTCCTCTCTCTCTCTCTCTCTCTGCCTGCCTCTCTGCCTACTTGTGATCTCTATCTGTCAAATAAATAAATAAAAACTTTAAAAAAAGGAAAGAAAGAAAGAAATCAGAATAAATAAAACAGATACTCCAACTGAATGAAGAGTAGGGGCTGAGCCTGAATCCAGCTTACTAGTCGACCTCTTGGCTTCTCTCAATGCCAAACTAATGCACATCCCACCACCTCAGCCATCTTCACCCCGTGCACATTCGGCTTACATCTACCCAGTGGGGAGAGAAGCTGAGTAGCAGAGGGCAGGTCCATGGGGGAGACATACCAAGGAATGTAAAGATCATGAGCTTTGAATTCACACAGATGTGAGTTCGAGTAAGTCTCTGAGAACTTAGAAAAAGTATCTAAATTCTCTGAGGTTCAGTTTCCTCTTCTCTAAAGTAGAATTTTTTAAATGCCTATGCCAAGGATCATTAAGAAAAGTATATGTAGGGGCACCAGGGTGGCTCAGTCAGTTAAGCATCTCCCTTCGGCTCAGGTCATGATCCCAGGATCCTGGGATCAAGCCCCACACTAGGCTTCCTTTACCTGCCACTCTACCTACTTGTGCTCTCTCTGTCAAGTAAATAATTTTTTTTTAATCTTAAAAAATAAAATAAAAAATGAAAAATTTAAAAAAAGAAAAGAATATGTAATCCTGTATTTTCTTAACTTTCACCACTAGCCAATGAGGGTATGATTGTGAGTGAGACACAACCCTGCCCTCAAGAATAGCTAAAGTGATGACTGCATTTATGATTAGTGCTCAACCGAAGGCTGCTACACCTACAGCTCATCATCACATGGAGGAAATCAACACTGCCATTAAAGTCAGAACAATGTGGGTTAGAGCCTAGCAATGCCACTCACTAGCTATGTAACTGTGGCCTCTGAGCCTGTTTCCTCTTCTGCAAATGAGGACAACTGACTGTAATACAGAGTAGTTGAAGGAATCAAATGAGATGGTGTGTGTATAATAACATCTGGCACAGTGCCCAGTATATATAGGAAATTCTCGCTGTATTGTATATCCTATATGCATATGACAGGTTTCTCCTGGCCCCACTGTACTGCACAAAAACCCCAAAATACAGGGCTAACCTCAGGTCAATGTCTTGTTGACCTCCAGGGATAGAGAGAATTTTGGAATTGCTGCTGGCCAGAAAGCCTGGCATTCTTTCCTATACCCATGGCCCTGACTGACCCTGAAGAACCAAGCTGTTAGGCTGGAAGAGATAGACCAACATCTGGTTCCATTCAAAGTTTCTCTCCATTTTGCATCCTTAGAAGTTCATATAAAAGTTTGCATCTATATTTGCCCTATACTTGCCCACTGCTAACCCCAGGTCTTTTTCTTCTAAAATTTCCTCGTAGAGATATTGGCTGTGACCTTCACATGGCACTCATTTTTCTAGGCACCTATATAACTTCACACATCAAATTTAAGGACTCAAGTGTAATAGGTCTTTAGGAGTGTTGTGATGGCTAGTCCGTCCAGAATTCAAACCCCCAGCAAGATGCTCCTAGTATCAGCAAGATACTCACATAGTGAAGATATTTCTTTTTAGAGCTTCCATTCCTAGGCACAATCTTCTGACCCAGGTAGCTAAAGTTTGAATCCTGGGACTCATAGAACAAAATTCTCAGTAGTGCTTTGTGCCACAAATATCTTGCCATGTCTTGCCAGGTTCCCCTGGTGGGAGATGTAGAAGAGGAACACTTTCCCTTTTTTTCCCTTCTAGATTCATTGGCTGGACTAATAATTAAATTGAGATAAGACAGATTAACTGGAGAAAAACAAATAAATGTAATTTTCTACATACAGGAACCCTGCAGCTCTGAGGCAAAAAGACAGTCGAGCAATTGAGGTTTATAAGTCATCCTGAGCCAAGGAGAAGGGGGAAGGGATCTTGGGCTTCAAAGGGAAGGAAGACAATCCACAGGAAGATGGGAAGAGCAAATGTTTGGTATAAAAAAAAAAAGTTCATTTTGCCATGCACAGACAATGGAACAGAGAGAGGAATCCTAACAGACAGGCCCCTCCAAACTCCTCCTAGCCTACCACACCTAGCCCAAACTCCTCGTGGTTATCTCTGGTGATACCCTCTATGGAAACAGAACCCCCAACTAAATTCTTTTAGGCAGTTAAGGGAGAGGTAAAAAGCTCTTCCTGAGTCTTTCAGGCCTTGATTGTCCAGTTTGAAATAATCCACATGCCAAAGTGGCACATTCTCCAATGGCCTACCCTAAGCTCCATCAAAAGCAAGCCAGCAAATCATGGCTCCCCCTCAGATTTCCATTCTCTCCTCTCCCATGTTCCCCACTTATACACAAAAGGAGAGATCCAATCATTTTTCCAGAAAGGCTACCCTGATACCTGAATCCTCTGAGCCAAGAAACAGTTCCTTCTGTCCAGAGAAAGAGAGAGAGCTTACAATGGATGTTTGCTTTGCTGTCTGCTTCCAATCACCCTTCCAGTAATGATACCTGGAATTTCCTCTGAGGAAACCCCTCTCCACTCTCAGTCCAGATGCTTGGGAGAAACTGCCAGGGCAAGCCTGGAGGAGAGTCTTGTCAGTCTGGAGTTCCATAACAAAATACCACAGATTGAGTGGCTTAAGCAAGGAGAACTTATTTCTTACAGTCTGGAGGTAGGGAAGCCCAGGACCAAGATGCCAATCAGTTTGGTTCCCCATGAGGCCTCTCTTCTTGGCTTGTTGATGGCTGCCTTCTCACTACTACATCCTTACATGGCAGAAAGAGGAAACTTGGGCGCATGGGTGGCTCAGTGGGTTAAAGCCTCTGCCGTCCGCTCAGGTCATGATCCCAGGGTCTTGGGATCAAGTCCCTCATTGGGCTCTCTGCTCCGCGGGGGGCCTTCTTCCTCCTCTCTCTATCTGCCTGCCTCTCTGCCTACTTGTGATCTCTGTCAAATAAATAAATAAAATCTTTAAAAAAAAAAAAAAAGAAAGAAAGAAAGAAAGAGGAAACTTTCTAGTCTCTTCTTACCAAGGCACTAATCTCATCATGAGGACCCTATCCTCGTGGCCACATTTAAATTTATATCTCCAAATACCATCATACTAAAGGTTAAAGTTTCAACATATGAACTGGTGCTGAAGGGAACCATCTCAGACTGCAGCAGAGAGCCCCACACTTTCCCCACTCTAGTGCCTGGTTCAGAGCCAAACAAAGAACATAGAGTCAAAGAAGCCAAGTCCTTCCTTGACAGAAACCTCAGACAATGAGGCCTCAGCTGTAGACAGGCATCTTGACACCACACAGAGGACAGAAAAGCTAAAAGAAAGAGAGAACAGGTCCTAATGACACCTGGCCTGAAGCCAGACTGACCTTACCCATCTACGTGCTTTAAATTTTGTGAGGCAAAATAATCCCTCTTGGCAATTTAGGTTAAGCTTTTATGACTTGCAACCAAAAAAGTCCTAACTTCTGCAGATCTCTACCAATTCATCCAGTGGTGTGCTAACGAGAACTTCATGAGAACCACTTGTTAAAATTTCAGGAATTGTAAAAACCAGGTGTTAAACATGGCCATTATTAATAGTTAAATCATGCAAACTTATGACCAAATCAATAATATTTGTAGAAGGTAACAAATACTCAAAACCCCTCACTTCCTAATAAGTTTACAGTCACTGGTACTTTGAGTTTGTTTCCATCTATTGTGTGCACACGGGATTGTAGAGAGGGAGGCTGCTCTGCACCTCTTCCCAGCTCTGTATTCAGTGGTATCACTCTAGGAGCTTGAAATTAACAGGGCGGAAGTACTTTCACCACAAAAAGTGACCAGTTCTGCAAATCAAGGCCTGACTTATCGGTTCGTTGATTGCCAGGGCTTAAGGAAATAGTGCAGAGTGTGTCAATAATGTAGATTAAGTTGAAAGCGCTTCATGTCTGTTGTTGTTAAACTTGTGACCAACACAAAAACTTGAGGAATATTCTTCCAGTATTTGAAAGTCTTATTTGACTGAACAAAGCATATTCACAGTCACTGCCATGGCCTGGCAGCCCTATGCTAGACTTCAGAAATCAAAATGAACAGGACACAGACAGATCTGTGGTCAGGGAGCTCAGAGCTCAGGGTGTTTTGTTCTAAGCCAAGTACTACAGAAGAGACAGCAGTAAAAGACATTGCATCTGTCATCTAGAAGCGTATAATTTAATTGTAAAGACAAGCCCAGCACACAGAAAACATAGCAGAGTCTTTAAGTCAGGGATGACAAATATCTATTATGCATGCCTCCCCCTCCCTGTTCACACATAGGTAAACAAGGACCAGCACTCTGCCCTGAGCCGGAATGCGGCTCCAGCATCCTGCCCAAGAGAGCACTCCAGGCAGCCACCGCTGCGCTCATCATGGGTGCCATCACACAGGAGTAGGAACCATGGGACAGCCCAGTTTCAAAGTTCAGAGGCGAGAGCAGCCAGAGCTGCGTCACCTAAACAAGGCTTCATGGAAAAGAAACTTGAAAAGGGTATTGGAGGATGAGTAAGGAACTTGTTAGCAATGCAAAGTCCCAGGCCCCACCCTAGGTCTCCTGAGTTAGGAACTCAGATAGTGGCCCCAGGACTCTTGTTGTAACAAGCCCTCCAGGTGGTTCTAACATCCACTGACGTGTGAGAACCACCGGACTATGCCCTGCTGCCTTCTCCAGGTGTTTTCTCTCACGTGTCATGTCACTCACGTTGATCCTTACAACAGCGCCATGCAGTAGGTAGGCAAGCTAGAACATTTATCTTTCTTACACAGGTGAGAAGGGCCATTCAAAGACATTAGCGGACTCACCCCAGACCATGCTGCTGATGTGCAGCAGAGCCTGGGCTGCAGCCAGCTCTCCAGGTGCCAGAGCAGTGTTATTTCCATCAGCCCTAAGGTAAGAGCATAACGATGGCAGGATTACCCCCAGCCCCCAGCCTTCTAATTTCCTCTCTCACCTTCCCAAGGAGTTGGCCAGCGTCCTGACAACAGGCTGTGAAGAAAAGCCCTGTGGGGTGATGACAGCTGCCTGACAGAAGGAAGGTGATAGGGCTTGGTGCAGGGCCCCCACCATGCTCATACCTGCAAGGACTGAAAATGAACTTCAAAGCCAGCACCACCCAGCCGGGCCCAGGCATCCAAAAGCCTCAGCTCATCAGATGCCACGGCCCAGAGCTGGCTAATGGCAAGAATGTGGAAACTCAGCCTCCAATGAACCCCAGGAATGGAGCCATGAAAGCTGGTCCAGGATCCAGACATTTGTGCCAAGACCTCTCAGGCAGAAGTGATCAGGTTTAAAGAGGAACTCTCTCCAATCCAAGGCCAAGCTGACAGGTCAGCCTGTGGGAGTGGAAAGGGTATGGTCTCTCGAGTCCCACATGCATGGGTTTAAAATCAGTTGCAGTGTTTACAAGCTCCACAGGGCAGACTCCTTACCCTCTCCGAGGCAATCTCTTCCTATGCAAAGTGGGGACACAAATACTCTCAGCTTGTGTGAAGGAAGCAAAATAATGGGCAAAAGTGCTGGCAGAGGCCTGGACCATTTCCTTCCCTCACTCTTCCCTTTGGGAGTCTTCTTTCTCCATCTCCATGGATCCTGAGAAGGGAATGCCAAGTTGCTAATGAACCAGGCTAAAGGGGAACAGCTCTGCCTAGAGCAGAAGACAACCTCTAAAAGTACCTTCTAGCATTAGATCATAAATCTGTCCTATGTTGAAACTGTATTTGTGGGCTGTTAGCTCTGTTAAGAGTGTATCTTACTGCTTTATCCAGCATTCAGCACTCACTATGCACAATAATGAGCTGCTTTGTAACTTATGCAATATTGGGCATGAAGAAATTAATCAGGAATTCGCCAGAATTCTCCAATCATCTGAAATGAATCAGTAATTCTCAGTAATCAGTAATTCTCTGGCAAACTATATGCACATGGCCAAATCCAGCCAAGCGCTTCTTTTTGTAAATAAAGTTTTATTGGAACACAGCCATGCTCATTTATCCACATATTATCTATGGCTGCTTTCACACTACAAAGACAGGGTTGGACTGCGAGGGCTGAAATATTTACTGTCTGGCCCTTTACAGAAAATTACCCACCCCTGCTCCAAAAGAAAGCAAAGATAAACTGAACTGTTGCAGTTCAAGTTCTCCAAGAAGTAGACTCTGAGAAAGAGTTTAGGGTCCAGGATGTTAAATAGGGAATGCCTCTGGGATCCATGCCTCTGGAAGGGAGAGAAAGGAAGCGGCAGTGGGCACAGGGAGAAGTCTGGCTGCGATGCTGGTCCAGCAGCCTCAGCTGACTCCATGGGATATGCTGGAGCAAATAACCCCTCAGAGTTGGCCTCAATGGGCCCAAATAGCTGCACTTTTACCCTCTGCCTCAATCGGTCATTGGAAGAGGGCAATCCCCTGGAATGCGTGCCCACGGGTGAGGCAACTCCCAAAGGGGCTGAGTGCTGGAGGCTGTCTGCTGACATCACTCCCAGAACCAAGGGCAACAAATCCTCCCTTGCATCTCCATGCCCAGCACAGCCACCCAAGCTTGCTTGCTTGCTTTTTTAATATGGAATGCTTCACAAATTTATGTGTCATCCTTATGCAGGGGCCATGCTAATCTTCTCTGCATCATTCCAATTTTAGTAAATGTGCTGTTGAAGCGAGCACCACCCGAGCTTTTTTAAAATTTTCCTCCACCACCTTCCAGAAGTGCCCCCCACCTCTACACCAGGGAGTCAGCTATCTTCTGAACCCCCTATGGAAGTGGTGGGTGGCATCAGTGGGACAAAAGTCAAAGTGGACACAGGGTGCTCAGAATAATTAAAATATCACCTTAAATTTATTCCTAGTAATATTCTAGAAAAATTTTATGTCCGTAAGCTTTATTGGACATCACAGAGGAACAGGCTATGCATCTATAAACGCTACTCTCAGGAAAAGTGACTTCCTATCAGAATAACACTCAGATTTTTTTATAGAATGGTGAGATCTAAGATATATAATGTATATAAGATATAAAATGTCTTATATTAAAAAATATAAAATGAAAGATAAGGTAGAAAATGTCACTGCTTATTAGTGCAATAACACAAGAACAAGAGATTTTGAGTCTACAAACCTAGCTTCAGATCTCCACCTGCCATTTACTCTGGACAATCTCTTTACCCTCCCAATGTACTTGGTCATCTGTAAGATGGGACCCTGATACTCTACACCTCGTAATGTTCTCAGAGAATCAGAAGAAATTACATATGTGAAGCAGTGATGACATCTGGAAAGTCCTCAAAAAATATTTTTTGTCTATCTTCTGTAGCACCTCCTTCATCGCTATCTTGAAGTTCTATTCAAATATTTAATTGCTTTAGTTCTTCTTTTTTGTAGTTCTTCTCTGGTTTTACCAAGTATACCATCAATATTTTGTCATATACAGAACAGGTATTTTAAAATATTTTTTATTTCCTCTTAGTCTACCTACATATATAAATATACATGCTCACATGTATATATACATACAAATATCAGCCCCATTCGATATTTCCTTCCCAAGACAAATATCCCAGAGAATAGATAGGCATTGATAGTCACAACTTTTGGCAAAGGATGCTGGAGAAAATATCAGTGAACATTCAAAGTCCTACCTCTTCATAGCCCTGCCCCCACTGACATTGCATGAGGTCTCACCAACCCCTGGGAGCCGAGTGAATGGCCTAGCATACTGAAGTTTTGTCCCACCATGTTTTCCTGAGCTATAAGTGCCCAGGGATTCTATAGTAAGATCTGGGGCTTAACTCCATTCTGTCTTGTGTCTCCGTTGGCACACCTGTTCGTCAATGAGTCATTTTCCTTTCTGCATTTCTTCTTCTCTCTCTCAGACTAACTCTTCACTCCATGAATGAACATAATAATATATATCACTTGTTTCTTGGGTTGCATTAGCCAAGGGGGAAAGAATACCATAGTAATAGGATAACCAGCATTACTCACATTTTGCCCACTTCTATTTAATCTGTCAAAATCTCCATTTACCATGAAAAGTCCCACATAACCGGTTATGGGAGTCCTTAGAAAGTGCTTGCTCACTACAGTATTCCCCAGCCCTCTCAGCTACGATGGGGTTCCTTCATTTTCTTTCTTTTCTGCTCTAAGTCTATAAAGCTCCATGAAGATGCCTTGGCTCTGCTCGTGAGTATCTGGTGAAGTCCTTCTGGGCCAATGTCAGCAACAGGGGATGGATGTCAGTGATGCTGCAGTCCAACCTGAGGAGAATCGTTCCCCACAACCTGTTACCAAAGCAGGACTGTCTGCTCCTCCTCAGTCTCTTAAGACTTTTATCCCAACTCTCTTTCAGTTTCATATCCTTCATGGTCTTTCAGCTGCCATGCCCTCTCCTCTCTCCTTAGCAATCAGGGGCAGCTCCTACAGTGGAAGAGATTGGCCCTGGATAGTTGTCTGAGTTTCAAACTCCATCCACTCCAAAGAACCAACCTTCTCACAGACACCTGCGGCACCATCAGTGGGCCAGGCATGCTCAGCCAGGCTCCAGCTTCCCTCATAAGAACTCTAGGTCCTTGCTGCCACACGTGCCCACCCAATCGGCAAACATTTATTAACTACACAGGCAGGCCCAGAGTCAGACAGTACATAACTGAAACCCTAAAGGGGTATGTCTTTATACTTTTAGGGCCTCTTCCTTTACCTAGGCATTCAATCATTCAACAAGGATATTTAGCAGCTACTGTGAAAGAGATATTAAGCTCTGTGTGGTCAAAGTAGCTGTTGCCTTCACTGGGCTTATAACCTAGTATCAGATATTGGAAGTTCACAAAAACCATAATACAAAACAAAAGACAGTAAGTGCTATGAAAGGGGTACAAAATGTTTCTGGTATTCAGAAAAAGAAGAGTGCATTTATTAAGCACTTTCTATTGTCAAGCATATCTAAATCCCAGAGAGAGAAGGAGGGACAGAGAATAGTGTGTACATATGAGTATATTTATAATATGCATATTATAAATACATAATAGTGTATATATATTTTCCATTTGAAGTTTATTATACCCCATTTTACAGGTGAACATCTCCATCTCAAAGTGATTCAGTAACTTGTTCAGAAAAGAATCTCTCTCAATGGGAACATCTGGAAAGTTTCAATAAAAGAAGTATCATCTCAACTGATTCTTAAAGGTTTGGTGGAATTTTAATTCATATGTATGATCTTTAGTACAAAAGTAATACATTTTCATTGTGGAGATTTTAAAAATATGGAAAAGCACAAACATGTAAGTTTTAAAAAAAAAAAAAAAAGCCCCAAAGTGCTCCACATCACTTGGCATTAGGGAAATACAAATCAAAACCACAATGAGATACCACCTCACACCAGTCAGAATGGCTGAAATTAACAAGTCAGGAAACTTGTTAAAACCAAACCAACAGGTGTTGGTGAGGATGCAGAGAAAGGGAAACCCTCCTATACTGTTGGTGGGAATGCAAGCTGGTGCAGCCACTCTGGAAAACAGCATGGAGTTTCCTCAAAAAGTTGAAAATAGAGCTACCCTATGACCCAGCAATCGCACTACTGGGTATTTACCCTAAAGATACAAATGTAGTGATCCGAAGGGGCACATGCACCCAAATGTTTATAGTAGCAATGTTTATAGTTTATAGTCCACAATAGCCAAACTGTGGAAAGAACCTCGATGTCCATCAGCAGATGAATGGATAAAGAAGATGTGGTGTATATATACAATGGAATACTATGCAGCCATCAAAAGAAATGAAATCTTAACATTTGCGACAACATGGATGGAACCAGAGGACATTACGCTGAGCAAAATAAGTCAATCAGAGAAAGACAATTATTATATGATCTCCCTGATATGAGGAATTTGAGAGGCAAAGTTGGGGGCTTGGGGGGTAGGGAAGGAAAAAATGAAACAAGATGGGATCGGGAGGGAGAAAAACCATAAGAGACTCCTAATCTCACAAAACAAACTGAGGGTTGCTGGGGGGAGGGGAGTATGGAGAGGGTGGTTGGGTTATGGACATTGGGGAAGGTATGTGCTATGGTGAGTTCTGTAAAGTGTAAGCCTGATGATTCACAGACCTGCATCCCTGGGGCTAATAATACATATTTTAATTTTTTTAAAAAAGTCCATAAGTCTCACCACCTCAATATAAATACACCATCAATATTTTGGTGCATATCCTTATACATTTCTCTACTAATCTCCACATCTAAAAGACCAATTGGGACTATACTGTTTATTCACCCACATTTTTATAAATGATATTTCACCTTATCCTCACAATAGCCCTAAAGTAAGGAGTGTTATCAATCCCATTTTATAAGAATAGCTTGAGGGACAGAGAGTTTAGGTTGTCCAAGTCATGAGACAGAGCCAAAATCCACATCCCAAATGTCTTTCTCCAGAGTCCATACTTAGCTTCCACCAGCTGCCTCCCAGCCCTTGAGCTGTGCCATGGAGATGGCAGGGCATGGAGAGAAAAGGTAGGAATCCCTGGGAGGGATTAGTCTTAAAGAAATACATGTAACCTGATTCCAGCATCCAGACCCCAGCTGTACTCTGCCCCACAGACAAGGAAATGCAACCCTATAGACAACAGAAGAGGGACTTTGAGACAAAGAAGGAACAGTGGGCACATTTCTTCTTGGTACTATTGGGATCCTTGACTGAGATTTGGTGACTGCTTCTATCTAGGGCATAAAAGATGGGAGAAATTTTTTCGGGGCGCCTGGGTGGCTCAGTGGGTTAAAGCCTCTGCCTTCGGCTCGGGTCATGATCCTAGGTCCTGGGATCGAACTCCACATCGGGCTCTCTGCTCGGCGGGGAACCTGCTTCCTCCTCTCTCTCTTTAAGCCTGCCTCTCTGCCTACTTGTGATCTCTGTCTGTCAAATAAATGAATAAAATCTTTAAAAAAAAAATGGGAGAAATTTTTAAATGACTCTAATTTTTCTAGCCTGAGTAGTTGGAAGAAGGCTGGTCCCATAAATAACACCAATTTTATAGCCTGTTTAATAATACATGTAACCTCTACTAAGCAAAAACTAGTCCCTCAATTTAGACTCACCCCAAACTCAGGACTCTATGCACTGTGTGATCCAGTGAGGTCAGGACTCTATGCACTGTGTGATCCAGTGAGGTCTCATCAAATCTATAATCCAGGTCACTAAGGAAACATGGCCCTGGCTAAATCTCTCATGAGAGCCAGGCTGGGGGCTGGAGCACTTCATCTGTGCAAGCCCCAGCTTCCCAGCACTGGGCTTTCCCATAGTGGCTTCTCTGTAACAGCTAGGCATCTGGAACAGGCACCAGACTAAAATGTGGTCAAGCAGGATGGTTCCCTCCCTACTCCACACCAAGTGGACTTTGGTTCTACCCTAGCAGGGATGGGAAAAACAAGTTTTCGCCAAAAGAAAAGAAGAAATCACACTTGATCTTAGCCAAAAGGCCAAGAAGCGATGAAGAAAAGAAGAAATCAAAACATAAAATGTACTTCTTCCCTGGGCTGCATGTTCCTGGCTTGACTTATATCACTTACATAACAGTGATATTATTTTTTAGAACAGCACAGAGAGTTTCAGGCAAGGCCAGAAATGCCAGCCTGGGATTTGGTCCCCTAGAGTGCTGACACCAAAAGAAAGGGAAGGAACATGGCTGTGTGGGAGTCAGGAATGTCTCTTCTGATTCCAGCATCCAGACCTCAGACGCACCCTGCCCCACAGACAAGGAAATGCAACCCTGTAGACTACAGTAGAAGGGGGACTTTGAGACAAAGAAGGAAGAGTGGGCACATTTCTTCTTGGGACCATTGGGATCCTTGAACCCTTTGCAGGTCTGGCTGACAGTTCATCTTCGATGGAAAAACCAGTAATTCACTGGACAAAGAGTTCTGGTTCAACTACTGGCTGAATACACAACACCCAACTCCACCATCCACAGCCCCCAAGCCCAAGATAATTTGTTTTGTTTATTTTTTCTATCAGGTTTTCTAAACCTCGCCACGCTCCAGAAATTTACCCTCAGGGAGCTAATTTTTACGTAATTGTTAGTTTGTTTCCTTTCTCTTTCTTTCTTGCTTTCTTTTTTCTTTCTTTCTTTCTTTAAATCGAAGTTGCTCTCCATTTCTGGATGATATTTGATGACCTGCATCAGTAGAAAACATTAGCTTTGCCCTCTTTGACTCTGAAAACTTGGCAACAGAGTCAAATTCTCTCTAGGTCTCTCTAGTGTGAAACTTCCTGTAATCCTTTTCCCTAACACATACCACAAATCACTCACACAGATGCTTCGGAGAGAAGGCCAGGCCCTTACAAATATCCTACAGAGAGCCTTCTTCAGTCCTGTTTCTTCTAAATTTTTTCAGTTTCTGATTCCCCTTTGCTCTTTCCTCTACATCTTATCACATTGAATCAAACCAGTGTGTCCTCTACTACATACTGGGACAGATAAGTGCCCAATATGTATTGATAGGAGGAGTAATTTGAATGAATCCCTACCCATCTTTTTCTTTTTCATTCTTTTTCTTTAATGTCTTTATCACTGACTCCATATTTGATGGGCTTCCAACTGAGCTCTATACCTGATCACTGAAACTGAGCCACTCAACCCTTACCTATACCAGTGTCTAACACAACTTTTATCAAAAATTTCTTTTTTTTTTAAGATTTTATTTATTTATTTGTCAGAAAGAGAAAGAGAGCACAAGCAGGGGGAGCTGCAGACAGAGGGAGAAGCAGGCTCCCTGCTGAACAGGGAACCCAGTGTGGGACTTGATCCCAGGACCTGGGATCATGACCTGAGCCAAAGGCAGATGCTTAACCGACTGAGCCACCCAGGCTCCCATTATCAAAATGTTCTTAACAAAACAAACTTCATTGTACCCATACCAATGAATGCCCATTTTCCTTTTTACATTAATACTAAATAATTATTGACTACCTACCTTGTTCTGGGCATCATTCTAACAAAACAGATAAAGTCCCCAATCCAAAGGAGCTTACATTCTAGTAGCAGGAGACCAACAATAAGCAAATAGATTAACCAATAAATAATAAGCTCAGAAGAAAAACAAAGCAGAGTCAAGGGACAGAGTGATAGGGGTTGGCTAGCCTTTCCCAGGCCTTAGTAAAAATAATCACTTGTCCTCATATTTGTCAAATGCCTGAGCCTCTCACTCCTTTGGCAGCAGGCACAGATGCACTGAGAGAGTAGATCCACAGCATCTGTTTCTGCCAACCAACCTTCAAATGGGAAGAGTAACAGTGTCCACTTTGCAAGGATTGAACCAAGTAGGTAATCCTTGTAAAGTGCTTAATGTAGTGTCTGGTACACAAAGCATACTAAGTAAAGGGCAGCCAGAAAAAACGGGAAGGAGCGGGAGCTGCCTTGGGCAAAGGCCATCTCATTTGCGCTAATTTTAGCTTACTCTCCATATTATTTGTGCTTCCTCCAGGCAGCCCCTAGCTTTATGAGCAATTGACCCTTGAACTGAGAAGCTGCTCCAGATAAAGACCTTAGCTGAAAGTGACATGATAAATAAATGGCACGGTTTAGAGAGGAATGCAGGCTGAACTTGACAGTAGCTGGTATGTCTCACTTTCTTCTCTGGGGCTTCTCTTCACCCACTGGAGCTCACTAGTCATCTGATGTATGGGAAACCTGGAAGTGAGGGAGATCATACCCCACAGGGCAACTTGGATCAATGAGCACAGGAGCCAATAAATAAGCCACTCTACTCCTGGTCTTAAGGCAGAAGAGTCTGAGGCCCATTCTACAGTTTCTCAGAGGCTTCCCCAAAAGGACAGAGCCTCAGTCACCCACAACAGAGACAAGATCAATGATATACCCTGTCTTTCCCTCTTTCCCTGTTCATTCCTGTGGTCCCAACCCAACACCTATTCATAGAAATCACTTCCCAAAATAATTATCTTTACAAGACCCTCATATCAGGAAGAACTCAGGCTAAGACAGACATACCATCCATGCGGTGGTCTTTTTCTTCAGATCCTACCTCCTAATATTATACATATTAGGTATATATTATGAAATTATAATTATGTATAATTATAAAATTATCCATGATCTCTTCTCCTCTTCAGAGCTTCTTCAAATTAGGAAGTCTCTATTATCAGATTAACCCACAATTTCTCTGTCAAGGGTTTCTTCAACTGCTCTTTCCGTATATCTTTGGCTCCAGCTTGGCCAAGCTGATCATTACTGTTTTGTAGATATAAGCAAAACCCCAGAATCACTTCACTTATTATAGAAATTCTCTTTGGTCTAAAATGTTTACATCGATTCCTCTACAGAAGGCAAGATCTTAAGTTTTTCAAGTTTGAAAATTCATTTGGAAGGTTGCAATGAACTTCTGTATTTTAGAGTGCAGAGTATCCCTTAACTCTGGAAGCAATATTTTGATGAACATTTGATGAATACATGTATACACACGTTGAAGCATTTGCTTCAGACTGAGATGTAGAATATTCTTTCTGGGTATATCAGTTGAGTATAACTAGCAAAATTATTGACCTGCAGCATTAGATATTTTTTTTTTTTCCTACATCTAGATTTAAGCTGTCCGATAACGAAACTGTTTTATTTGCCCTTGGGAAGAAGCAAAAGACAACAGCCTGGAAAAGCAACAAGATGGTAAAGAGTGACCCACAGAAATGGAGTGCTGTCCCAGAGCCAGAGGCTCTCAGATTTCCTGGCTAGAATGGGAGGGTTTGGGAAGCAGCTGCCTTAAGTTTCCGAAAAATTACTTGAGGATGAAACCCTAATAAAATGCTGAACTTCTTGATGGCAGAATAGAGACCTAGATTCTTGTTATTTGGGCATTAATATCTTCTAAATGTGGAAAGACAGAAATATCTTGATTACCAATGATCCCCAGCACCCCTGCACCACTTTCTCACGAGGTCAAGAGAAATCAAGGATCTACTAACTCAGAACATGTTCTACCATGTCTTAAGCTTTATAGGTATTTGGTATTTATTGAATAAGTGGGTGAAACAGACCAACTTCTATCCACAAGTACAAAACAACCTGAATATTAAATAAGAAAGCATAAAAAAAGAAAAAGGGGGAGTTTTTTCCAACTACTACTCAATTTCCTTTGAAGCATTTCTCAGTGGGCTAGTCCTTTGATATGGTGGAGTGTGGAGGGACAATATATGTGTTAAATATGTTTGGGAATACTGGTTACAGTAAAAAAGGGCTTTATTGTTGTTAAGTTTTTTTAAGTACAGGAATTCTCAGCTTTTAAAACACTAACATATATAACATATACTACATATACATATACTACAAGAGTATATACTATGTTCTGTTTCTGTATGGACTGTCGAACCTTGAACAACATAGTTTAAACTGTATGGGTCCACTTATATGCAGATTTTTTCAATACAATAAATACAGTACAGTACTGCAAATGTATTTTCTCTTCCTTATGATTTTCTTGATAACATTTTCTTTTCTCTAGCTGACCTCATTGTAAGAATATAGTATATAATACATACAACATACAAAATATGTGTTTATCAACCCTTTATCAGTAAGGCTTCTAGTCAGCAGTAGGCTATTAGAAGTTAAGCCTTCTTAAAAAAAAGTTATAGGTGGATTTTAGACCACGCAGGTCAGCACTCCTAACCCTGCACTGTTCAAGAGTCGACTATATTTAATCACAACCATTTTTTTGAGAAAAGTCGTACAAGATACTATTTCTTGGGTATACAGTTCCCTGGAACACACTTTGGGAAACACTGGCTCAGCATCGTCCTGATTTCTTTTTAGCCTTTGATTCATACTATGTTTTCCTGGCCCTTTGACAGAGATCATTCTGTACTCATCCTCCTTACAAATCTTCTTATGTAAGTGTGAATCATTGAGTGTTCCCAAATATCTTCCTTACTTCTGCACCCCAACTTTGAAGTTTAATTTAGGCCTGGACCTCCAAGAAGGAGGTCTTCTCAGATTTCTTACTGACTTTCTGAGAGTCTTACAGAGTCCCTTAATTCCAAATCATAACCTATAAAACAAGTTGTTCTCTACCCATTCATGCACCAAAAAATATGTATAAAGAATTTTCATGCACAAAGCACCTTGGGGATAAATAGTTCTATGACACAGATCCTACCCTAAGGAGTGTATAATTTGATAATAACTTTAACTTCAAATTAAAAGGCTTGGGAATGAAATAAACCTGATTTTGTGGTCTTGGGCAAGTTACTTAACATTCCTCTTGGTATCATACCTATAATATAGAAATAATTATATCTACTTTCCATCTTTGTCATGTTGATCAAATACAATGAAGTACACAAAAATATCTAGCATAGTGCACATTCTAGCACTAGAAATTGTAATAGCATTAATAGTAAGAGAACCCTCTTATAATCTATACAGCAGCATTACCCAGAAACAGGCTTTGTCCTCAACTGTTTCATTGAAACCTCCAGAAGCTGCCCAAACCACTTGAACTATGAGCATGCACTAGGGAAGTGCTACCACTCGTACCACTATACACCCTCCACTCCCTTGCATTGTTTGCTAGCTGAGGCAATAGTGAGCCGAAGAGGAAATTGCCTGAGCCAAGACTGGCTGGTTGGTCTCTCCAGTCCTCCAGCCTGGCCCAGCCTTTGTGGTCTGGCCTGGTTCTCACAGTTATTTTCAACAAATTTTCACAGTATTAGTAGGGCATTTTTTGTCTTTATCTACTTTTGACAAATGAGTAAACTTAGACTCTGAAAAAATAAATGCCTTGGCCCAAATCACCCTGCTAATAAGTGGCAAAGCTAAGATGACTCTATTTCATGAGGTCAATACCACATAAATAACAAGAGAAAAGGCAGAAGGTTAAGAGGCTATTGCGTTAATCCAGGCAAGGGGTGGGCCATTTCTAGAATGGAATGGAGAAGAAAGGAAATAATGAAAAACTTAAGTCGACCTCTTTGACAGCAGAAAAACCTGAAAATCTTACAGCATCTGTTAACTTCCAGCCTTCACCCAACTACCTCTTCCTTTATCCTCAAAAGGAAGGCACATCCTAGCCAACAAATACGCACACAGAGACATCTACAATTGATTCAACCTTCCACTGCCAAATAGAAACATTACTTAAATTTATTTTTACACAATCCCTGCCTTCAAAGGGTTAAAAATCAGAAGGGGAAATGAGAGAGACCACATATAGGACATAAAGTCAAAGGTTCTGTCACACACAATCTGGTTACCTAGATTCCAAGGTTAGTTCTGTCATTAAATAGTTATATGACCTTGGGTAAATTACAGAACTTCCACTGGACCATATTGTCTTCACTCATCACTCATCCATTCATATATTCAACAAATAGTTTTTGGTTGCTTACCAGGTGCCAGTACAACAGTAGGTACCAGGAAAAAATATTCCTGAACCCAAGGAGGTTAGAGGCAAACAACCAAACAAATCCAATTCAACAGATACCTTTTTCTCATCCATGACTGGTCAGTCACCAACTCCTATCCATCTTACATCCAGAACATATCCTGAATCCACTCAGGTTTCAGCTCCTCTCTATTACCATCCTGATCAAAGCCAGGGCTCATAAACTCAGGTTTGACCGACTCCATCGCCCAAGCAAAAGCCTAATGAGCCAAAGGAGGACTCAGCTGTGGTTAGCCACCCTTCCTCGGAGCCCTGCCTGCTGCAGGAGTGAGACCAAGTCTTCTGGGCAACCAGCACCTTGTGTGCAAAGGCAAGGAGGCCAAGAGCCTTAAGAAGGACATCCTTCAATGCTTGAACATGGTATTAGCATTCCAAAGAAACCACAGATTATTAAAAATCACATTATGCACATAATTGTTTCAAAGGGAGGGGAAGTGAAAACCAGAGAGTTTAAGTATCACAATAACAAAGTTATGTTTCCTGCAGGAATTTTAATAATAAAAATGTTTTTAATAGCTTTAAGTGTTTAGCTATAAAACCAGTACATCATTATGTAAATCCAGTCTTTGATGATTCTGGCTTTTCTGCTCAAGAGGAATAGCTGTTCTTTTTCCTATCATAGCATAGCTTTTTAATCATTCTTTTGAATGGAAAACAAAACACAAATCTCTCAAACAAAGAACATCACCTCCCCACATACAAACCCAGTTCCCTAACAAAAAAGAAAATTTACCTCAGTTTCCCAGTCTGTAGAATGAGGATAATTAATAGGATCCACTTCAAAGTGTTATAAAGAGGATTGTTATCAGTTAATGTTTGTAATGTGCTTGGAGAAGTGTCCAGCATACAGTGTATAATTTAAGTAGTGTTAAATTATATTAATTATAGATAGATAAGTCATATCTAATTCCTGTTATGAAAATACTTGATGTGGGAGAACTATGTCAGAAGCCATAAATTAAATAAAATAAAAGGGAAAGGGTAGGAAATGAGTCCATCACAGCATGGCACGTAAGCTATAAAAAAGAGGAGGTCAGAATGAGATTCCCTCTAGAGATACAGTATATTAGACCAAATATGCAAATTTGAACAAGCGTGTTATGTGCACATATGCATATATCTACATACATCTGCATGCATCAATATATAACTCCTAACTGTTCTCCTTAAAAACCAGAGTCTGAATCAGAGGCAAAAATGAGAAATTCATTAATTGTGCCCTACTTCTCTCTATAATAACACACAAGAGGTTACAAACCTCAAATTGGGTCCAGTCCCAGAATTTGGTCAGTAAATTGAAAACAATAAGAACATAAAGTGACTGAGATTCTCCATCTGCCGAAATAAACCACTCAGGAGATGGTTGTAAATGTGCTGTTGATGGGAGCAGGGCTTCTCCCCATTTTCTGTCAAGGAGAAAGGATGCCTCACAAATTTAATTAAGGACACCAGAGTCTCCCCCAAGTCCAGTCAGGAGTGACCACAAGGTGCCTCCCATGAAAACACGTTAGAATGTGGTTTATGGTAACCTACTCAGATGAATTGCAATGAATCTGAGGTAATGTTGTGTTGTCATAGCAGAGGGTGGGGGTCCTCAGGAGTCAGGAAACTGAAAGCCAAGCAGTGAAACTCTGAGTGTCTCCACCACTGCTCTGGGCTCTGTTTCTAGATTATCAGTGCTATAGGACTGAAGCATTCCTTCAAAGACAGCCAGTAACCTTCGGTCTATTTAAGATCTTTAGGGAAAATGGAAACTGTCCTTCAGTGTCCTCAAGGGTGGGCCTTGCAAAGATGAGTACCCTCTCTTGGCTCCCTAACCAGAAGCTCACCTGCTGTAAATTTAAAAATTCAATTGGTAAAAGAGCCAATTCTTCAGACAGGCTGCCCAAGTTCGAATCCTGGGTTTAGTCTTTAATGGTTGGAAGACATTGAACACATCATTTAGTATCTCTTGGTCTCAGTTCTCCACTGACAAGGGGATAACAAGAGTGCTTACCTCATGGGCTGTTGGGGGAGATCAAAACAAGATAATTCAGAAAATACACTTTCTATTTTGTGCCCAATAAATGCTAGCAATTTTTATTATTGGTTACTGTGTTGTTATTGTTGGTCTGGTTAAATCCTGACTGATCATCATCATTCTGTTTGAACACCTCTGGGTAAACCACTGAAATCAAATATATTTTTTTTGTTTTTATTTAAATTCCAGTTAGTATAATATTAGTTTGAGGTGTACAATATAGCAATTCCCCAATTCCACACATCACTCAGTGTTCATCATAACAAGAGCACTCCTTAATCCCCACCACCTATTTAACCCATCCTTCCACCTGCCTCCCTTCTGGTAACCATCAGTTTGTTCTCTATAGTTAAGAGTCTGTTTCTTGGTTTGCCTCTTTCTCTTTTTTTCCCTTTGCTCACTTGTTTTGTTTCTTAAACTCCACATATGAGTGAAATCACATGGTATTTGTCTTTCTCTGGCTGACTTATTTCACTTAGCATAATACTCCCCAGCTCCATCCGTGTCATGGAAAATAGCAAAATTTCATTCTCTTGATGGCTGAATAATATATATATATACACACACACACACACACACACACACACACACACACACACACCTTCTTTATCCATTCATCTGTTGATGGACACTTGGGCTGTTTCCATAATTTGACTATTGTAGATGATGCTGCCATAAACATTGGGGTGCATGTATCCTTTTGAATCAATATTTTTGTGTTCTTTAGGTGAATACCTAGTAGTGCAATTGCTGGATCATAGGGTAATTCTATTTTTTACCTTTTGAGGAGACTCCATACTATATTCCAGAGTGGCTATACCAACAGTACAAAAAGATTCCCTTTTCTTCGCATCCTCACCAACACCTGTTGTTTCTTGTGTTGTTGATTTTAGCCATTATAACAGGTGTGAGGTGATACCTCATTGTAGTTTTGATTTATATTTCCCTGATGATCAGTGATGTTTGGCATCTTTTCATGCATCTATTGACCATCTGCAGGTCTCCTTTGGAAAAATGTCTATTCAGGTCTTCTGACCATTTTTACTTGGATTATCTACTTTTAGGGTATCAAGTTTTATCAGTTCTTTGTATCTTTTGGATATGAACTCTTATTTTTTATTTTTCATTATGTTTAGTTAGCCAGCATATAGTACATCATAAGTTTTTGTTGTAGTGTTCAATGATTCATTAGTTGCATATCTGGATATGAACTCTGTATCAGATATTTCATTTGCAAATATCTTACCCCATTCTGTAGGTTGCCTTTTAGTTTTGTTGATTATTTCCTTCACTGCACAGAAGCTTTTTATGAAATCAAATTTTGATCTGAAAAGTTAATCAAATGCCTCAATCTCCATTGGCCTTAAGAGGGTATTTCCTTATAACTATTAACAACAATGTTAATATCACTAACATTAATGTTAAGAATAATCTTGTATGCACAGGAATAAGTAACAATTTTTTTAAAATATATACATTACTGTATAAAGTATTTAATGTTATAGAACTATCCTCAATTGCTCCCAGGAACCTAGAACCAGTCAATGTTTTCCTATATTAGAAATGGTTAGGACATGAGAGGTAAACACTCTGACTTTCTTATCTTAAGTTGAGAAAACTGAGACAAGAAAAAGTAGACTTTCTTTTCTTTTCTGATTCATGGTCAAATGCTCATTGCCCTGTGCCCCCCACCCCAAGTTCAGCAGAACTGTGAAGAGAACTGCTGAGTCATGGCCATGAATTCAGAACATGCTAGTTTTAACCCACTTCTGTGTGAGTGACCCTGTGGGCAGGCTGTTAACCTCTCCCTCAGTCGCCATCCCCATTCCTGCAGGTAAGAAATACGGTAACGTTGGCTCTTTCTGCTGCTTGATGTTGTTGGGAAGATGGGATGAAATGAAATGTGAAGGTGCTTTGTGAAGCCTGGAGAACCATGTAAACAGAGTGAATTGTTTTGGTGTGGACTTCAGAGCAACATTTTATAAGTTGGTTATACTAATCCCTGAGAGGTGCTAGAAGTGAATGGTATTACAGTAGTGGTGGAAACGGGGAGAGTGATAGGAGGAAATAGATACCACGGGGCCAGAGGGTCTAAGAAAGGTTTCTGAAGAAAAAACAGTGAATTTATACATTTGTCTGCTTTTCTTACCGTATGTGCCCACAACCATTCTTAGCACATTCAAGAAAGAGAAGCTGAGAATGAGGGCTCAAGCTTTGCTTAGAAAAACAGGTGATAAATCATAAGGTAATCGAATCTGTAGCAAGGAATGGGAAACACATGGTGGGTCATTGTAATTATTTGATACGTTGCACGGCATTGGGGTGTTGTTTCCAATGTTTTACGTTTGACTTGTCCCAGGCCACTCTCTCACCATAGCAACTCAAGTTTACTGGAAAGTGGAAAAGTCTGCCGTTGAGAGAGTTAAAGGAGTTTGATACAGTTCAGCTAACCACAATTAATTTCTAAAAAGAAGAAGAAACTGCCAAGTATTTCCCTCTTGCAAACATCCTTTGGGAGATATTCTCTCCCTTTCTCCTTCTTATATACTTCGTTCTCTTTTCCCTCCACTTCCCCTCCCTCTCTCTCCACCTCCCTGAGAATGTCTTTTCTATGTTTCTCTTTCTCACCAACTGAAGAAAGAGAGCAAGAGAACCAAGTCCACATATGTTCTGCACAAATATCTGGTTCTATAAACACCATGAGGATTTATCAGCTGTGTTCTCTGTTATACCCAACGGCAACTGAATAAAATTTTTTGAATGGAGGGGTGAATGAGGTTCCTCCCTCCTTTTGCTCTGGACTGTGGATTTTAATACAATATCCCTATTTCAGAGAGGCAGTAGGAGACAGCACAGCAGGTCATAAACCTACCAGGAATCAATGATCCCCTTTTTTAATAAATACATTATTGTATGAAATAAAATGTTTAATGTCATAGAACTATCCACAACTGCCTCTCAGGGACCAAACCTCAGTCAATGTTTTACTATAGTGAAGCCATTTAGCAAGGAATGTTAGAGATCATTGGGACTTGTAGGGTATACTCTCTTTCTGACTTTCTTATTTTACAGTTGAGAAAACTGAAAAGAGAGAAAATTGGCTTTCTTCTCCTTTCTGATACTTTTCTGAGAATCTTAAGGCCAGGGGTCCAGTTCAACCCTGCCCCTACCATTTGGTATAGGCCTCGAGTTAATCACTCACATCTCTCTGTGTTTCATTTTCTGCTCCTGAAAACAAAGAGTGCAAGTAAGAAAGTCTTTAAAGAGTCTTCATAGTTCTCACCTTCTTTGAGTATTTTACCAAAGGACCTGAAGAGAAATATCTGTCCCTTCATGGATGAATAAACTAGGCCTGTGCTGCTTGTCTTTTCTAACTACAAACATGGGCCACACTAGAAGAGAAGGCAAAAAGTGTCCGGTCTCTCTGTCTGTACCTCTAACTCATGTTCATCCCGACTAAGACAGGAAGGTGAAACTGGAAACAGGGCCAACTCTCTGAATACTTTGAGGACCAGATTCCAGCCTGACTGCCCCCATCTGGACTGGCTGCCCTTACTAATTCAATTCCTGTCAGATTTAAATGACTCTTCAGCTCAGTTGAGCTCTTATAGGCAAAATTGTGAGCTTTCAAAGACAAGAGATTCAAGAGGTCTCCCGTCCTTTTCCCACCTCCATGAAGGGTCTTGCCTAAACAAGCCTAGAGAAGTGATTCAATTCTGCACTTAACCATCATCAAAGGACATTTCACAACTTCTCCAGGCATTCTGCCATCTTTGGGCCACGCACTGCTTCATACCATCTTCAGAAACTGAAGCTTAACCAAGACTCTCTATGATACACATCAGGAAGCTGCTCAGGTAAGAAAGCCTGAGCTATCCCCACAGTGCTCTGGAAATTCACTGGTTTCCAGAGCCGATCTTAGGCTTTGGGCTCTTCTCTGGGCCATGGCAGCTTCTCAGATGGAGCAGTGGGACATGAACTTGAAAATTTGGTTGATTTCAAACCCCTTCTTGGGCATCTCTTCCACTGCCATTAGTAGCTGAGCCATTTGAGAAGTCAGGGTAGCTAGGACACAGGTGCCTCCAATGGCTGGGCATCAACCTAGACTCTAGGTGCTTTCTCAGGGTACTGCATTGGGTGGAGAGGACTCTTCCTACATCTGGCCTATGTCCATGAACTCTAAATTTTGGAGTGATTGCTTTAGACTAGCCAAGTTAATTTTTAAAGAGCTCACAAATAAATAAATAGGTACTCTCTGGAGGAAAACTGCCAAAAGCTGCTCAGACGTTCCTGCTTTCTAAAAGCCCTTTCAAAGTGGGCATCAGCTGGCAGGTCATTAAGAAAAGTGAAATGTGCTCATTCTGCAAAGCTCCCTTTTCCCTCAATGCTCCTTTGTCCCCATGGGTTTCAACACACTCCATTTGACATTCTCAATTCCTTTGATAAGAAGTTCTTAGAAGTTTATGGCAACTCAGATCTCCCTATGCTAGAAGCAGGTCTATAGGAATTCTAGTAATTAGTTGAGCGACCTTGAACAAGGTGCTTCACTTCTCTGCACTCAGTTTTCATGTTTGAAAATGATTTGTTCTCTGTAGGACCTCCTTAATAACCCGTGAGTCAGCCAGAGGCAGTGGAGTCACATGGAAAGAAAGTAGCTCTGGAATCACACAGGACTGGGTTGGGGTTCTGAAACTTCCACTCCGTGTTTGACTTGGGCCAGTTACTTCACTCCTCTAAGGCTCCATTTCCACATTTATGCAGGAATAAATGAATTAATGGTGCAATGAATCTATACAAACTCAACGTAAAAAAGAAAATATCTGGCTTTGTGGGTTTTTGGTGAATTGTTCAAGCCAAGTGGCATATTGGCAGAAAGCCTGGTGTCCCCTCCTCTTAACAGTTATTTTGTCCATGAGTTTTCCAGGAACTCCAAGCTTCACTCAATCCAAAGGTACCCTGTCCTCAACCAAATGGCTCATCTCTTTCACAGGATGTCGTTCTGATGACTCACCCTAAATAAATCAACAGCCTGTGCTTGCTCCTAGAGCCAAGATGGATTTCTCAGTCAACATTGCCTAGGGAACAACACATAGGCACCAATGTTATAGGCCTTTGTTCCATTCTCAGCCATAGCTCCCCAATTTTCAATCCCTAGACAGGACTATGAGGTGCAAAAGGCATATACCACACACACACACACACACACACACACACACACACACAAAACAAAAAAAAAAAAAAACAGTGCTTGCCCACAAACCTGAGCCTTTGCCTTGAGTTTAGGTAACTGGTCTAGCTGGGGGCTGGGCCCTTCCTTTTCAAGAAAGCCCAGGGATTCTATCATTTTCCAAAGAGGCCCACTTTCTTCATATCCCCCCTCACTCCCTGTTCTTTCTTTCTCCATACTGGGCAAATATGTATACCGAGAGGTAAGACAGCATTTGCAAAGACGTTTTTCAAAAAGTGTAGTCACATCCTTATCTCATTACAATACATGCTTATTTAAGTGCCTTATATCTGCTTAACTGGGAATGTGTTCCCTGAGCTTCCAAGGTCTGCTCTGCTCTCTCCTTCCCCAGGTAAACAAAGGAAGAGTTGAAATCATTCTAAGTACCCCCTTAATGGGCAGCCAATTTGGACTCTTCCTTATCCATAACCTTAATGTGTTGGTGCAAATATGACACACCTGAGAGCACCTGACACAAAGTAGGACTTTAAAAAGTGTTAGTGCATCCCAATCCATTAAGAACCACACCCAAAGCAAACATTCCCTTTTCTGTAGGGAGAGTGACCTCATTACTTCTCCACCAGTTGTAAGATCATATTTATTTATTCCCTACTAACCCAGAGGTAGGCAAATGTTTTCTGTAAAGGGCCAGAAAATACTTTAGGCTCTGCAGCCCAGTTACATCTTTGCCATATATTCTTTTTGCTTTTTTTTTTTTTTTAATGATGCTTTTAAAATGTAAGAACGATTCTTAGCTCTAGGTTGTAAAACAGGGTTGCTGCAGGTTAGGTTTGATCTAGGTGCTAGAGTTTCCCTACCCCTTGTCTAAACTAATGACTTCATAAATCTAAGTGTTAATCAGCCTCACCTGGGAATTGGAGTGGGAGACACTGTTTTGTTTTTGTTTTGTTTTTTTAATTTATTATTTATTTGACAGAGAGAGACACAGTGAGAGAGGGAACACAGGCAGGAGCAGTGGGAGAGGGAGAAGCAGGCCCCCACTGAGCAGGGAGCCCGATGTGGAGCTCGATCCCAGGACCCTGGGATCATGACCTGAGCCGAAGGCAGACGTTTAATGACTGAGCCACCCAGGTGCCCCGGGAGACACTGTTTTTGAAAACAGATTCCTGGGTCCTAACCCAAACCCACTCAGGATCTTTGAAGAAAATCTTAAGGTCTCTAGTGATTATGATGGAACCAGTCTACTGGCTGACCCCAGGGGCAGGTCTGGAAGACCTTCTCTGACATACATTTGCCCATCTCTAGCCTCGTTCCTCCTTCATCCTCTATGGATGGTTCTTTTACCTGCTCAAATGTTATTGTTGAGTAACTTCCATTATGCTCTATCCTCCATCTCCCCTCTTATTCCTGTCTATCTGCTTACAAATAAATCATGTGCACTTTATTTTTTTTAACAATCCTCTCTAATAATACTTGACAATTTTATTTAGACCCCTTTCCCTATAAAGCTTGCTGGCAGGACAATACTTCCCCAAAGTGTTGTCTTTATCCCATCTTGGCTGACACCATAATTCCTCCCTAGTCCCATCCTTTCAGCTAAGCATGGACCAGCTTCTGCCCCAGCCCCAGCCACCTTTGGGCTGAATGGTGAAGCAGTTTTCAGATCTCTGAGCTGGCCCTGAACTTTGCTTCCAGAGGATGAATATCCAGTTCTTCAGAAGTTTTCCATGATTACACCTCTAGGTGTCTGGTTCCTCGGGGTCATGGTGCATAACAGGCAAATTACCCACAAGAGGCAAAGTTCAAGCTCTGGAATTCTAGAAAAAGGTTTATGCATAGCATGTCACAAAAGCAAAGCCAAAAATAAAGGCAACTGGGAATGAAAGCCAAATTGGGGGGGTTTATAAAGTCAGCACAGGATTTTGAAAAAATTGGCAATCAGTCCCAGATACAAACCAGATCAAAATGATGCTGAGGTCACTTGGGCACAGCCCACAGCCTTGGTGTAGGTGCAAGTGGGCTGGGGATCTTCATGGAACTGCTGCTGTCAGCATCAGAATTCTTCCCTGGAACATAATATACCAGTTGGCTGAGCAGTTGTGGTCTCCAAAACTTTGTCAATAGAAAGAAAGCTTCAGGGGCGCCTGGGTGGCTCAGAGGTTAAAGCCTCTGCCTTCGGCTCAGGTCATGATCCCAGGATCCTGGGGTCGAGCCCCACATCGGGCTCTCTGCTAGGTGGCGAGCCTGCTTCCCCCTCTCTCTCTGCCTGCCTCTGCTTACTTGTGATCTCTGTCTGTGAAATAAATAAATAAATAATCTTTAAAAAAAGAAAGAAAGAAAGAAAGAAAGCTTCACCAAAAGAGTCTAAAGCCCAGTTCTATCTCAGTTTGTTCTTGACTCAGACAAAATAGGAGAGAAACCATGGGTAAAATATTAGGGGGAGAGGTATGGACGGTAGGTGCAGTATTATAAAATAGCTGAGGACATTTGAGAGAAGATATGCATCTCTGAACAAAACAATCAAGAAAATAAGGACTAGGGGCATCTGGGTGGTTCAGTGGGTTAAAACCTATGCCTTCAGCTCAGGTCATGATCCTAGGGTCCTGGGATTGAGCCCCGCATCAGGCTCTCTGCTCAGCGGGGAGCCTGCTTCCCTTCCTCTCTCTCTACCTGCCTCTCTGACTACTTGTGATCTCTGTCTGTCAAATAAATAAGTAAAATCTTAAAAAATTTAAAAGAAAATAGGGATTAGCCTATTGGCCTGGATTTCCCAGGATCCTCTGGCAGACTTAATTAGAAGTTAAATAATCTCCCTTTACATCTGTTGTGCATAAGAATTTGAATCTTATTGGGAGCTGTGACATAATCTGTTTTTTACACGAGTGAGGGGATATTAAAGAAGAGGTAAGGAGTAGGGGACATCGGGAAAAGTGAGTGAAAAGCTTCAGAACCAATATAAAGTTTTTTAAGCACTGAGTAAACACAAAACAACACTCCTAGAAGATAACATAGGAAAATATCTAGGGGACCTTGAACTGAGGGGAGACTTTTTAGATACAGCACCAAAGGCACAATCCATGAAAAAGACACTGTTAAGAGAATGAGAAAACAAGACACAGACTGGGAGAAAAATCTTTGCAAAAGACATGTCTGATAAAGGAATGTTATCTAAAATATACAAGGAAAACTTAAAACTCGACAATAAGAAAATGAACAACCTGATTAAAAAATGAGCAAAAGATCGGAACAGATACCTCATCAAGGAAGATATGCAGATGGCAAATAAGCATGGCATTACGGAATTGAAAATTACAGCAAAGAGATACCACTACATATCTATTAGAACGACCAAAGTTCAAAACCCAGACAACACCAAATGCTGGCGAGGATGTAGAGCAACAGAAACTGTCACTCATTCCAACTGGTAGGAATGTCAAATGGTACAGCCACTTTGCAAAGCAGTTTGGCCATTTCTTTTTTTTTTTTTTTTTTCAGTTTTATGGAGATGTAATTGACATACAACACTGTGTAAGTTTAGATGTACAGCATAATAACTTGATTTACATATATTGTAAAATGATTACCACAATAAATTTAGTTACCTTCCATCATCACAGACAGATGTAAGGGAAAAAATGGTTTTTTCACTTGTGATAAGAACTTTTAGAAACTACTCTCTTAGCAACCTTCAAATATACCATACAGCAGTGTTAACTATACACATGCTGTATACTATATTCCTCATATTTATTTATCTTACAACTACAACAAATACAACTGTATTTATACATTTGGGCCACCTTCATCCAATTCCCCCATTCCCTACCCCTGGTAGTTTCTTACAAAACTAAACTTACTCTTACTTAACTATGGTCCAGCAATCATGCTCCTTGGTACTTACCCAAGGGAATTGAAAACTTATGTCCACACAAAACATGTCACTTTATTCATAACTGCCAAAACTTGGAAGCAATTGAAATGCCCTTCAGTACATGATTAGATAAATACACCCCAGTACATCCAAACAAAGGAATATTATCCAGCACTAAAAAGAAATGAGCTATAAAGCCATGAAAACACAAGGAAAAAACTTAAATTCTTATTACTAAGTGAAAAAATGCCAAACTGAAAAGGATGCATATTGCACAATTCTGTGCACAATTCTGACTATATGTATGACCTTCTGGAAAATGCAAAACTATGGATATAGAAAAAAGATCAATGGTCCAGGGGTAGGAGAGCAGGAAGGAGGGAAGGAGAGATAAATAGGAGGAACTAAAATCATTTGGAGGATTCTTAGGGTAGCAAAACTACTCTGTTTGATACTATAATGATGAATCCATGTCATTTGTCAAAACTCACAGAATCTACAACACCAAGAATAAACTCTAATGTAAACAGTGGACTTTGGGTGATAATAATGTCTCAGTGTAATTTCAATGATAGTAACAAAAGCACCACTCTGGTGCAGGATATTGATAGCGGTGGAGATTGTGTGCAGGTCAGAGCAAAGGATATAGAAAATCTTTACATTCTGCTTAATTCTGCCATGAACCTCACACTTCTGAAAAATAAAGTCTGTTTATAGGGCATAGAGCAGCTTGTAATAACACTGTAGAAGAACTGGATTGGATTTTTTTTTTTAACTCAGAATGAGTTTAGGTCCCAAAACAATGGTTAATTCTAGCTGGATAAAGTGGTGAAACAACCTAAAACATCAGCTAGAGCCATGTCATCATAGATGCTCTGTAAATATTTGTAGAACGAATGAATAACTTATCCTCAACCTCACTTAGGTCACCCTTATGTGGACCTGAGGCATAGATGGCAACCATCATTCCAGATGGCCCCAAACACATGTGTTCATTTTGTTGTATTGTCTTTCTTCCCTACTAGAATGTAGCAGACCTTGTTTGCTTGCTTACTGCTCACCCCCAGGGCCTAGAGCAGGGCATAGCACATAGTAAGTTTTTGATAAATATTGGAAGGAAGAGAGGGAGTGGGAAAGGGAAGGAGGGAAGAAGGAGCAAATGGACAAATGAACAAAGGAAGGAAAGACCTACCATTTTCTCACCACTCAACAAGGCTGTGAATAATACAAAAGAAAAATGAAGCACTCTCCTTGTGCCTAAGAGTCTCAATCTTATGTGAAATGACAAAATACACTAAAACAAACTGAGTAAATAATAGAAGCAATTCGCTACGCTGAATATAATCAAAAGCTAAATATATTTGAACACAGACAAGTGTTATGGGAACCAGAAAAGAAAGAGAACTACATGGAAACCGGATACAGTTGTAAAGACTCAGCTGCGTGTCTTTCTCTGGTCCTACAGAGCATGTCCCTCCATAAAGAGTCAAGACACACTATATCATGTTCTCTGAATTGGTTCTGCGGAAATTTGCCCAAATCTTTCTGAAACGCACATTACCCACAGCTTCAGGGGTGTCCAATGACCTAAAAATCCCTGAGCTCCTTATTCTCATTATTGCTGTTTCTTCCATTGATCTATAAATCCATTCTCCCCAGTCACCCTTCCCCCAATCTTCTCTTTCTCTTTCTTGGTGGGGGGTGGGGAGGAGGAGAGAAGGACTCGACCCCTATGGCGAAGCCGGCTGGCGGGAGCACAAAGTTGCTCCTGTGCTTTCTTTGACTCCCTTACTGATCTTTTCCTCACATTTTTGCTCTCTGTCTCTTCTGCTCAATCTCAACAACCCTTTTGTACTCATCTCTTGACCTGTTTTTAATCTTTTCTTTCTCTCCAGCAGTATCCATTCCATTTTCTTTTCCTTCCTTACTTCTGGATCTTTCTACACAGACACTAACATTTATAGCTCACCTCGTTGCCCCATTTTTAATAACTGGGAAACATCCCCGCCAAAAGCATTTTGTTACAGTTTAAAAAAAAAAGAGAGAGAGAGAGGTACATTCCATCATCAGCCTGCATCATCCACTCAAGGCGAAGGAAGCACCTAGTAAATCATTCTGCCACATTCTCATGTGGCCAAACCAATAGAGGTGGCTAGCCCAACATTATCTGCTGTCCTGCTGTCTGCTGGGCTGTATTTCCTTTTCCCCAAGCCCCTCCTACTCATCAGCCCATAAACTGAAGTAAGAATTTTAATTCAGTGCTACTTTTCTGGAGAAAAGGTGACTTGAGATGCCTAATGGAATGGCACATGCGAAGGAATGTTCCAGCAGGCAGCAGGCTGAGAAGCTGGGTCTCACCCATACTCAAACTGAACAGTGACATGCCTCTCAAGAGGGGATCTATCATTTCCACCCCCATGAGTCAGTGATGCAGAGGTTCCAGATCTGTCCTCAGCAAATTAAATGTGCCAATAGGTGCCACTAGTACAGAAGGAGTCAAGAAAGAAGGCATCGATCAATCCACCGTCCAGGACAGAAGGACAGTAAGATAAAGGGTAAAACACAAGTATATTAAATTAGGAAAAGTCAAAACACAAGAGACCCCTGTAGCTTTAGCTTGTCTATGAGACTCTCTATGGGAAAAGTAATGCACTTGTTGGAGAGGCAGCTGGTTTTCATTACTGCCAAAAGAAGTTTAAAAATAAATACAGCCCCCTTATGCCCACCCCAAATTCACTACACATTCAATTCTAACGGAATGGACATCCAGACTTAAAAGTCAAACAGTTTGAAACCCATACCATAGAGAATTGTTGCTGTCCTTGTTGCTCAAATGGTTTATTCCTTTAGAGGCCACTAAACAAAACAATGACAGCTTTCATGTCAAATTCCAGGAAATAAACGATAGACAATAATGAGAGATTTTTTTTTCCCCAAACACAAACACTGTGAATTAGCACTGAGGGGCTGAAGGGAAGTGGAACAAATTAGACCAGAGGACTTCTACCAGCCTTACTACCCCACTGTACAGCCCTTGGGAACATTCTCCAATCCGAGTACATGAGTGCTCTGGGTTTAGGGACAGATATGTAACAAAAGACACGGGCCCACCCAGGAGATACTGGAGCCTGCTGTGAGCACTACAAACTCTGGCATAGGACCAAGAACAGCCCCCCTTCCCCCAACTATGAAAAGGAAGGGAAATGGCCAACCCAACGTTGTAGACAAGTCCCCACACAGTCAAGAATGGTTTTTGTGCAGAAATAATGTCTGGCACTGTGCCTCCAGAACCTTGGGCTGGTAACTACATTTTAAAATCATTAATTTTTCAAACCCGCTTGCCATTACCATATCAGATCATCTCAATCAGTTACAGCCTGGTATGTTCAATGCACAGTAAATATTTGTTGTTAGAATTAACTAACTCTGCTAAAGAAGCCCCAGGCCAGGATCATTACACTACCAGCCTTTTAGTTTCCCACAGAGAAAAAGTCTATTCTTAAACCACAGTCTTAACCCCCACTGCCAGCCAAACATTGAATAAGTCATATATGAGTTACTAGATGGGCTATGCCAAAAAGCAGATGACTCAGGGCAAAAATACCCAACCACTCAAATCATGGAGGCTGGGGTTGAAATAGCATCGTCTGAAGGTTAACACATTTCCAGTAGCCTATTGCACAGACATGATCACTGACAACCCAAGGTGTTCAAAGACTTCCCTCGAGCAACAAACCATGAAGCCATAAAGTCACTTTAGGTGGCTTTCATTAAGAAAATCTTATAATTAGATTTAATCATTTTGAATCTCATTACTCACTCACCCCCAACCTAGAACTAAATGCTTTCTTCAACCTCTGCTTTATATAATCCTACCACTTTATTGCGAATCTCCTTCACATGCCTTACCCCAGGTCATTCAGGAAATCCCAATTTCCACATACAAATAGAATGATGAGCAAGGACAAGAAGGCCAGCTGATCTTGGTGGCCCCAACAATTCATGGGGTTGAAGGATGTCATTGCCTGCTTGCAGGGTATGTGCTGTGCCAAGGTCATTGAAGGAGCCAGAGAAGAAGTCAGTAGTAAGACAGCAGATCCCCAGACCTCATGTTAGAAAGTGAACTTGGATGGCATGGCAGTAACCTGAAGTCTTTCCATGTCACATATAAACCAAGACACGTTTCCTTGGGATTTCCTGGAGCGACCACTAGTTAGGTACCTGGAGTTATGTTCAGCTTGTCTTTGTCTTTCATTCGGGGCACTCACCCCCTTCACGATGAGCTTCATCACAGACCATTCCCAGCCATCTGGGATCATAAGCAGCCTGGCCTAGCTACCACCTGCGCTTCGCAAGGGGCTACAGCTTTACTATATTAGAAATGCAACTCCACAGTCTCTCTAAAATACTTTGTGCATACGGTCTGTTTACAATTGTTCTGCCTTAGCTAAATCCACAGAAGATATCTGTGAGCAAATGAGATGTTATTTCATCTGCAAAGCGTCCACGTACACATAACCTTTTAGGTACATACTTGTGTAGGGTACTGATTTCCATTCTGTGTCCCTGAAATCCTTAAATGACATGAAAATATCTCAGAAGACCAAGGAGGCCAAGCTGGTAGGGCTCTGCGCCCTCCACTTATTCTTCGTATTCATTCTAGTTTTACTTATATTGTCTATTTTATTCATATAATATATGTATCTTATAATATATAACATATGAATACTGGATATGATAAAGTATAAACACATATATAACCAGAACATTTCATGCAGATAAAAATCCATTGTTAAATTAAAAAGCTTGAAAACTGTGGTTTAACCAAAGAAAAATCTACTTATATCAGTGACTATAGTTTCTAAAGCTCCATCAGACTTTTGTGATGTGAACAGCCAACGATGTAGGAGCTTCTCTGATTGAAGCAGGCCTGGGGAGCCCAAAGACTCCCACTTAGGATCATCCCCCTTCCCCTACTTACTCACATTCTCTCTCTCTCACTTTCTCTTTCCTTGGAGAATAGTTTTGAAACTAATGAACCAGATGATCTCTGCAATTCCTCCACATTCTATGATCAAAAGACTTCTATATTCCAGTAATTTTAGATGCAATGGATGAAAAGAATGATGATTTCACTGTCTGGGGATTGACAGTTTAAAAGATTCTGAATTACATTTCAAACTATCACCCGAGAAAGGAATTTTTTAGGCAAGCAAGATATTAGGATATGTTGAAATCAGGTTTCATTGCACAATTGCATAGATGAGCTTTAGGTTGGGTTTTCTGACTTCTTGGTTTTGTTTTCCTTGTGGCCACCCAACCTCTCAGAGGCCAAGCAAGATCTTTCAGCTTAGGATTGCAACAAGTCAGATATTATAGCAGAGGGATAAGGACGGTAGAAATAGACCACCAGGTGATCTTCAAGCTCTTCCTTCACCACTCTGTCATCCCAAACTCTGTTACTTGCAATATCCAAAGAAAATTACTTATTCCCAAAAAAGAAAGAATTTAATTAGCAGCCTTAACATTGTCATTCAACTTTTGGACCTTATCTCTTCTTACTATGTCACCACCATTCACATTCTTAAGATATAAAAATGAAGATCATCTCCTGCCATGGTCATTTACAGTGACAACAATCTTCTACCCTGTCCAAAAAAAAAAAGCATTTTTCACAACCACTTCACATGGTTTTTCCCCAAGGATTATGTAAAGCATTTCCACTTGTCTTGATAAATGTGACTTAAATATTAAAATATTTGGGCTTTGGTGGGGGGGGTGATGGATATGTGTATTTTAATTTAAGTAATGGACAGACTGCAAGAAATTAGAGCTCGGTGGTTAAAGACATTTGCTTCTCTTTTCTCTTTATTGTTTGACTCACTTATCTCCTAAATAGAAGAAGATACATGGAATATACCCAAGGAGCTTCTAAGTTGCCAAGGCTAGAGATACAAAATTGGTAGGCATGGAACTGTTCTAAATAAAACACACCTGGTAACTTCTGAAGCCACTTCCCAGAGCACTGTTTGAGGACCCCACCCCATGCCAATATTCTTCAAGGATTCCGTCAATTATAAAATTCTCTGATCCAACGCAGTCTTTAAAAATGAGGAAGAAAGGGAAATAAGTGTTCAAAGAACCAAACAAGGATCAAAAGCCATATTCCTTACTAGTTCATTAAAACAACCATGCAATTTATTTTTTCTTCCTGTAACTTGGTGTTCTATATCTGCAAAATGGAGAAAATATGGGGCAAATGAGGATCCAAATGGCTAATGATGTTGGTAAAACAGGTTCCTTTCTTTTAATGGTTTTGTTAGGCCTCTCACAAAGTCACCACCCCCACCCCTAATACTAAAACATATGGGCAGTGTTAGACACACATAAGAGGAGGGTAAAGCACAATGTCAGTAGAGGCAGGGTGAGTTGGGGTCAGAAGGCAGGATGGGACAGGAAGCAGAAATCTCAGAATTTGATAGGCAGAAGTAATGGGATGGCTACAACTGGTTTTCCCAAGTCTCATCTGTGCTAATTTGATTGGATACAGTTAAAAAGGGAGAAAGAAAATGAATTAAAAAAATAAAATAAAACAGATAAAGAAAAAGAGCTTTTCCAAATGGGTGGGCAGGGATCTGGTCCCCTGGCAGGGGAAGAGGCCCACAGCCCAAGAGGCATGTCTTCGAACCAGACGAGCCCACTCTCCTGCTGTGGCAGCTTCTTCCCACGGAGCTCAACTGTGCTTTCTGCACCTTGAACCCATTTAAGGGACTTTTTTTTTAAGGGGGGGTTGGCAAGTTGTTATATAAAAAGAACCAAAAAAGGGAAGAGAAAAAAATAAAATCATTTCTTCAGCATAAAAAAAAATTATCCCTTTAATTTAGGAAGACAAAGAATTTGCAAACTCCATCCAGCCATGAAATCAGTGCCACCCACACTTCACATGACTCCCCAATCCTTATTGCAGCTATTCTACTCCTTTGGCTCATCCCATCCACCCTCACCCTACCCAGGACTATGCCTCACTCACCACCCTCAAACCCAAGCATCCATCTGAAGCAAACATGAGGACCCAACAAACACTCTCTCATACATATTCACAAGTGAAGATCCCTGCACATACAGCTGCCTCCATCCCTCACCAAAAGTCTCCAACATCTAAGAGAGAGGTTAGCCATGATACCCAGCTTGCTCCCCATCCTCTTCCAGCAAAACTCCTCAATGCACAACTCCCTTTTAGGAAGTAGCTGTAGGAGATGGTTATTCTGCCTGGTAAAGAGCTGTAGTTGATTGCCCAAAGTAGGTAATCTAAGAGCTATGACAAACTGAATGTGGCTGGGTAAAAGGTAAATTGCACATATTCATTTATCTCTTACAAATCCTGCCTGAGGGGTTTAGGCAACATTCATTTCATTCTCTCTTATCCCTGGGGTGAGCTGTGAGTCTGCATATAATGCTCCATTCACACACACTTGGATTGCCTCCTTTATCTTCCTGCCTAAGCTTTTTTCTTTGGTAGAGCAAGTGCCAGAAGATAAGCTTCTGAAATAAGTCAGATACTGAGAGCAGCATTCCCACCAGCCCTGGAGAGCTTTCACACAGATCAGTGTCCTGGCATGGGCCTGTTCAGTCTACAGAAGGAAGTGTGATAATAAAGGAATGTGGCTTTGAGTCACTGTCCCTCAGGGAAGGGGAGACAGGAAGAAAAAGGCGGAAAAGCAGAGTTAAAGGTCATGTAGAATTACTAGTTGATAATACCACCTGCTTTGTGACAGTGAAGTTACAAAGTTACACACGGTAATGCAGGCTTTGAATTCTGGGCTCTGTGTAACTGAATCTTGGGCTGAAAGTTAAACTATAGTTCTGGTCTATAGACGTTCCTGGAACTTCTTCCATAATGCCATACTCTAGTGATAAAGGGAACCATAGCCTCCCCAAATCTACTCCTCCAGTTGGACTAAAGTTAAGAGTGTGATCTGTTAAAATGGAAAGTGGGAAAAATCCACCTTCTCTCTTAATCCTTATGGAGCCAGTTTGATTCCTTAAAGTCCTGGACATGAGAGTCTTAACTCTGATCTTTGGAGAAATTTAGGGCACTCGGGAAATTCTTTCCTTTTATTTGGAATAGCCATAGTTTCTGCTGGTGAAGTTCTACAGGGTTTCCAAAGACACCATGGTTGTGCGTACTTTGGCAAGATTCCTAGACCTAATGAAGAGATAACATGAAGAGGAAGAAAATTTCAAGGACAGCAGAAAGACATGGATAATAAACTATGTGTTGACTTCATTCTAACACACCACATCTTTAGCCATCCACATAAAAATTTCTTCTGGAGAGTTGAAAAGATGTAAAGGCAAGGGAAGGAGTTTTACCTCTTCCTCCTTTCATTCTCCAGTGTCTGGATTAGGAAGTAACAAACTAAAAGTCGGGGAGCAAGAAAGAGAGGGAATCAAAGCAAAACTTCTGTATTGCCCTCTCCCTGGATAAGTCCAGTATTCTAAAAATCACAAGCTGGCCCTTTGAAACAAGATGAAATTTCTCAGCCCATATTAGGGCTAGAACCAAATTTTCTCATTATAGTAAATCAGGACAGGCGTCATCAGAATTCCAATGAAACTCAAATCTCACATCCCCATGCAGATCTCCCAACCATCCCCTCTGATTTTAGGAGGTAAATCCAGATACAGGTTCCAAGACAACCCAAATAAGATACATAAAAGGAGAAATGAAGGAAAGAAAGAAAGAGGGAGGGAGGAAGGAAAAGGAAAGAAGGAGAGAAGGAAGGAAGGAGAAAGAAAGAAAGAAGGAAAGAAAGAAAGAGGGAGGGAAGTAGGGAGGGAGGAAGGAAGGAAAGGAGGGTGGCAGAGAAGAAGGAAAGAAAGAAGGGGGGAAAGGGAGAAAGAAAGGCTCTGGGTTTTTTAACTTGGGTCTAACCAGCATGAGTGTGATTTATGCCATTTGTCAAAGCAGGGAAAAGCTGAAAAAGTCAGAGGGAAAGTGGTCCTGTCCCTCTTACCCACCTCTGATGTACACACTATAAAGTAAAAAGGCAGAAATCTCTCAGAGAAAGAGGGAATCCTATTTATAGTTAAGAAATTGCATCCATTTTCACTTAAAGGAAATTGGTAAACAATTATCAGAGAAGAAATCGAAGAAGAGACCAGTCAAGAACTCAAGATATGGATGCTTCAAAGTGTGGCCAAGAAAACTCCTTAGTCCCTCACCCCTCGGAATTACTATGAAGCCAGAAGAGAGCAGCTATGGAGAGCAAATGCCTTTGAGAGACAGGCCTGGAAGGTCAAAGAACATGGTAGATATTTGGGTTTGGGGGCCACCCAGAATCCAAACACTCTCAAACTAGGGGAAGAAATCCCAAGTTCTGTGGAAGACAGGCCTCCTTCTTATGGAAGCCAAAGGAGATACGTAGTTCTTCCTCCGCCTTCCTTGACAGCTAGAGAAAGGGCATGTGACCTAAGTGTGGCCAATCAGAAGCTTCCACACAGAATTTAACTCTGAGTTAAAAGTCAAGGATCAGTTAGAGGTTATCAGGAGACCATTCTTATTTTGGAAAGTTTCAAGGGTCAATGGTGTCCAAAAGTGTGATATCAGAAGCAGCCACCTAAGTCCACTGCTCCCGTGGTGGAACTTGGGCAGAGTCTTGCCTTTCTTGATGTCCCAAACTGTTTCACTAATCTTCCCATAAATTTCAAGTGTTACCATGTTACTTAACTATAAAAAAGGATGAGATCTTGCCATTGGCAACAATATGGACAGACCCAGAGAGTATAACACTAAGTGAAATAAGCCAGAAAGAAAAAAACAAATACCATATGATTTCACTCATATGTGGAACCTAAAAAAAAAATAGTGAATAAACAAACAAAAAGCAGAATCAGACTTATAAATACAAAGAACAAGCTGGTGGTTGTCAGAGGAATGGGGTGTGGGAAATGGGCAAAATTGGTGAAGAGGAGTAGGAGATACAGGCCTCCAGTTATAGAATGAATATGTCATGGGAATAAAAGGGACAGCATTTGGAATACAGTTAATGGTGACAGATGGTAGCTGTACTTGTAGTGAGCATAGCATAACCTACAACTTGTTGAATCACTATGTTGTACACCTGAAAGTAATGTAACATTGTGAATCATATACTCAAATTAAAGCAAACAGTCATCAAGTATCCTTCCGATAAATTATTTTTTGTCTAAATTAATCAAATTGGCTTCTTTTCATTACATCCTAGAACCTCAATAATTCTGAATTATGACAGGAAATGTATCAGAAAAGACTCCCCTGTTTGTTTTGAGGTACCCATCTAATCCTATCTGAGAGCCCATCAAGTACTCTTTTCTCTGGTGATGTTCACCAGACAGTGAAGAGTTACCTGGTCACTGGGCAGTGAGCAAGTAACTAAGGAAACTCTTACATTCGTATTGGCTTCACACACCACATGGAACTCTGCTCCTAACCCAAAACTCAACATTCTGCCCTCTGGGAGAGGACATGTTCACACTCATTGCACATTCATGAATGACCTCATTTCGTTTGGTGTCCTCCTTTCTTATTTCCTTTATTCCAGTGATGTTTTCAGCAAAATATCTGTTTGGAAGACATAAGTGTTCTATAACCCACAGGGAATGATCTGAGAAAGGGAGTAGGTCTCAAGCCTTCTACCAGTTTCCACCATGGCCATCTTGCCAACACCTCTCCACTCCAAACCATTTGCTGTGCCCCGTGCGTAATTCTGTTGTTTCTCCCCACAAGGCCTTCTTCAAGAGAGAAATTTCACTCCACCAATAGAGTTTTCTCTTTTTCTCCAAATTCCTGTTCAAAATCTCCCTCTTCCGTGGAATCCGGCTCCAGAAATCAGGAGCTGCATAGGTCTCTGAATGCATCATGGTGTGTTTTTTTTTCTCCTTCGCCAGGAATTCCTGACTTTTTCTCCATGACCCCACACCCAAAAATCTCCACTTAACCTGACTAGCTTCTACTTCTTTGAATTTAGCTCAGGTACCACCAACTCCAGGAAGTATTTTCTGACCCATCCAGGGTATATCAGAGGCTTCTCCTCTCCCCTCTCCAGATACCCCATGAATACTTCCAACATTGCATTTACCATGTGTGTTCTACTCTCCTTATGTGTTTGTCTTCCTAGGCAGATCATGAGCAATTCGGCAGCTGGCACTTTGTCTTCCTCATCTTCCTACACCTATACTTGGTGCAGTACCTGGCACATAGTGAGGGTTCGATAAGCATTTGTTGAATGAGTGAGTGCATGAGTGAGTGAGTACTGGGATCCAGCCCCAGATCTGAACTTATTCTGCCCCTGACACCTCATCTGTCAAAAGAGGAAATGCAGAGTGTTCACAAAGGTCATTTCCATCCCCAATATCTTGGGAATCATTTAAGTTTTCCCTCATGAATCCCATGGAACAACAGTAATAGTCATAGCTAATATTTACTGAACAGTCAACAAGGCAGCTACACTGCCGAGCACTGCATAGGGTTATCTCATTCAAACCTAGCCAAAGCCTAAACATGCTTCTGGTATGTTTGTGTGATAGCTGTACAGTAACCAAGTGCCCAGCATCATAGGTGAGTAAGAGGGGGATGGATGCATGCATGGAGCAACTTAAAAAGGAGACAGTCCAGTAAAGGGAAAAGAAGAGAGCCAAACAATTGGATGTGGTTTTCCTGCCAGAAGAATCTTGAGGAAAAAGCCAGGAGAGAAACAGGAAGAAAGGTCACAATTGTTGAATGCTCCCCTGTGCATCCTCACAAAAACCCAGAAGCAAGGCATTGGTATTCTTTACTAAGAGGAAAACTAAGGCTCAGAGTAGTGAAGGAATTCATCAGGGTCCTGTAAATGGGGGCAGAGTCCAAAAACCCAGGTCTGTTTGAGTGACAAGGTTGGTTCATTCTCTGCCCCAAGATGGTAAAGGTCTGACTATAGGGAACAGTCCCCAGAGCAAACACTCAAAGCTCTGTCCTAGAGGTTCCTTCAGCCTTTTCTCCCAGAGGAAGCGATTAAAATCACACAAAGTCACGGCACAGCTGGCAATTTCCAAGGGGACTTCTAATGTTATCTAGGTTAACCTACCTAGGTGGAATATCACTTTGGAATCTAAGAAATTGAATGCCAGGCCTCCATTAACTCTTTGTTGGCTAGTGACCTTGGGACTTGGGAAACTGTAAAGCATTAAACAAATATTGGATACTGTCATTATGGGTGATCTGAGAATCCTGGCTTTAATGTACAGTCAGATATGATCTGGCCCTGGATGTTGGTCCCTCAAGCACGCCAGTGCCTTCAAAAAGGACAGCATGTCTCAGCTAAGCCTGACACAACCTCTCCAAGACTTCCTGGTCTGTTTATTTGTTCTAAGCATCTGTTTGGTTAGAGAAACACAACAAAAACTGGGAGACTGGCGTCCCTGTGCCTGCAAACCTCCCCTTCAGCTGGACAGATGGGCCAGAGAGCCCGGCTCACGGGAGTGGGGGCGCTAAACAAAACGCAGATGGTCAACTGACCCAGGCAGGCAGCTCCACGTGCCGGGGGTTGAGCAATGTCACAGACAGCTCCCTCAACACTCCCTCACCATCGCTGTGCTGACCCCTCTGGCAAAGAGCTGATGGCTAGGATGGGCATGACGGCTTAGAAATAAACCAGCTCCAATCCTCTCCCCCCGCCAACCCCCCTTCCCACACTGGCTAGATTCAGCACTGTTGTCATCAGGAGTGCCTGGAGCCTGGACTATAGTCAGCCGAGAGGAACCATGCATGTGTTGGGGGGCCTCGACACTGCCGTCTATGATGCAGAGTAAGAGGGCTTGGGCTCGGTAGTCCAGATGTGCTCTGGCCTCCTGTACCTGGCCTGGGCAGGCCTGAAATGAGGTGCCTTGCCCTCACTCACTTCCGTACCCTGGGAAGTTTGGATTCCTACTTGGAAGACCTTCCACCCTGCACTCTCCACAGACGCAGACACAATCTCAGAACAGCACTCTGGCCAAGACAACTTGTTCTCTGGGAAGCCTCTCCAACTCCCAGGGGCGAAGTTAAATAGTCTCATTTCTAACCTCCTGTTGCACCCTGTATAGACCTCTTTTGAGAGGCTGTATGGTGGGGTAATTGAGAGATAGAACCTAGAGGAAGGCTGCCTGGGTTCAAGCCCAGCTATGCCACTTACGGCATACAGTTGCTACAGGGATTGCTGAGTTAGAAGAGGTGAAGGGCAAAGGCAAAGTACTTGTGTGTGTTTGTATACTATGTACATACACATTTATATCATACTACACAGTGTATAGTATGCTTGTATATATGTACACACACATAATAACATATATGTATGCATATGTATTTATGTATATTTATACTTCTAATTTACTACATATAGTTATATGATTTATATATATAAATTATATTATTATATTAAATACTAATAAACTAATATGTTATTATTAGTTTATTATTGATAATGTTCACACTGTATTATATACTGATACATAAAATATACTATTTGTATTCTGAAAGATGAATAATATGACATAGCATCATCTATTTGTCTGTCCTTGTTCTTCACTAGACTGTGCTATCTTTCTTTTTAATTTTTTTTAAAGATTTTATTTATTTATATGACAGACTGAGATCACAAGTAGACAGAGTAGCAGCAGCGGGGGGGGGGGGCAAGCGGGATTCCTGCTGAGCAGAGAGCTGGATGCGGGACTCGATCCCAGGGCGCTGGGATCATGACCTGATCTGAAGGCAGAGGCTTTAACTCACTGAGCCACCCAGGTGCCCCTAGACTGTGCTGTCTTAAGAGCAGGAACCATGACTTTTATATTACCAACCCCTAAGCCAGGGTTTGGAACACAGTAGGTACTCAGTAACCAATTGATGAATGAATAAAAAACAAAATACTGTGTTGCCTACCCCAACATATATACTATCAACTGAGGCAGAAAAATCCAACTCATCACCTACTCCTCCAGAATCTTTTTAATTTCCCAGCAGAATCTCAAATGGAACGTTCCAGTGGAGGCCTGGCTTTAATTTTAAGAGATAAAGAGAGCCAAGTGCTGGAGAAATGCGTTATCCCAGTTTTCAAGCCCTTTTCTCCTTAATCCCCCAAGACTCCCACTTCTGCCTTCCCTCTCCAGCCCCTCCCTGGCTACACCCCATGCTGTCCCGTCCTCCACCCCTGGGCGGCCCTCCTTTCCCACACAGTTTGTGACACCACTGCCTGCTCCCAGGGACACGGAGGAAACTGGCTACCTCAGAGGCCAGGCAGGCCGGTGCCATTCCCACGGCCATCATCCATGGCCTTCAACACCAACCAGCTCTGCTGGAAGCAGCCCAGATGCCTCCAACGCTGAGAGTGACATCCAAACCAGAGCCTCCTGTGGCCTGCAAAGCCTCCCGTGGCTAGAAAGACCACACACAGCAGGATGTGCACACCCCCACCCCCGGGCCTCACCCCCCACCCAGGCCTCACACAGACACCCACCTCACACACAATGCTACACACAAAAGCCCCTCTCGGGGGCATCCTTCTGCCTCCACCCCTAGACAAAAATATCACTATTAAGTACACAGCTCACTTAAAACTGTCACTTCCCCGAGTCTGCAGAACTACCTATCATGATCAAATCACGATGGTAGGGCAGAAAGGAGAGCAGGAGTCTTAAGCAAAAATATCACCTTCAGGGCACCTGGGTGGCCCAGTGGATTGAGCATTCAATTCTTGGTTTCAGCCCAGGTTATGATCTCAAGGTTGTGAGATCGAGCCCCAAGTCAGGGTCCATGCTCAGCAGCGAACCTGCTTCTCTCTCTCTCAAAATAAGTAAATAAAAATCTTAAAAAAAAAAAAAAAATCACCTTCAGTTGCATAGACTCATAGAAAGACATGAAATTTAAGTGAGCACTGAATGTCAGGTCCTACTCATGCTTGGCACTTTCTAAGAGTGAAAAAGACACAAGCATCTATCTATCTATTTATTTATTTATTTAGGCAAGAACGATGAGGTTCGTGATACCAGTAATTTGACAGTGTACTTGGTAAAGCTTCCGTGGTCTCTCTTTCCACCCTGGCATTGCCCCAGAACAGCTCCACCTTGGTTTGTTTTATGTACGAACTTCTAAGTAAACTTTAGTTTGGGGAAAGAACACGATAGCTGAAAACGGATGATCATGCAGTTCCCGTATCTCACTTCTCTATCATATCCAAATGTAGGGGTTCAACCTGGATGAAGTTTTACTGCCATCTCTTCCCTTCCTCTCCAACCCTCTCTAGCACACACACACTCACATTCACAAACGCCACTCCTCCCAAGCCGATGCTTATTTTTTCTTGGCTAGGGAAGGGCTACTTATAGATACCAGGCTTAAATGGCAAAGAAGGCTGAGGTGGCCACCAGTCTTTGCTCTGGGACCAAGAGTTCCTCTGGGAAGCATGCTCGTACTGAGATAGGCGCCAGGCTCCTACCTCAGCTGCAGTGCAGCCTCCTGCAGCCTCCCTGGGCCCTGAGGTCGCTTCTTCCTTGGGTTTCTGCAAGCCCAGAATTCCATGTTGGGAAATGAGGCCGGAGGGTAGAACAGACGCAATCTTGAGGATATTGTTGGGAAATAGAGGAATCTGTGGAGTAAACACTCCACTGTTCTCAAGTTTGTGTTCCCACAAAAACTCGATCCTAGGGAGGAGGATGTATCTGACTTTCTGTAAGTTGTCATCAGATACCACTGAGTGCATGACGCAGCATTTGTACTAGGAGGGGATAAAAAAGAAAGACTTTCTGTCTACAAGCATCCAACCATCTCACTGGAGACATAAGACCATGTCTGCTCTCAGGAAGGCACACATCAACCCAAAGCAGCTTGTAATCAATGTCAAGGGGAGGAAGGAACTCAAGAGGACAGACAGAGAAGTCAGGAAGTCTCCCTGGAGAGCTGGGACTCCAGTAGGGTCTTAAGCACTTGGACCAGAGAAAAGGGTGGATGGAAAGCATTTTAAAGGACAAAAAGTAACCTGGGGGAGGCCAGAGTGGAAATGAGCAAGAAGTATGTGCCGGATGCTGGGTAGAATGGTAGAGCCACTGGGGCAGGCTGAGAAGAAACACCAGCATCAAGAGTGGCTACGGTGGAATTACTTATGTCAGGCACCTTGTTGATGGATTTATATAAATAATGTCTCACTCTTCCAAATCATCCCCAGAGGTAAGTAGTGTGGTCTCAGTTTTATAAAGGAGGAAGGTGAGCTCAGAGAGCTTAAGTCACTTGCTCAAGGTCCCATCCCTACCTCCTCTCCTCAAACAAAGCCTGAGCCTTCTCTCCTTGAATCAACAAGTTATTTGGGCCCAACCTTCATAATTTCTACAACAGCTAGAGGAGTGTTTTCTCCTACTGGATTGGGCAAGCTTGTGAGGGCAGATTTGATGTTAAAATTCATCTTAATGTTTTCTCCATGGCCCATATCACCTTTAACAAAGCTAGTGATTTCTTCATTCATTCCATTCACTATAGTGAATATGGTAAACTGGTGACCTGAAGGAAATAGATGTTGAAAGTTTTGAATTTCAATTAACCGCTGACTTAATCAAACCACAGCTCTCCAAGAAAGTGTCAGGTGAAGCTACGTCTGGCTCAGGGCAGTTCTGCCGAACTGAAACTGAACCGAGTAAATGGCCTTGAGCTGCACAGATGAGACGGGAAAACATCCGTGTGCAAGACACTCTACAGAGGCTTCATTTTTTCTAATCGGAATGCCAACCTGCAAGGTAATTATGTTCTCCCTGCTATGTGAAGAAGAGCCCTGCTGGCTCAGAGAAGCTAAGTGACTGAGGTAAAATCACACACATAGAATGGAGCTCAGACGCAAACCTGGGATCCTGCCTCATTTCGGAGCCTGGGCTGCTGCCGCTGTGGAACGTTATACTTTGCATAAAGCCTATGTGCCTGAGCTGCTGAAATGGGGGTTGGGAGAGGAACTGTCCAGAGAGAGAAATCGCTCTCTGCACATTCCCCTGCGGAGAAGCCACTGGCCATACTCCACCTCCACCTTACCAAAACATCTGTGCTCTGAGGGCTTGAGGCACCACAGACAGCCAGGGAAAATGTGACCCCTCCTGGAAAGAGCCTCAAGTATGCACAGTACCATCGCCTCTCGGCATTTCCTTTGTGCATAGCAACGTGTTCAAAAAATGGCCGGAGACAGAAGAACAGCTTCAGACCTTGGGCAACACAGTAAATAAGCATAAGGAAAAGCTGAGGTTGCTGTTAGGCACTGAGCCACAGGGGACTTGGCAGTGCTTCCCTCAGCAGATCAGACCCCAGACTTGGGCGCTGGTGGAGTGGGGATGCGTAGGAAGAACAGGAATACATGGCAGGTATTTTCCTGAAATTCCCGGCAAGCACTGGAACAAAGGGAAGTTTAGTCTGTTTTTCTCCCCAGTTCTGGCTACAGGACTCCACGTGGCAGCCCAGTTACCTCACCCTAAGGCAACCCTCGCATGACTGGAAAGCAGGGGTAGGAAGTGAGGGACTACAGGGAACCCCGGCAGTCCCATTTCCTCTGCCCTCTGCTCACCATCTCCTCATCTACAAGTGCAAACTCAAGGTTGAGCTAAAGGCCAAGCTATTGTGTACAATTTGTCATCTAAATCAATGTGCTCTTTAGAACACAAGGAGGCATCATTAATAATTATGCTGCGACTACAGATGTAAATCAGAGCTGTGGCAAATTGGAGATTTTGGTCCCCCTAGTTGGAGGGCTCAGGGCAAAGTCTCTGTGGGGTTTTGTCTTTTAAGGCAAACCAGTTGATTTCAGTTGCAGGCAGAGATTCCCCAAAGATTATTTTAGAAACCCCAAGGTTTTCAGCTCCTTCTCCTCTCTGATCTAGGTGTTTGTAGTCAGTTTCAAAAACAGGTAGGAGGGTGGGGAGATGGGTTAAATGGGTGATGGGTATTAAGGAGGGCACTTGTGACGAGCACTGGGTATTATATGTAAGTGATGAATCACTAAATCCTACACCTGAAGCTAATATTACATGGTATGTTAACTAACTGGAAATTAGATAAAAATCTGGAGAAAAAAGAAAAAGAACTCTTTTCTCCCATAACTCAGTGGATCTGCTCCCTGGGGATTAAACCCCACCTGACACATATCTAGAGAGAGAAGTCTTTAAACATCTGGAAAGGTCCAGGCAAATAATATGCAAAGGTATCCAAGCCTTCTGTTATACCCCCACACACCAATGACTCCAAGGAGAGCCTTAGAGGAGGGCTCAGAAGAGGACAACCGGGAGGTAGAGGAATTAGATTCCAGGCTGGGGGACCATGGGTTCCTAGAACCAAATTCCAGTCCTGCCAACTAATAGCTACCTTGGGCAAGTGGTTAACTCTTGCATCTCCATTTTCTCCTCTATAGTTTCTCTGGCTCTGCTATACCAAAAGGCAAACACACAGAAGTGGACATTACTGCCCCCCTTCTTCCCGTATGCCACTTCCGTGACTCTCCATGCTGGGCTACAACCCCCACATCCGAGGAGTGGTGGCAGGGAAGGAAGAATCAACAATGCCAAACTAGGCCGGGTAGGGAGAGGAGGCAGTGGGAGAGCAGGCAAGGAGGAGGCACAAGGGAGTGTCTGTGAAGAGAGAGGTGTCCTCCCGTGGCCTTCCCCAAGCTGCCTGGCTGGGAAGCTTTCAAGGGATGGATTTCAGAGCAGAGTATCACTTTTCAAGATGTCCATCTCATACAGGGCCAGCATCTGTGTGCCGTTGTGGTTTTGGTGAGCTGACTCACTGTCCACGCCCCTCACCCTCACCAGCAGATCATCTGCTCCTCTGGCACTGCTGAAAGACGAGTGACCCGGCTGCCCAGATGTCATCTCTTCCCCTCCACATGAGCACTGACACCTCAGATCACTGCATCTTTGTTCAGACCTCAACCTGAACTGCACCCTGCATTTTGCTAAACAGGAACAAAGACAACATGGCCCTCCTAAGAGCTGGTGACCTGAACACTCACACATGCAGCAGAGCTTCAGTGGGACCTCCATTTGTTCTGGTGCTGAGTGGGTAGGAGATAGGAAGAAGATGTCCAAAGGTAGTGTCCTCAATGAGCAGAGCTGGAAAGTCGATGCTGGGGTCCCTTGGCCTCCTCAGAAGACGATCCTTTCATCAGATGATTCAACCTCCTCAACGCAAGACTCTTTCCACACCACTCAGTGAGCAGACCATAGCTCAACAATAGCTATTGTGGCCATACGTGGGCCCATGAACCAAGCCCAACAGGCTCTCTACCAGATTCTAGTATTGGGGTTCTGAGACTGATCCAGGGATGATTAAGGAAATAAAGAAATTTGCTTCAAGCCCACTTTGAAGCTTGAGAGATCTACACTCCACAACAACTTGATATTTGGCCATCTGAGTCCCTAGAATCTGCTTGGAATTCAGCATCTGAAACTTTTCTCAGCCAATCTTTCATTGACCTAGCTGAAAGCCAATCAACCCCCCACCTCAGCCCTGAAGGACCTGGTAAACCTCTAACCCTCCCAGAGAAGTGTCCCATTCCAGGATTGGTCAAAACCAGTGGTTGTTAAGGAGGGGGTCCCAGGCCAACAGCATCAGCATCACATGGGAACCTTTTAGAAATACAAGTTATAGGCCCCCTCTCCCAACCTATTGAATCAGAAGTTCTGTGGGTGGGCCCACAAATCTGTGTTGTCAAAATCCTCCAGGTTTAAGAACCACTGGTCTAGACTTAGGGTCTTCTCTTCCACCATGAGAGCCAGAACAGGAGGGCAGGTTCTAGAGGCAAGGGGACCAAGCAGAGGCCCAGGACACTGCTGCACTCAGGGCAATGGCTGGAGGAAAGGAAAAGGTCTGTTTGCTCTCTGATGAGCTAATAGAGACCCTGTCTTTCCCCAGGCAGCAGAAGTCCAGGAGTCTGTCCCTCTGTGTCCTCTGTGAGCATCACCTCTCCCCAGATGAGTCTGACCATATGTCACTGCAAACATCACAGCTTGCTCTACCAGAGAACAGATGTTCCTAAGAGTTCAGACGTTTGAACAGAGTTAATGGGCAGCCACAAATCATCAGCTGGAGCCAAGGGGAGGCTGCAGGGGAGATGAGGCCACTTGGCTTGAGCTCTAGCATGAGAACTAGGTGTGTGCTTCATTTGAGCCAATACGCAGGGCATCAGCCAAATGGGAAGGTCAAGCAGGGCTCCTCCCTGTGCCAGCTCACAGCTCAGACTGCAGCTGATTCTCACTACTGGAGAGATCCTGAGCTAGGAAGGAATGGATCCCAACTGGCAAGGTTCATATCAACTGCTTCAGTGGGCAGTGTGAAAAGGGCACCATTCCCTCTCCTTTTGCCCCCCTTCCTTTCTCTCTTCATATTGTCTTCACCAGAGTTCTTCACCAAGAGGGCATGAGTTAAGAAGAGAGGTAGGCAAGGAAGAGAGCCTAGAGAGAAAATGAACCTGAGAAGCTCCAGAATGCTGGGGAAATGGAAAGGGAGCCAGCAGCCTGGAGGGGAGCCTTCTCCAACATTACTATTCAGTCTTCCCAACTGCAGTATCCCTCAGTTCTGAACTGAACCTGATACTAGATACCTCACTGTCCTTTGTGCTGGGGCTCTCCCATGGCAGAGGCACCTGTGCTGAGCCCTGGTCATTATCTACTAATCATGTTGAAGGATGTGAGCCACTCCAACACACCAGAGCACACTCTCCTTTCTTCATGTCCATATCTTTTCTTCATGTCCATATCTTTTCTTCCATTCCCACCCAGGCCCATGGTGAATGGCCACTTAGACCTGAATCTCTATCTCTGAGAACCCCCTACCAAATCTGGAGTTCAATACTGGAGACCAGTGCTATTCATTTGGAACCATTTATCTAAAACTGAGGTGGGGGGAGGATGGGAACAAGGTAAACTTCCAAGAGGGGTATGTGGGGCATTCATACCCAGTCATTTGCCAGGAGGATAAAGAGGGGAGAAATCAGCCAGGATTTGTCAGGGAAGGAGTGTAACTAAAATTAGAAGGACTTAAATTCTGGGCCTATTTAATGTGTAAGAAGATGCTAAAATTAGTTTTAGTAGAAGAAACCATATAATAAAGACTAGTACCACCATGACTGTAAGACCAATCCTGATGTGTGGACCTCACACAACTAATGTTCCAGAACAAACTGCACCACTGTGGGGCCCTTGGGCAGATGAATGCTATAGAAAGGGAACAGAGAGTTGTGAGAAAAGGTAGAGGAAGGAAGTTCTATGGAGATAGCTGAGGCTGAGCTATCTCACCCCGTTTGCATTCGGGATTACCTTTCAACCTCAGGGATAGTGAGATAGGGTTTCCAGGGAATTCCTCAGAAAATGTGCAGTGTTTCCTGCTACCGGAAGAAAATAAAGAGACCTAGTGCGTGAGTCATTCCTAAGATGTAAAAATGTCTGTGGCTTAGGTAGATATAGCCACATGATCTATTCCTGGAGAATGTTTCATGTGTACCTGAGAAGAATGTGCATTTTACTGGTATTGGTTGGAATGTTCTGTATGTTAAGTCCATCTTCTCTAACATGTAGTTTATTTTTTTTTAAAGATTTTATTTATTTATTTGTCAGAGAGAGTGAGCACATGCAGACAGAGAGGCAGGCAGAGGCAGAGGGAGAAGCAGGCTCCCCACTGAGCAAGGAGCCCGATGTGGGACTCGATCCCAGGACGCCGGGACCATGACCCGAGCTGAAGGCAGCCGCCTAACCAACTGAGCCACCCAGGCGTCCCTCTAACATGTAGTTTAAATCCAATGTTTCCTTATTGATTTTATATCTATCCATTGGGGTTTTTTTAAGTTTCTATTTAAATTCCATTTAGCTAACACACAGTGCAAATTCCATTTAGCTAACACACAGTGCAATATTAGTTTCAGGTGTACAATTTAGTGTACTTCAATACTTCATACAACACATCGTGCTCATCACAAATGCCCTCCATGCTCCCCATCACCTATTTAACCCATCCTCTCCATGAACCTCCCTCTAGTAACCATTAGTTTGTTCTCTGTAGTTGAGTCTGTTTCTTGGTTTGCCTCTCTCTTTTTCTCCCTTTGCTCATTTATTTGTTTCTTAAATTCCACATAGGAGTGAAATCATATGGCATTTTAGGGGTGCTGAGTTTTATAAGTTCTTTATATGTTTTGGATACTAACCCTTTATCAGACATGTCATTTGCAAATATCTTCTCCCATTCTATAGGTTGCCTTTTAGTTTTGTTGATTGTTCCCTTTGCCGTGCAGAAGCTTTTTATTTTGATGAAGTCGCAATAGTTTATTTTTGCTTTTATTCACCTTGTCTCGGGAGACATATCTAAAAAGAAGTTGTATAGCTGATGTCAAAGTGGTTACTGCCTGTGTCCTCCTCTATAATTTCTACGGCTTCAGGCCTCACAACTAGTTCTTTAATCCATTTTGAATTTATTTTTGCGTATGATGTGAGAAAGTACCCAGTTTCATTCTTTTGCATGTTGCTGTCCAGTTTTCCCAACACCATTTGTTGAAGAGATGTCTTTTTCCCATTGGATATCTTTCCTGCTTTGTCGAAGATTAATTGGTCATATAGTTGTGGGTTCGTTTCTGGGTTTTCTATGCTGTTCTATTGATCTGTGTGTCTATTTTTGTGCCAGTACCATACTATTTTCATCACTACAGCTTTGTAACATAAGTTGAAGTCTTGAATTGTGATGTTTCCATCTTTACTTTTCTTTTTCAAGGTTGCTTTAGATATTCATGTTCTTTTGTGGTTCCATACAAATTTTAGGATTCTTTGTTCTAGTTCTATGAAAAATGCTGTTGATATTTTGATAGGGATTGCATTAAATGTGTGGATTGCTTTGGATAGTATAGAAATTTTAATACTATTTGTTCTTTTTGTTCTTTCAATCCATGCGGATGGAATGTCTTTTCATTCCTTTGTGTGGATGATCTATCCGTTGTCGAAAGATAAGTATTTTATTTGTATGAAATACCTTTTTAACATCCCTTCACTTTGAGGGTGCCTGGGTGGCTTAGTTGTTAAGCATCTGCCTTCAGATCAGGTCATAATCCCAGGGTCCTGGGATCAAGCCCTGCATCAGGCTCCCGCTCAGTGGGAGGCCTGCTTCTCTCTCTCCCACTCCCCCTGCTTGTGTTCCCTCTCTCATTGTCTCTCTCTCTTTGTCAAAAAAATAAAATATTTTTTTTAAAAATTCCTTCACTTTCAACCAAATGTGCCCTTAAAGCTAAAGTGAGTCTCCTGTAGGCAGAATAGAGTTGGTCCTGTTTTTTTATCCATTCAGCTACTCTATGCCTTTTTATTGGAGAATTAACCCATTTACATTTACATTTAAAGTAATTATTGATTGGCATGTGCTTACTAATGCCATGTTGTTCATTGTTTTCTGGCTGTTTTAGAGTTCCTTTGTTCCTATCTTCCTCTCTTGCTCTCTTCCTTTGTGACTTAATGATTTTCTGTAATGATATGCTTTGACTCCTTTCTCTTTATCTTTTGTGTATCTACTACAGATTTCATTTGTAGTTACTATAAGTCTTATATAAAAAATCTCTATTTTAAGCCCATAAAAACTATTTACTTTTACCAGTGACTTTCATATTTTCATATGTTTTCATGTTGTTGATTAGCATCCTTTTGTTTCAACTTAAAGAACTCCCTTAACATTTATTTTAAGGCAATGAATTCCGTCAGCTTCTGTTTGTCTAGGAAACCCTCCATCTTTCTTTCAATTCTGAAGCACAGTTTTGCCATGTAGAGTATTTTTGATTGGCAATTTTTTCTGTCAGAACCTTAAATATATCATACCATTTCTTTCTGACCTGCAAGGTCTCTGCCAAAAGATCTGTTCATTGTCTTATGGGGGTTCCTTTGTGTACCACGTTGCTTCTTTCTTGGTGCTTTTTGTTGTTGTTGTGCAAAGATTTTATTTATTTATTTGATAGGAAAGAAAACACAAGTGGGGAAGAAGGGAAGAGAGAGAGAGGGAGAAGTAGACTTCCCACTGATTAGGGAGCCTGATTCGGGGTTCAATCTCAGGACCCTGAGAGCATGACCTGAGCCGAAAGTAGATGCTTAACTGACTGAGCCACCCAGTCACCCCTCTCTTGCTGCTTTTAAAATTCTCCCTTTGTCTTTAACTTTTGACAATTTAATTATAATTTGTCTTATTGTGGATCTCTTTAGTTCATCCTCTTTAGTATTCTTTAGGCTTCCTGGATCTAGATGCCTGTTTTCTTTCCCCAGCTTAGGGAAGTTTTCAGTCATTATTTCTTTGAATAAGATTTCTGCTTCTCTCTCTAGAACATCTTTAAAGTATATACTCATTTGCTTGATGGTGTCCTTAAGTCCCTTAAACTATCTTCACTCCTTTTGTTCATTTTTCTTTTTGCTCCTCCGATTGAATGATATCCATTGCCCTGTCTTCTCGTTCATTGATCTTTTCTTCCACTCAATCCAGTGTGCTGGATTCAATGGAAAACTTTTATTGAATTTTTCAGTGCATTTATTGTATTTTTCATTTCTATGATTTCTGTTTGGTACATTTCAATGCTTTTTATCTCTATTGAAATTCTCACTTTGGGGGCACCTGGGTGGCTCAGTGTGTTGAGCTTCTGCCTTTGGCTCAGGTGATGGTCTCAGGGTCCTGGGATTGAGCCCCACATTGGGCTCTCTGCTCAGTGGGGAGCCTACTTACCCCTCTCTGTCTGCCTGCCTTTGACTACTTGTGATCTCTCTCTCTCTCTCTCTCTGTCAAATAAATAAATAAAATCTTTTTTTTTAAAGAAAAAAAAGAAATTCTCACTTTGTTAATACATTATTCTCCTGACTTCAGTGAGCATCTTTATTTCCATTAATTTGTACTCTATATAGAACAAATCACTTATCCCTAATTCATTAAGATCAGTTTCTAGAGATTGATTTTGTTCTTTTGTTTGAAACATATTCCCCGGTCTCTTAATTTTCCTTGACTCCCTGTATTAGCTTTTGTGCATTAGGTAAAAGAGCCACCTTTCTTAGTCTTGACAGGTTAGTCTCATGTGGGAGATGAACCTCATCAATCAGCCATACCTGAGTCTTGGTCACCTCCAAACCTTTGTGAGTGCCCAACCCACTATCTTTGCTCTTAGTCCCAGTAGATATGCATGTTTAGACTCTCAGAGGACTACTAATTACTTGCCCCTTCAGATCTGCCATGTGGATTAATTGTATACCCAACTTTCAGGCAGCAGCTGGAAAGAAAAATCAGAATGTTGGATGTGTATTCTAGCTTCTATCAGGGAGAAATTGGGAGCTGGGTGTTTTTGTCTATTCTGACAAAACAAGCAGAATAGACTCTGTGCTGAGCCAGAGGTAATAGTCACTGGGAATAAAACCATCTCTTTTTTTGTGTGGCTCCAGGGAACTTTTTTTAAATACCAAGCCCCACTGACTCTCAGAGCTAGGTGATTTGAGATCCAGTCTCTTGGACAGCAGATATAATATTTGGGGTGCCAAATATGTTGACAAGCTCCCTCCAGAAATAATCTAGAGACTTATTTTTGCTGTTGAAGTGAGCTGGAGGCAGATGGTGAGGGGCATATACACACATCCTGCACCCAGGAGGATCCAAATCAGCTCCCAAGTGCAGAGTGGCTGTAGGAAGTACTTGCACACCCATTTGAAAACTGTTTCTGTTGTTATTGTTTTGTTGTTGTTGTTGTTGTTGTTATTTAATATTTTATTTGGTACTAGTAAATATTGAGCTTCATGGGCTATCACAGCTATGGTATGAAGGCTCATCCCCAGGTGAGAGCCTTAAAAGTTGGGGTGTTAGATGTATGGACAAGCTTCTTCCAGGTAGAAGCTAGAGGTCTGGTTTTATTGTTGTAGTGGGACAGAAGGAGACAGCAGGGGAAATGTCCCCCAGGTCTTTCAGGCTCCTGCAAGGCTCTCAGTCAACACCCAGATGCAGACTTATTAGAAGCTGGATGCTTAGGCAACAGCTGGGAAAATATAGTCAAACCTTTTCCAGGAAAAATCTGGGAGATGGGCACTTTTGTCTTCCGCCACTATACTGTGTCCAATGGGATAATCACAGGAAGTGCTTGTGTGCCCATTTAACAACTTCCTCTCTGCTTACTATAGTCCTACGGGACTTCTGAATGCAAGACACATTGGCTCTCAGAAGTGATTTGGGGCCCATACCTTGGGTGACAGCTTCAAAAAGTTGGGATGCTAGATGAATGATACAAAGTCTTTACTCTTCAGGAAAAAACTGGGAGTTAGGAGCTGCATCCTGATGATAAGCAATGTGTTGGGAGTGAAGTTTATGGTGAGAGTATGTCTCAGCCTTTCTCACCTATTTTAATGTATTTTCTCAGACCTGAGGTGTTTCTGGATTTTTTTCAGAGGTAATTGGTCCATGTGTAAGTGCCTACTCAGTACATCCATGGGAGAAAATCAGGAGCTTCCTCTGTTGCCATCTTGGTGACATCTGAAGTAGTTCCATGAAAATCAAACCTCTTCCCCGCAGTTTGTCAGGGCAAGCGTGGATCACATCTCCCAAGTATTAAGATATTAGCCCAAGAGAGAAAGAGGCAGATTAGGGTGTCTTATAAATTTTGTCAAGAGGTTTCACCTAATTGGAAGAAGGTTCCCAGCTTCAAGAGGATAGAGATCAATTCAGAGGTCTATAGGAGTTGAAAGCAACCACCCACATGAGGCCTTAAGTCTGGACACATAGGCAAATAGACATAACAAATATTACTTTACAAAACATGGCATGTTCAGTGACATTACACAATACCTTCAGTGTGTTAGCCCTCATTTGCAGGGCAATGTGTAAAATTTCACTGGGTATGATTATTTTAACATAGTATTTTCCATTTTCATCCATTATTTTATACTGATGTTCTGCCTCAAATTATTTAGGGTTTTGATTTTCACTGAATAAGCCTATGCTTCTAACATACCCCAAAAAAGTAATTGGAAAGATACAATATTTTAAGAAAAAGGAAATAATATTGTCTAGATTTCCTTTTTTATGGCCCCTATAGATTAAAAACACAGCCACCAGGTCAAGGGGTCTGCAGAAGGGAGTGGTGTTAAGAATGTGGAAGAACCCACCAAAGTGCCCACAAGTAGAGAGTGCTCTACACACCCCAAGCACAGAGCCACTTTGGGACCTTTCCAGTCAACAAGGACCTTTCCTATGTCTTTCCTTGCTTTTCTCACCACTCTTCCCCCCCTTCCAAGCCAGGATGAGAACAGAAACCAACCAGGAATTGAGGAAGGAAGATGAAAAGAAAGAGCTAGAAAAATAAAGAACCAACCACATCCCCTACTTCCACCCCAGTGTCAGCTACAGGGGGAATCCTACCTGAGGCTCACTTGAGCCAAAAGAAGGTAGGAGACAACACAAAATCTGGTTCAGAATGATTATTGTCTTTTTTTTTTTTTTTTTTTGAGAGAGAGAGAGAGAGAGACATTACAAGTAGGCAGAGAGGCAGGCAGAGGGAGAGGGGGAAGCAGGCTTCCCGCCGAGCAGAGAGCCCGATGCAGGGCTCGATCCCAGGACCCTGAGACCAGGGCCCGAGCTGAAGGCAGAGGCTCAACCCACTGAGCCACCCAGGCGCCCCTGATTATTGTCTTTGCCTGGACATTGTAGTTTCTGAATTGAAGCTTTTTTTTTTTTTTAAGATTTTAGTCATTTATTTGACAGAAAGATCGCAAGTAGGCAGAGAGGCAGGCAGAGAGATAGGGGGAAGCAGGCTCCCTGCTGAGCAGAGAGCCCGATGTGGGGCTCGACCCAGGACCCTGAGATCATGACCTGAGCTGAAGGCAGAGGCTTAACCCACTGAGCCACCCAGGTGCCCCTGAATTGAGGCTCTTATGGACTTCATGTATTAGTAAGATGTACCTGCTAGGCATTTCCTTCTAAGGCAATGGAAGATTGTAGCAGTTGAATAATTTTAAAGGGAAAATTAAAAGTTGTATTTTGATCATGTCATGAGTTGTGAATGTTTATAGAGTACTCACTACATTCTGGTCATTTTCCTTATAATATCTAATATAATCCTCACAACAGTAACTCTGAGAGTCTGAGTGTTGTTATCTTCCCTTTCATAGCTGAGGGAGATGAAGCTCAAAAAGTTTAAGAAATTTTTCCAATGACACCCAAATTCAAGTAGAGAATCTAAGACTGACCTAACATGTCTCTGATTCCAAAGTCCTTGCCTTTGATCATTTCAAGCTTGACACATTCTTTCTGCCTGTGAGTTCATCACAGATTCTAAAATGTGGGTGTGGGAACCAAGGAGCCCTCACTTGTTTGTTTGCCTATCACTAAATCCCCTAGACCTCTAAATTCTGAACTCTATCTCTTTGATACTCAGCCCTTACCTTCCCTGCAGTCCAAGCTGCTTCCCCAGTAGAAGCAGGCCCCACACAGACAACAGCATTAAAAGTGGCTTTCAGTTCCAGCCAGGAACAGAGATGTGACGTATGAAGGGTGTTCCTTTTTTTTTCTTCACCACATACTTTGGAGTTACAACTGCACTTTAAAGAGAATGTCAGATTGGTGGAGTTGGTTAAGGTCCAAGATAAATGTTAGATGTTTGTTTTTAAACCAGGCCTCCTGAGCTAAAAAAACCCAGCAAGCTTATGACAGGGAAAAATCTCCTTTTACGGGCATTCACAGACACAATGACAGAGCTCCTCAGACTAAGGAAGATTTTCTTTTCTAGTCTATAGAGACTCAGGGGTGCAAACAAAGTCAGGTATGACCTGATCAAACTTTTAAACAAATCCAAGTTCTTATGAAGCAGGCAGATAGTTTGAGTCCCTTTTAAAGGAAAGGACTTGTCTTGGCTTAGAAACTAGAAAAAAGGAAGAGATGGTCCTGAGGTCCTGGGCTGAATCCTTGCCTATAAGAATTGTCCCCCAGGGGCGCCTCGGTGGCTCAGTGGATTAAAGCCTCCCTTCAGCTCAGGTCCTGGGATTGAGTCCCGCATTGGGCTCTCTACTCCATGGGGAGCCTGCTTCCTCCTCTCTTTCTCTCCGCCTGCCTCTCCACCTACTTGAGATCTCTGTCTGTCAAATAAATAATAAATAAAATCTTTAAATTTAAAAAAAAAAAAAGAACTGTCCCCTAGGACCCTCCTGGGTCAATGAGAGTCCTGAAAGACACCAACAACCACAGCAAGTAAGATTCTGGCCAAACCACATAACTCCTACAGTCAACAACCCATCAATAAGCCAATAGCCTGCCAGGCCTCCCAAACAGAAAAACTTGGCAGTTAGCATCCCAGTAGAATCTTTGAAATCAGGTGCAGGTTCAGAACCCAGCCCTGTACTCACCATCTGTGTGACCCTTGGTAAGCTGCTTGCCAACCCCCAGTTTCCTGATCTGTAAATTCAGAGTTATAGCAATGCCCACACAAAGTGTGATGGTGAGGGTTAAATGAGAAGATATTTATAAAACAGCTTGCATAGTTCCTGGCTTTAAATCTTAATATTAAGTGTTAAATACATTTTCACTAATAAAGTATAAAAAATTAAATTCAAAAATTTATTAATTTTAAAATTAATTAAATTAAATTTAAAAATTTTAATTTATAATTAAATTTAAAAATTATAAAAGCTACCTTTCATCCCAGTCTCCAGTTCAGATAATTATGAAAACTTCAGTGAGGTTCAGAAGAAGGGCTAAATCTCCATTTGTGTGAAAAGGAGTAGACAGAGTTTTCCCTATGCCTTCCATCATGTACAACTAAAAGTCCTGGACAGAATATATAAAACAAACACAAAAAGACTCCAGCAGGTAGAAGAAGGCAGATGAGATAGGAACCTAGGGAACCATGGACAACAGAGCGGTGAGTTCCTTGGACTTATTTTTTGCCTCACATATACCAGACTTAGAGTTGAAGGCAGTGGCAAACAGACCAGAAGACAGACAAACTCCCAACTAAAGACTTCTCTCTTTGGCCAAGGAATCAGGAAAAGCAAGCCAATCAAGACAGAAAACTTGTAAACAATCACTGTTCCACTCAAGTCAGATGCCACAGAAAATGATGTGGTCCCACCCTATCTCTGCGAGCAGAGTCTGAAAGAGGAGTTACTTTTTACCACCTCATTAGGCTGTAAAAAGACACCCCAATGTCCCAGCATGGACTGTCACAAAGATCAAGAAGGGAGCCAGGAGCTTTGCCCCCTCCCCCACTGGGTGGAGACCAATGGAGAAGTGGACATCACATCCACATAGAAATAAAGATGTCCCCACCCCCTGACCCTGTGTCAAAGGAAACTTAGTGAAAAGACAGGATTTACTGTCATCCACCTGTAATGAAACCACCACACCTCCCTTCCCTATTGTCACTGGAGGCCACATGGAAAGTAGGAACAAGTTTCTCCTACCCCTGCCAGCCAGGAGATTTCAGTGGAGGCCTAGTGAGGGGCCAGAAACTCCACCCCCTGTTCAGCAGTAAGAGTCCCACTTAGGTGTCATTGGAGGTCAAGTGAGGGACCTAGACATCTATTCTCACCTGGCCATAGTAAGGTGTCCTTCCTCTGCTAGAACAGTAACTTTAAAAAACAAAAGCTGAAACAAAAGATTTAAATAAGAATGAGTCTCATAATATAACACCCGAAATATTCAAGTTTCAACTGAAAAATCTCTCAATATTCCAAGAACCAAGAAAACAATTTGAATGAAAAAAGATGATCAATAGAGCCCAGAAATAGACCCTCAACTCTATGGTCAACTAATCTTCGACAAAGCAGGAAAGAATATCCAATGGAAAAAAGACAGCCTCTTCAACAAATGGTGCTGGGAAAATTGGACAGCCACATGCAGAAAAATGAAAATGGACTATTTCCTTACACCACACACGAAAATAGACTCAAAAATGGATGAAGGACCTCAATGTGTGAAAGGAATCTATCAAAATCCTTGAGGAAAATGCAGGCAGCAACTTCTTTGACCTCAACCGCAGCAACTTCTTCCTAGGAACATCGCCAAAGGCAACAGAAGCAAGGGCAAAAATGAACTATTGGGATTTCATCAAGATCAAAAGCTTTTGCACAGCAAAGGAAACAGTTAACAAAACCAAAAGACAACTGACAGAATGGGAGAAGATATTTGCAAACGACATATCAGATAAAGGGCTAGTATCCAAAATCTGTAAAGAGCTTATCAAACTCAATACCCAAAGAACAAATAATCCAGTCAAGAAATGGGCAGAGGACATGAACAGACATTTCTGCAAAGAAGACATCCAGATGGCCAACAGACTCATGAAAAAATGCTCCACATCACTCGGCATCAGGGAAATACAAATCAAAACCACAATGAGATACCACCTCACACCAGTCAGAATGGCTAAAATTAACAAGTCAAGAAATGACAGATGATGGCGAGGATGCGGAGAGAGGGGAACCCTCCTACACTGCTGGTGGGAATGCAAGCTGGTGCAACCACTCTGGAAAACAGTGTGGAGGTTCCTCAAAAAACTGAAAATAGAGCTACCCTACGACCCAGCAATTGCACTACTGGGTATATATCCTAAAGGTACAAACGTGGTACTCCGAAGGGGCATGTGCACCCGAATGTTTATAGCAGCAATGTCCACAATAGCCAAATTGTGGAAAGAGCCTAGATGTCCATCAACAGATGAATGGATAAAGAAAATGTGGTATATATACACAATGGAATACTATGCAGCCATCAAAAGACATGAAATCTTGCCATTTGCGACGACGTGGATGGAACTAGAGGGTATCATGCTTAGCGAAATAAGTCAATCGGAGAAAGACAACTATCATATGATCTCTTTGATATAAGGAAGTGGAGATGCAATGCGGGGGGGGTTGGGGGGAGGTAGGAAAAGAAAAAATGAAAAGATGGCATTGGGAGGGAGACAAACCATAAAAGACTCAATCTCAAGAAACAGACTGAGGGTTGTAGGGGGGAGGGGGGATGGGAGAGGGTGGTGGGGAAATGGACATTGGGGAGGGTATGGGCTATGATGAGTGCTGTGAAATGTGTAAACCTGACAATTCACAGACCTGTACCCCTGGGGATAAAAATACATTATATGTTTATTAAAATAAAAAAATTTAAAAAAAGATGATCAATAAGCATATGCATCAATATAATAGAGATTGTAGTATTATCTGAGAAAGATTTTAAAACAGCCACCATAAAAATGCTTTCCATTTATAAGCATGCTTGAGACAAATGAACCATAGGGGACTGGGTGCAATTCAAATGACTGTGAATTTCTCACCAGAAACCATGAATGTCATGTGAAGGGGGCACAATATTTTTCAAGTGCTAAAAGCAAATAATCCCAGGGATGGACCCTCAACTCTATGATCAACTAATCTTCAACAAAGCCAGAAAGAATGTCCAATGGAGGGGCACCTGGGTGGCTCAGTGGGTTAAGCCTCTGCCTTCAGCTCAGGTCATGATCTCAGGGTCCTGGGATCGAGCCCCGCATCAGGCTCTCTGCTCAGCGGGGCGCCTGCTTCCCCCTCTCTCTCTGCCTGCTTCTCTGCCTACTTGTGATCTCTCTCTCTCCCTGTCAAATAAATAAATAAAATCTTTTTAAAAAAAAAAAGAATGTCCAATGGAAAAAGACAGTCTTTTCAACAAGTGGTGTTGGGAAAATTGGACAGCTACATACAAAAGAATGAAACTGGAACACTTTCTTACACCATACACAAAAACAAACTCAAAATGGATGAAAGACCTAAATGTGAAACAAGAATCCATCAAAATCCTAGAGAAGAACACAGGCAGCAACCTCTTTGACCTTGGCCACAACAACTTCTTACTAGACACATCTCCAAAAACAAGGGAAACAAAATTAAAAATTAACTGTTGGGACTTCATCAAGATAAAATGCTTTTGCATGGCAAAGGAAATAGTCAACAAAACTAAAAGGCAACCTACAGAATGGGAGAAGATATTGGCAAATGTCTTAACAGATAATGGGCTAGTATCCAAAATCTATAAAGAACTTATCAAACTCAATATCCAAAAAACAAAAAATCTAGTCAAGAAATGGGCAGAAGACATGAACAGACATTTCACCAGAGAAGATATGCAAATGGCCAACAGACACATGAAAAAAAATGCTCAACATCACTAGGCATCAGAGAAATACAAATCAAAACCACAATGAGATACCACCTCACACTGGTCAGAATGGCTAGAATTAACAATTTAGGAAACAACAAATGTTGGCAAGGATGCAGAGAAAGGGGAAGACTTTACACTGCTTGGGGGGAAATGCAAGCTTGTGCACCTACTCTGGAAAACAATATGGAGGTTCCTCAAAAAGCTAAAAAAGAAAAAAAAAAAAAAAAGAACTACCCTATGACCCAGCAGTTACACCACTAGGTATTTACCCAAAGGTTACATAGTGATCTGGAAGGGCACCTGCACCCAACGTTTATAGCAGCAATGTCCACTGTAGCCAAACTAAGGAAAGAGCCCAAATGCCCTTCAACAGAGGAATGGGTAAAGAAAATATGAGATATACATATATATAGATATATATGGGGTGGATATGTATATCTATATATATATGTAATATCATATAAGATATACACACACACACAATGGAATATTACTCAGCAATCAAAAAAATGAAATCTTGCCGTCTGCAATGATGTGAATAGAACTAGAGGGTATTATCCTAAATGAAATAAGTCATTCAGTGAAAGAAAATTATCATATGATTTCACTCATATGTGGAATTTAAGAAACAAAACAAAGGATCATAGGGGAAGGGAGGGAAAATAAAATAAGATCAGATCAGAGAGGGAGACAAATCATAAGAGATTCTTAACTATAGGAAACAAACAGGGTTGTTGGAAGGGAGGGTGTGGGGAGATGGGATAAATGGGCCATTGGCATTAAGGAGGGAACTTGAAGTAATGAGCACTGGGTGTTGTATGCAACTGATGAATCACTAAATTCTACCTCTAAAACTAATAATACAGTATATGTTCATTAAATTGAATTTAAATAATTTTTTTTTAAAAAGAGACCCATTACATATATAAAGGTCAATTCTCCAAAAAAGACCTTTAATGTATATGAACCTACCAACAGAGTGTCAAACTATGTGAGGCAAAAACTGATAGAACTGCAAGGAGAAATAGAATTCCCTATTATAGCTAGAGACTTCGATACCCCTGCATCAAAAGCAGACAGATCCAGAAGACAGGAAATCAGTAAGGACAAAGCTGAACTCAACAAAACCATCAATAAAGTAGATACAATTGACATTTATAGACTACTTCATCCAACAACAGAAGATAGATTTTTCTCAAGAATACACATTCTTATCTAGCTCGTGTAGAACAGTCACCAAGATAGATCACATTCTGGACCATAGAACAAACCTTAATAAATTTAAAAGAACAGAAATCAAGCAGTATCTGCTCTCAGGCCACAGTAGAATTAAACTGGAAATGAGTAACAAAAAAATAGCTGGAAAACTTGAAAACATTTGGAGATTAAACAACACAATTCTAAATTACACATGTATCAAAGAAGAAATATCAAGATAATTTTTTAGACAGTTTGAATTAAATGAAAATGAAACAAAATTTGCAGGATGCAGGTGAAATGGTGTTAAGAAATCCATAGAATTGAATACATATATTAGAAAAAAAGAAAGATTTAAAATCAATAATCAAAGCTACACTTTAGGAAACTAGAAATAGAAAAGCAAATAAACCTAAAATAAGCAGATAAAAAGCAGTAATCAATGAAATTAGAAAGAGGAAGTTAATAGAGAAAATCAACAAAACCAAAAGCTGGTTCTGTGAAAAGAGCAATGAAATTAATAAACCTCTAGCCTAGAGAAAAAAAGGAGGACACACAAATGAATGGGGGACATCGCTACAGATCCAATAATCATTAAAAGGACAATAAAGAAATATAATGAACAACTCCATGCCCACAACTTTGATAATCTAGATGAAATAGAACAATTCCTTGAAAGACAAAATTTGCCAAAATTCACACAAGAAGAAATGGATGATTTGAATAGGCTTATATCTATTAAAGAAATTGCACCAATAATTAATAATCTCCCAAAACAGAAAGCACCAGACCTAGATGTGTTCACTGGTTAATTCCACCAAAGGAAGAAATTATATCAATTCTCTGAAATATCTTGCAAAAGACAGAACCAGAGGTAATACTAACTCATTCCATGACATTAGCTTTACCTTAGGAGCAACACCAAAGACATTATAAGAAAACTACAAATCACTATCTCATTAACTTAGATGCAAAAATCCTCAATAAAATATGAGCAAATATAATCCAATAACGTATAAAAAGGCTTATACACCACAATTAGGTGGAATTTATCCCAGATATACAAGGCTTGTTCAACATTTGAAAATCAGTTAAAATAATCCATTATATCAACAGACATATGTGATAAATGACTAATACCAAAAATATGCAAAAAACCCTTAGAACTCAACAACATTAAGTTGAACAACCTGATTGAAAAGTGGACAAAAGACCTGAGCAGACACCTCACCAAGAAGATACACAGATGAAAAATAAACATATGAAAAGATGCTCCACATCGTATATCATTAGAGAGGTGTAAATTAAAACAATGACATAACCACAACATACCTGTTAGAATGATCAAAATCCACAGACAACACCAAGTGCTGGTGAGGATGTGGAGCAATAGAAACTCTCATTCATTGCGTGGAAATGCAAAATTGTACAGCCACCTTGGAAGACAATTCGGAAGTTTCTTACAAAACTAAATATACTTTACCATATGAACCAGCATCTCACTCCTTTGTATTTACCAAATAGGTTGAAAACTAGGCCCACACAAAAACCTGTAGATGGATGTTTATAGCAGCTTTATTCATAATTGCCAAAGCTTGGAAGCAACTAAGATGTCCTTCAGTAGGTGAGGGGATACATAAACTGTGGTACATTCAGACACTGGATATTATTCAACATTGAAAAGAATGAGTTATCAATCCATAATGTAAACTACAGACTTCAGGTAAACTATTACTTTAGGTAATAATGCTATATTCATGTGGATTCACTGATTGTAAAAAAGGTACCACTCCGATATGGAATTTTGATGGGGGAGGCTGGGGATATATGTGAAATCTCTGTACCTTTGGCTCAAATTTGCTATAAACCTAATACTGCTCTTCAAAAAGTCTCTTTTTTAAAAAATTACATTCTCCAACTTATTATAAATACAGCTATAACTTGTTGCAAAAATATTAATGGCAAAAAATATTTGTGGGTTTAGTTTTCTTTTCTTATTCAAGTATAGTTGACACACAAAAAGTCTATTTTTAAGTGTATCTAAATTTTTCTAAATGCAACTACTAGACAACCTAGCAGTTGCGCTTCTTAGCATTTACCCCAGAGAAATAAAGCCATGTCACACAAAAACCTGTACACAGATGTTTGTAGCAGTGTTTTACATTTTAGCCAAAAAACTTGAAACAGTCCAAATGCCCTTCAGTGGGTAAAAGTTGAACTGCACAACCATACCATGGAATGCTACTCAGAAAGGAAAAGTAAGAAGCTGTTGATACAGGGAATAAAATATGCAACAAGGAAACCTGAAAGGTGACATGTTGTGTGATTCCATCTGTCTACAGAAATAGGAAGCAGATTAGTGGTTTCCAGTGGTGAAGGAGGTGTAGGAGTGAGAGGGAAGTCACTACAAAAGAGCAACATGGGTCAGAAAGGGCAACATGAAGATAGTGCTGATAGAAATGTTCTGTGTCACCGTCCGTATCCTGGTTGTGACATTATACTCTGGTTTTGTGAAATGTTACCCTTGAGGGATATGAGTCAAGAGTATGCAGGCTCTCTCTTATAGTTTCTTCTAATTGTTTGTAAATCTAGAGTTATTTCAAAATTCAAATCGTACCTTAAAAAAATAACAGAAGGAGAGCTGGAGAGACCCAGAAATGGAACCAACATACAGCGTCCTAAAGCCGTGGTGGCAGGGAAATGCAGAATGTCACATGGAGGTGTTACAAACCACCAGCTCTCAATGCCACTTCCCTTCCCCTATCCAAAGAACCGTGTGGAGCCAGTTTGCCCTCAAGGCTGTGAGAAGCTTTGGGGAGGGAAGGTGGCTTACACATACCATTGCTTTGGAAGGAGGCAGACAGAGAGTAAGTTCTGTATCAGTTCAGAGGAAGGGCAGACATCTATAGGCTTACATGCACCCATGTGCCAAAGTTGCTAATTTGACATCAGCTTCAAAAAATGAGCACCAGCTATGGGAGTGGGAAATGGGAGTGGGAGAGGAAATGAGATTGAATCCTCTGTAGAACCACAGACTACAGACATAGGGTGGCTTCTTGTGGCTTGCCTGGCCTGGGGCCAGCTGTCTCTGAGCCCCAGCTGCTTCTTCAACCCGTCTTTAAACTGTCCAACATGCTTCAGTGGCTTCCATGAATTTCCACTTTTTACCCTAAGTTAGCTCAAAAGTAATGTTTTGTCCCTTGCAAATAAAAAAGGTACTGGCCCAAATATCAAGGCTTGGGCCCTGGCATGTAATTACCATAAACTAAATAGTTGTCACTCAGAACAAATGAAATCCAACCTTCAGTTGCCCTCAAGCCACAGGACTAGTTTCAATACAGGGAGGCAGTGGGACGCCTATGACAGTAGTCACTTCCATGTGATGCAAAGAAATGGCCTTCTTCTTTCTGCATTGATTTTATCCTTATAAAATGGGATAATAGCAAGTATAAGGTTCACGTATCGATGCCCTACATTCCCTCTCCTTCAAGAATCAACTTGAATGCCAACTATGTTCACTAAGTCTATCCTCACTCATCTTCACATAACTTCTCCCTCCTCTCAATTCCTATAAACTTTATCTGAAACATTCCCACACTTTTTATTTTGTGTTATAATTAGATGAACATTCTGATATTCCCTATTAAGTTGTAAATTCCCTAAGGACAATGTTTGTTGTATCCTTATTCATCTAGCTCTAGTGCGTAATATGATACAGATAAAGTGGGCAGCGAGTATTTGTTGAGAGAATAAATCAAGGACAAATTGAGATAATTTGCTCAAGATACGAGGAAGCCCTTTCAAAAGTATAAACCACAGATTACAAAGTGTAAATGTGCTACGTATAAACAAGGTCTGGTTATCCCTCCCCTACCACTTACTGATTGTGTGGTCTGGACCTAGTACCTTAACCTCCTTGGGCTTCTCACAACCAAGACTCTATGGATAAGGATCATGGGGGAGGTACAGTTGCATCGTTTGCTTTTGTTTTTTATCTCTACCACTCCTAATTTCAAAGTAACGAAAATGAAACTTGATACAATAAAACGCCTGTGCATATAAAGGCATATAACAATAAAAATGAGAAATCAGAAATCATATAGAGGAAATGGGGGAAGATAAGTTAACTGGAACCACAGGTGACCACAGGTCACTGTAATTAGGTTCCACATTTAGTGCTAAGCTTCCTGGTAGCCAAGGCAAAAAGCAAAATGCAATAGTGTTCTTAGTTCATAGTGTCAGGAAAAAAAAAAAAAAAAGTTCATCCCAGATATCAGGAAGACAAACCCTTTCCCGGAGCTGCCTTTTGCAAGAATTATGGTGTAATTACTTTTAAAAGTCTGATGAATAACATTGTGGGTAACATCTTCAACTGCCCCCTCCCTGAATCACAAGGCTGCAGGACAGCTTCTAACCCAGAGAGGCCCTGCTTCTGGGAGAGGATCGGCAAGGGCTCCAGTAAGGAACCAGCCCCCAACTAACCTCCCCCACCAGCCCAAAGCAGCTGTGTAAATTAGCCAGTCACATCATTATTTAATGCTGTCTGATTGGGTGTAGGAAAGTGCCTGCCTAAAACAACTATTTTCCATTTGGCATAAGGTCGAGCCGTTCTCTCTGACAGTAATTTGCCATTGGGCTAGCTCTCTAGTAAAACAGATCATGTCTCCCAAGTGTAAAACATAAGCCATGATAATAAACCATGATAATAGCATTGGTTTCCTGTTTACTGTGGCAGAAAGGCATGTGCCAAATGCATCTAAAAAGTCATCAGTTGTTTGCAAGTTAAAGAGAGGAGCGTTACAAAGAGAGAGGTAAGGAAGTGGGAGGCTGAGGACATGGCCCCATGGCCGGACCTCTTTGAATCTGGGTAATGGGGTACCTGGGCTTCTATTCTCTCTACTTTTATGTGTTTGAAAAAACTATATATATCTTTTCCTTTCAAAAAAAAAAAAAATAAGCCTAAGAGCATTACAATTTATACTGCAAGATCCTGGCTACAAAATGATTTGAATGGGTAGTAAAGCAGGACCCCAGGCTCACCAACTATTTGCTGCTCCTGCTATGACTCAGCAGCTCCAGGAGGCCCCCAGTGGCTTTCCAGAATTCACACACTGGCCTTGTCCCAGTCCTGGCTGAGAGCACCCGGGGACCATGTGGACTTTGAGTGCTTCGAGAAGCATCTCAAACAATGAGTTGTTTGTTCCCGTCAGTGGCTGGGCCTTGGAGAACTGGTCTCAGCTCCCTCAATGCTGACAACAAGAAACTCTGACCCTCCATGGATGCTAGGGGAGAAGAGGGGCTCTGGCCCTCCCTGAAGGTGGTGGGGGCAGAATATAGCCCTAGCCCTAGGGGCTGGTAGATGTAGGATGGGAAGAAGAAAAGGAAAGGAGCTGAGACCTGGGGAGGGGTGGGATAACTTTCCTGTCAACTCAAGGCCTCTCCACCTGCAGACGTCCGAAGCTGCAGTAACTACAGAATCTAGAGGAGTGGCCCAGAAAGAAGGTGCCTCGAGCCACAGAGCCTGGATCGGAGAGGAGGCTTCTGCAGTGCAGGTTGTAGACGGTTGTGACCTGGGAGTGAGAAGATCGTAGAAGCAGATGAACCCTGGGCGGCATCCTCTTGCAGAGGCTGATGCCAAGCCCCGAGTCTGGGTACTCTGATATAGTCTACTGCCTACAGATTGGCCCAAAGGGGGGCATGCTGAAGAACAGAGGGCAGGCAGCTAAGAGGGAAGTTCAGATCTGACCCCTCTGACCTCAGCAACCTCTGCTCCCAAGCAGCAGCCAGCTTTGCTCTTCCTCCCTTTGAAGAAAGCAGAAAAAGAAAGTTCTTTGATTTTCCTAAAACAAACACTATGTTGAGCAAAGAGATAAGCCCAGCCTTGGGTTGGCTCAGACTCCCCTGTGCAAGGGAAGTCACACTTCATATTTCCAACATGAAAGCCCAAGAAGGGCTGGGCTTTGTACAGGCTGAAAGCTGGAGAGGCCGCTGGCCCCCCTTTTCTTCCTAAGAGAGAGGCCTGTCAAGCCAAGGGGGAGTCTGCCATGATCCAGCAGTGGGGGAAACTGAGGGCACATTTCTCTGGCTGGCGGGCCTGAAGATCCAGACCAATCAGATCTAACAAGGCAAGAACCAGATCTGCCCCCAAAGGGACCTTGGTGGCTAATGGTCAAGGAGGGGCCACCTCCCAACCCTGGCGAGTTGGAAAAGTGACCTTGTTGGTCCATGGAGAATTTGTCTGAGTAACACAAGATGGGAAAGGCAGGAAGAAACATGTGCAGCTTGAGGGCCGCAGGAGGACTTCCCCTCCTCCCATAGCTAAGTGCTCCTAACTGCTCTCTGCATTCACATCTCTGTGCCTTCTTGGGGTGACAGTAGGAACAGCCAGGCGCTCGGTGTTCTAAGTGTTTCTCGTATGTTGTATCACTTAGTCTGCCCAGCAGACCCACCAGACATGTACTGCCATATATCATCCTTACAGATGAAGACGCCAAAGCACAGGGAAGAGCAACCATTGCCAAGGTCACACAAAGTTCATAGGGGGTAAACTGAGGTTTGAACCTGGATCCGTGGTTCTGGAGCCTGAGCCAGACCATTGTGCCTCAGCTCTCTCTACCCCTCCTGGTTGCAGGGCTTCCCACAGGCCCTCTTGTACCTCCCCACCCCCAGGTGTGATTCCCACCCTCAAGCCGCTCACCTGGACTTCCGGTGGCTTGTTTCCATGGATGAGTAGTGTTATACCTACAAACAATGTTCACATGCCCCTGTCTCCCAGCCCACCCGGCTTAGCTCTGTGGGCTTCTTGCTATATAGCCATCAGACCGTATTCACTGCTAATCCAGAGCTTCTGACACAAAGCCTACAAGTACATATCCTTCTCTCTCACTAAAAAGCCAATTCCACACGACTTCCCTCAAAAGAAAGAACAGGGAAAAAGAAGAAATCAGCTGTTCCCTCTTTCTAGCCCAAATATTTTTATTTTTTGTCAAGTTGGCCTTGATAAGCCAATCTTTTAGGATTAAGTGGCAGGGCCTGATAGGAACGCGCTCTGGGCTACATGCAGTAAGCAGATGGGATCAGGATGGACACACACCCTGAGTACAAAGAACCTGGGGTATCTTAAGACCAAGATAGCAAAGCTCCAGCACCAGAACATCACTGTCACCACTAACTGAAAATGACCACAGTGGACTTGACCATGGACTGGCTAATAGGGGACCAACAAAACTGGGGCAAGGGACAAGAATTGGCAGGAAACCTTCAGAAATAATCCATTTTCTGCAGAGGAAGTGCCAAAAGCCAATCTGATAGGTTGGAACAATGACCTAAGAAACTATAATTTATCTCCATGGTACAGCTATATTCAAAGAAGATCTTGATGACCAAAAAGGAATATTGAAAAGAAAATTTGTCAGATCCCCCTTCCTCACTCTACCTCCCCTGCCACTGCCCAGTGTTGGGGAGATGACACCCAGCTATCAGAGGTATTTCTAATTCTAGAGATGTCCAGAATGAGCTGGAATATGCATGACTTAGTGACACTTCTCTTAGGTAATTTTCCCCAAATTTATTCTTCCAGAGCTGCCTTCTAAATTTACTTTCCTAAATAGATTTTGTTACAAAAGAGAGGTAAAAAATAACAAGAATTATTGTCACATACTGAATTCTTACGAAGTGTTTTCTAGGTATTCCCTCCTTAGGCAGTCACAAGACTCCTGTGTTGGAGGGTTGTTTTGCAGATGAAGCCATGTCTGCCTATCATTAGGTTACTACAGGCAGGCATTGACCTAACGACCTTTGTTCCTCTGCAGAGTTTAGCATGACACCTTGCATACATAGTAGACCCTAAAATTATTTGTTCATTTGAACCAGATTCAATTAACAACACTCTGGGATTAATAACACACCTCTTTACTCCAAGTTTCAAATGAGAGCTTTTTTTTTTTTTTTTACCAGAGTAATAAAAATAGCCAATATTTATTGGTCTTAGTAGATGCCAAATACTGTGACTAGAGTTTTATATTCATTATCGAATGTGTGTCATAAAAATCTTACTATTTCCCCTTTAAAAATGATACTGTGAAGGTGTAGAGAAGCAGTTACAAAGGAGCAAAGCCAGAATTTGAGCCCTATATTCAAATCATGAATCAAAGCATCTGACTCTAGAGTGCGTGTTCTTTATATCTAAGCTAATACCAAAAATAAAACAAATTAAAAATGAAATTCAACCAATAATAAATGGGAAAAAATTCTCCCATAATCCATTCCTGAGAAGCCACATCTCCTTCCCTACAATGTCTACCTCTTTCTCACAAATATCCGGTTAAACATATGATGAATACCCTTCCAAATGTTTTTTGGTATACATGTGCACATATACATTACATACATATTATGTTTTCAAAATGGAATCATACTGACTATACTGATCTTCAATTTTTTACTTTTGACAATACTAGAGGCTTTTCCATATAATGTATTATATATATGTTATATATATAATAATATATATTATTTGGATTGTTTCTCCAAAAATTCATATGTTGAAGTCTTAACCCCCAGTACCTCAGAATGTGACTGTATTTAGAGATGGGAGTGATTAAGTTAAAACGTGGTCATTAGGGTCCCTACTCCAATATGCCAAGTGTCCTTATGAAAAGAAGAGAATAGGGCACAGCCTTGTACAGAGGGAGGACCTTGTGAAGACACAGGGAGAAACAGCTCTAAGCACTGGAGAGAAGCCTCAGAAGAAACCAAACCCTCCGACTCCTTGATCTTGAACTTTTAGCCTCTAAAAACTGTGAGAAAATTTCTTAAGACACTCAGTCTGTAGTATTTGTTAAGGCAGCTCTCGGAAACTAATACATAATTTTACCACAGTTAAAAACTGCCACATAGAATTCACTTTTTTCAAAAGATTTATTTATTTATTTGAGGTGAGGGAGCAGCAGAGGGAGAGAGAACCCCAAGCAGGCTCCAAGCTGAACACAGAGCCTGGTGTGGAGCTCCAGCTCTCAACTCTGAGATTACAACTTGAGTCAATACCAAGAGAAGGACTCCCTACTGTGCCAGCCAGGTGCCCCATGATCAGATTTCCATTTTATAAATTTATCTTAATTGATTTAAATAGTTCCCTTTTTGATAGGCATTCAAGGCCTGCCTGCCTGCCTACCTTTCTTCCTTCCTCTTTCTCTCCCTCCCTTCCTTCCTTCTTTTCTTTCCTCTTTTTTCCTTTTTAATTACAAATAGTGCTGTAATTAACACATCTACATATACTCTTGTGCACTGATCAATGTGTATTTCTATAGGTTAAATTCAACCAAAAAGAGTTCCCATATCAAATAAGAAGCGTATTTTATAAGTCAGTACATATTGCCAGGAGGCTTTGAGTTTTGCATGCACACAGTTTGTTAAATAACGCCCCATAGTTCTTTTTCTGTACTAAACTGGCTTCCTGCTCTCCCTTCCCTGCCGCCTGTTTCATTTTTTGAATTTTTGACCTTTATCATAGAGAGAGAGCTAAGAAAGTAAAGAAAAAAGAACCAGTCACATGCTTAGCTTCAGAAAATGACAAAACCCCTCAACCTTATAGAAAACAAACAGCCTGTTCTATCTCTAGTTTCTATTTGGGTCTCTTCATCTCTTCGTTCTTAAACTTACAAAAAACACATTAAACCATCTGGGAAGCCACGTGACCCTAATGGCCAATATGGTTGCCCTTGCTAAATCCCTCCAGGAATGGTCGTGGGTAGAGAAAGGCAGTGGTGGTGCTGGAGAATTCTCCATAGTTGGTTTCAAAGAGTTCACCCATTTCCTTCTTCTATCTTCTTCTCTTTCTCTTACTTAATTAAAAAAAAAAAAAAGTCAATCCCATATGATTTCCCCTGTTTAGAAACCATATTCACCATTGCTATAGCTTGGCATAAATCCCCAACTTTCTGGGCAGGAATTCAATCCCTCCACAGTCTGGTTCTTATCTGCTTTTAGCCACCACACCTTTCTGGCACAGTGCCCCTGCCTCAAGCCAGCTTCTTCACCACCCTGAAGGTGGTGAAGTTCTCCCTGCCTGGTACCTATACTCAGGTTAATTTTACAGTCTCTCCATTACACTCTGAGCTCTGTCTTGCATTCCATATTCCACATTCAATATGCCTGGAATCAAGTGAAAAAAAAATGATTAATATTGAAAAAGGAAGAGGAGGAGAAAAAGAATAGGAAGGACATAGTGCTTACTCAAGAAGACCACCTTCCGGGACGCCTGGGTGGCTCGGTTGGTTGGGCCGCTGCCTTCGGCTCGGATCATGATCCCAGGGTCCTGGGATCGAGTCCCACGTTGGGCTCCTTGCTCAGCAGGGAGCCTGCCTCTCTCGCTGCCTCTGCCTGCCTCTCTGCCTACTTGTGTGTACTCTCTCTCTGACAAATAAATAAATAAAATCTTTAAAAAAAAAAAGAAGACCACCTTCCAATCCACCCACACTCACTATCTCCCAGCTGTCTCCAACCTCAACATTCAGCCTGTGCCCTCCTCGTCCATCTCAACTCCTCCTCTTCTACAAAACTTTCTGGACTACTCTGCACTATTTATTTATTTCCTAAATATATACATAACCCCCCTGCACTGGAAGATAGGCTCTTTAAGGGAAGGACCATTCCTCGGGCTTCTTTTTTATACACCACAGCTCCAAGCACACACTGCAGTACAAAGATATTGGACTGAACTGAAAACACTGTCCAATGATTAGTCCATTCTCCTCTGATGCTTGGGAAAGCAGGTAAGACAGAAACTTGGTTGTTGAGAATTTCTATGCAATCAGAGGCCCAAGAAGAATGATTCTCACTGTTTCTAGGCCTAAAACCTACCAAGCTGGTTGTCACTTACCAATGTTGGTTTTCTAATCTGCAAAATGGAAATAATAATGGAACCCACTTCATCAAGTCACTCTGAAGATAAGCCAACATATAACATGAAAATACTCATAACCTATAAACACACATAACAAACACAACATATAAGGACTTAACAGTACCAGGGTGGGGTGTAGAAAACCCTCCATTATTAGCCACAGCAGCCTTATTATTACCCACCTTCCAAAAGGTATCCAGATTTCTTTCCCCAAGGCCCAGTACAAAGAGAATGCAATGATGAGAGCTACCCACTGGGCGGCAGTGCAGGGTTCAAAACAGAGTTTGGTGTCTAGACATGGGCAGGATAATTACAGGGAAGAAATAGAAGTATTTCAGTACCATTTTCCTGTCCCCTGACATCCAAAACTACTTTCAAAGTCAAGAAAGACTAGGGAAACCACAAAAGCAATAACAAGCCTCTGTACTGAGATTTCTCAAATATTTATACTCCTTTCAAAGGCTGCCTACAGATAGAAAAGCAGGTAGGCATGTTTTGGGTGGGAAAGGTCCAAAAGGAGTGAAGAATCATGGAAATTTCCAAAGTGTAAAGCCGGAAGATACATTTCCTTTTGTTTCAGAAGAAATGATGGGCAAAAACCTTTGGAAAATACCCCTGGAACTAGGTTTTTCAATCTATGGGATTGATGAGTCTTAGGGCTTGAAATGAACCATGCCATTAATGATCAAGTCCTATTAATACCTCATCTAACAAGTGAAAAAAATGGGACACCGAGAAAAGACGAGTCATGTGTAGAAGGCCACTGAGCCCAGTTTTAGCAGAGTCAAGACAAAAATTTAGGTCTCCCTGACTCCCACGGCCATGATTTCCCATATATAAAAAGGTGGCTTTTGAAAAAATAAGAACAAAATGACTTACTAAGACATCGTGCCCTGGCCTTGTGGAATAGGACAGACTTTCCCACTAAGCAATGAGGCAGCTATCTAATTATCTCGAAGGCAATTTGTACATGTCAAACTTTCCCAGGATGGTGTGGAGAGAATAGCAGTGGCCTAACCAATGCAATTTCCATTTCAGGTAGAAATTAAGCAGCCAAGAGATTTACCCAGGTTACTTTAAGAATGTTTTCTTACCCAGAGACAGTACATAAACCTTCTCATTCAGAAAATCCACATTTTTCTCAGCCTGACTCCAATCCACTTGCCAATCCAAAATAGAGTGTGTTACACATTAAAGCCACAGGATTCTTTATGGGTAACATATGGAGCCATAATATCTTGTAACCAGTGGAATTGTCCCTAGAGTTAATATAACTCTGTTAACATATGGTTCTGCTATTCCCATCCTGAGATATGTGTATTAAAATATATTATGCACAATGTATGCTTAATTGAAAGATACAGGGGGTATATTAAAAAATAAATCAGTTTATACGACCTATGTTTAAATACATTTGAAATAACATACAGTTGCTTCCACACTAATGTATGGGGGCTATCTCTGTCTTTTCCTCTGATCACTCTGTCCTTTTCCTTTCAATCTTGTATGTCTCCTTGTATGTTTTCTTGGTACCAAGGTTACCACAAAATAATAAGGTTAGAGGTAGGGTGATGTTTTGCCAGAAACTAAGGCAGTCAGTAAGGAGGTATGATAGGAAGTGAGGAGCAACAGGAAAAAAAAAAGTATCAGTCATCCCATCCCTTCCAATCCTGGCAGTACTGAATTTTAGAAACATAATCCAAAGAGGAGATCAAGAATATCCACTTTCCTCTCCCTTTGTTCCATGGTCACATCCACGTGTCCAGGGATGGTCTAATTTTATGCTTCCTTTTAAAGAGAGGAAGCCATTGAGAGGGAAAACATTAATCTGCAGCTTCCTTTAATTCATTCACCATCATGCCCTGTACAGAGTTATGAAGACTGGCTTTTGACCCTGCATATTTCTAGAATTTATGTCATCCTCTCCAATTCATTTCATCCCTAGTCCAGGCTATCATGGTCTTAAGTCTGGATTATTGCAAGGGCCTCTTACTTGGTCTTTCTACCAACAGTCTTCCTATTCCAATCCAAGCTTACTATAACCTCATCAGAGTTGTGAGATCATTAAAATCTAATCTGATTTTAAAATCTGATTTAAAATCCTTCCGTGGCTCTCCATTGCCGAGAAAACAAAGCACAAACTCCTTAACATGGCATAGAAGACCTTTCATGATGAGACCCCAGCCCAACCTTGAAGCTTCCTCTTCCACCTCTCTGCTCCTTGCATTCTGTAGTTCACCCATACCATACCACACTATCTCCATTCCTAACATTCCCACCCTTTCATACATGCTGGCCCCACTGTGAGGAATGCCTTCCCTCCTATCTACTAACAAATTCTATTCATTCTTCAAGAGCCAGCGCCAACACCATTTTCTCTGTGAGGTCTTCTGAGAGCCACTGAACATTATTACCACAATTTCTTCTTCTATAATCCCATAGATCAATATGCATATAACCATTACAGCCCTTCCCATACTGTATCAGAATCATTTGCTTATACCTGCCCATCCCCCTATAAAATGTAAGCCTCTTGAGAACCCCAGGACAAGTGGTTTCATTCTATATCTCATTCAATAGATACAGAGCTTAGTGTCCTAACTCTGCCACTTACAAGTTGAAAGAACACATGCTAGATCTTAACATCTTTAGCCCTCAGCTTCCTCATACAAAAAAGGGTGCAATAATTTAATATAATCCATAATGCTGTGATGAAGAATAAATAAGATGATAAAAGTGAAACCCCGAACATAATACTTGTATATAGTTATCCTAAGTGATGGCTATTATTATTACATGTATGTCAAGCACTTACTAAGTGCAAGGTCGCTTAAGGCCTACTCTCAAGGTCCTTAGAGTATAAGCCCAGAGATAGATAACATTTTGTGCAATGTTAGAAGGACACAGAAGATGCCAGGGAAACATGAAATGGGTCATCTACTGTTAAGCCTAGAAGTCATTCTAGGAGGAAGGGCTGACAAGGGTTGAATCTGGGACCAGAGATGTCAAGGATAGGCTAATGATGTCCTCCAGGTGAGACATGAGGCTGGCCTGCATTAAGGTAGAAAGGAACATTTAGAAAGTGGGCATTTAGGAAGACATTTAGGAAGTGGAATCAAGTCATGTGACTCACTGAATGATGAGATGTGGGGGTCCCCGGAAGGGAGGACTCAAAATGTACACGGATTCAGGAGAAGTTTAAGTATGTAGGGTTTTTTTCAGGAGCCATCAATATGCTCGTTTATAACTGAAGCAATGTGAAAGCATGTTTTTACCCAGGGAAAGTGGATGATATGAGCAAAACAGAGACCTGCAAGAAGCACCACCCTTTAAGACTAAAGGAGCAAAATTTGCCTGGGAGGGACACCGAGAGGGAACAGCCAAAGAGAGAAAAGGAACCCAGCACAGAAGCAGTCAAGGAAGCAGAGAAAAGAATGTTCTTGATATTCTTCATGCCTGATACCGGGTAGATATACAGGTATTTGTGGAATAAATGATTGAATCACTGAATTTAAGTGGCCCACTTAAAGCTGAAGACACATGAAATTCCTTTCATAGGAATAAGAACTTATCTATTATTTCACCCTCATAGTCTATGGGGTACTTAAGATCATGGACAGAGGGACCTTGGCATTCAGTAGAAGAGTAGGGAAACGAAAGTCTCGGGGAACCTCTTTTTCCAGCTGAAACCGTGGAGGGTGCAGAAGAGAAGAAAAAGAAGGTTCCTGTGGTGCCAGAAACCCTTAAAAAGAAGCAAAGGAATTTCGCAGAGTTGAAGATCAAACATCTGAAGAAGAAGTTTACTCAAAAGATGCTTCGAAAGGCAAGGAGGAAGCTTATCTATGAAAAAGCTAAGCATTACCACAAGGAATATAGACAGATGTACAGAACTGAGATTCGAATGGCAAGGATGGCAAGAAAAGCTGGCAACTTCCACGTACCTCGGAACCCACATTGGCATTTGTCATCAGGATCAGAGGTATCAATGGTGTGAGCCCAAAGGTTTTGAAAGGCATTGCAGCTTCTTCGCCTTCATCAAATGTTCAATGGCACCTTTGTTAAGCTCAACAAGGCTTCAGTTAACATGTTAAGGATTATGGAACCATATATAGCATTTGGGGGTCTCAAACATGAAGTCGGTGAATGAAGTGATCTACAAGCATTGTTGTGGCAAAGTCAACAAGAAGTGAATTGCCCTGACAGATAACACACTGACTGCCCAACTTCTTGGTAAATATGGCGTCATCTGCATGGAGGATCTGATTCATGAGGTCTATACTGTTGGAAAACGTTTCAAAGAGCTGAACAACTAACTTGTTATGGCCCTTCAAATTATCTCCTCCACGAGGGGGAATGACGAAAAAGACCACCCATTTTGTGGAAGGTGGAGATGCTGGCAACAGGGAAGACCAGATCAACAGGCTTATTTGAAGAATGAACTAAGGTATCTACCATGATTATTTTTGTAATCTGGCCAGTTAATAGAGGACTGCTCTCAACTGAAAAAAAAAAAAAAAGGCTAGCTGAAGTCCATCTCATAAATGAAAGAACAGCGGGAAGAAAGCCCAAATGTCCTCCAGAGCATCCAGAGAAGGTCAGAGAAACCAAGTAATCCAACAGCTTCACCACTAGTGGAATAGCTGCAACATGAGAGCCACACAAGAAATACTGAGGAGAACGGACGACTCAAAAGGCATCATGAGGAAACAAAGAATGAAATTCAATATGAGAACCTTGATGGATCCTAACAAAGACATTCTTGGGACAATTGGGGAAATTTGAATATGTACTGGATATCTGGTGCTATCATGGGTTTGTTGAGTTATTAGGTATGATAATGGTATCACGCTTATGTAAAATACTGTCTTTTCAGGCACCTGGATGGCTCTGTTGGTTAAGGGTCGGACTCTTGATTTCAGTTCAGGTCTTGAGCTAAGGGTCATGAGGTTGAGCCCCATGTTGGGCTTCATACTGGGCATGGAACCAACTTTAAAAAAAAAAAAGGACTAGCTTTATTCTTAGGAAATGCATGCTAAAGTATTTAGGAGTGAAGTGTCAGATGCAACTTCCAAATGGTTTGACCAAAAAACAAGTCTCTCTAGGAAAGAGTTGCTGCAAATACTGTAAAATAATAATGGTAGATTCTAAGTAGAGGATATGTGGTTATCCATTACTCTATTCTTTCAAGTTTTATATGTCTGATATTTTTCATGGTAAAAATTTGGGAAAAGAATGAGAAATGTAGTCTCTAGAACCTTGGAGAGTCGTCTCCCAAAAGCCATTCTGCAACATCCAGGAAGCAGGAACCCCCCTGACTCCTGAGGAGCTAGATAAAAGGCAGGAGGCAGAGTCCCAGAAAAGTACAAAAAAAAAGGGGGGGATACCACGTGTATTATTTTAAACATTAAGGAAACAACTATGAGAAGAGTATCCTTAACCTACTTATATTTCAACACAGATTGGGAAATAACTATGAAAATTCTTTGAGAATTATTGATGCAATGTAACTAACTCTCGGTTTAGAGTATAACTAGCTGGCATTGAATGAGCACATTCAACACACTTGAATTCACACAAGAGCTGTAAGAGTTAGGTATTCTTGGGGTGCCTGGGTGGCTCAGTGGGTGAAGCCTCTGCCTTTGGCTCGGGTCATGATCCCAGGGTCCTGGGATCGAGCCCCACATCGGACTCTCTGCTCAGCAGGGAGCCTGCTTCCTCCTCTCTCTCTCTCTGCCTGCCTCTCCACCTACTTGTGATCTCTGTCTGTCAAAGAAATAAATAAAATCTTTAAAAAAAAAAAGAGGTACCCTTATTTTCCCTTTTATAGATTAAAGCAACTGAAACAACTGAGTCAAAAGTCTCAGCTCCTTTGGGCAGCCCCATCTGCATAAACTTTTCTAACTCTGGTCCTCAAAACCATTGCTCCCTTCACCCTTCAAGGCCAGTGTGGAAACTGAGCCCCACGGTTACTAGCCTGGGGTTCTACACTAACTCTTGTGGTTTCCATCACACACACACACCTTTGGAAACGTTTCTCTATTCTACTGTCTCCTCAGATCATCCTAATTGGAGTGTGCCATCTACTTCCTGCTGGAATCTTAGCTGGTGATTGCGACAGGGAGTTGGGGGAGGACTAGAAAATGCAAATCCTACCCAATAGTAAGGTGAATTAGGAAGCAACCCCAGTTGGTGGAGAAGTAGCCCCTAAAAAAAGAAAGGCAAATTGGCAAAACCCTGAGCATGGTAAAACCACTTGGGAGATTGATTTGGAAATAACCCATGATAAAGTTGACGAAGAACATACCCCATGGCCCAGAAATTCCAACCCAGAAGCTCTCATATACTACATGTACTGGGAAACATTGACAAGAATTTTCACAGCAGAATTTTTGTATTAGCAAATTCTGAAAATAACCTAAATGCCTATCATTCACAGCCACATAATGAAGTAATATACCAGACTGAAAAACAAGTGAGGTAGAGCTACATGTATCCCTATGAATGACTCCCACAGACCATCTTTTTTTTTTAAGATTTTATTTATTTATTTGGCAGAGAGATCACAGCAGGCAGAGAGGCAGGCAGAGAGAGAAGGAGAACCAGGCTCCCCGCTGAGCAGAGAGCCCCATGCGGGGCTCGATCCCAGGAGCCTGAGATCATGAACTAGCCTAGAAAGGCTCCAAGGCAGAGGCTTAACCCAGTGATCCTCCCAGGCGCCCCTCCCACAGACCATCTGAAGCAGAGAGAGTGAATTGCAGAAGGTGCTACCCTGCATGTACAGTCGAAAAGCATGCAAAGCAAACTGTGCATTGTTTAGGGATGCCGATATACATAGTGAACAGATGACGTAATGGCTGGGGATAATAAACACCAAATTCAAGATAATGGTTAACTCTGGCAGAGAAGGGAGGGGCATGAAGGGCAGGCGTCCTCTGGGAGCTTCAGCTGTATCGATGATGTTCTAACTCTCACACTGAGTGATTAGCACCTGGGCTTCATTTTCTTTTTTTTTTTTTAAGATTTTATTTATTTATGTATTTGTAAGAGAGAGAGAGAGAGCACACGCACAAGTAGACAGAGTGGCAGGCAGAGGCAGAGAGAGAAGCAGGCTCCCTGACGAGCAAGGAGCCCGATGCGGGACTGGGATCATGACCTGAGCTGATGGCAGTGGCTTCACCGACTGAGCCACCCAGGCACCCCTTGGGTTCATTTTCTTATTCTTTGTTCCTTCTGTTTGTTTTAAATACTTAATGAGCATTTTGGGAAGTGAAGGGAGGAAACAGAAAACCTTCTGGAGGTTTCCAGGGAAAATGAAGAGCGACATGGATTCCTGGACTCCAGTTTTACTCCTCGTCATTCCTTTCTGCCTCCTTGACACTCTAAATAGTTCAAACCTTTGGAGGTTTCTGGGGCTTCTTTGAACTCTAGGCTCATTTCATGGCAGGGTGCTTCCAAGAGCCAAACATCGGCCCTAAAAACCTCAGAAGACGGTCCACTGGGAAACATAAGCAACTGAGTGAATAGGCTTCCTATTAAGAGCTGATGGGGATCAGGGCAAGTCTGGGTTAAGAGGTCCTTTAGAAACCATAAAACCTTGCCTCAAGAACATGCTCCCAGGTCATCTGAAGAAATCTTTCGGGGCAAAAGAAACAGTTGATTGTCTCTCTGCTGTAAGAGGGGCTGGCAAGGCCTCCGAGAGTCCAGCAGAGGAGTGAAGAGCCCGGTTCTGGAAGGAAACAAACACACTCTTGCAACCTGGCTCCCACTCACTAGGCTGGCTTTGCACAGGGTACTTCACGTTTTGAAAGCCAGGTTTCAGCGTCTGTAAGGCTGGACTGGTCTGCCCTTAGATGGTCACAAAGGCCAAATGTGTTTGCAGGCTCCAACGGTGCCTGCACAGAGAAGGGTCCGCATAGTTCCAGAGGAGATGGACTCTGCCATCTGTCTCAGAACCAGACTCCCCTGGCATTGCAGACCCAGTCCATAAAGGGTTCTTGAAGAGGCACATCATCTTCCTGAATACATCTCCTTAGGCTTCTCAAAGGCTCTTTCCTCAAAATCCTCAACACCAACACCACAACATGAGTACCTGCCAGATCACCCATGATGGAGGAGAGAGGTGTTCTCTACTGACAGCAGAATCCCAGTCCCACAAGGTCATCTGGACAGTTGGTCAGAAGTCCCAGACATAGTGGCTTAAACTATTGTGTGTACAGTCTAAGACTGTGGTCCAGGTGGGGCAGGGGAAGGGGGTAGGTAGAAGGAGACTGTTTGTAACAACTTAGGGATGCAACTGAAATTTCAACCTCCAACTACTCACGTGACCATATTTTCACCATTTTCCCAAATCTAATTCTTCATGAGGAGATTCCCTCTGTCTTTCTCTCTATCTTGCCCTTTCTGCCAAAATAGCTCTCCTTTGGGAACAAATAGTTCTGTTTCTTCTTTGGAATGCCTCTGGAAGCCAGGAACTCTTATCTCCCTCAACAACATTCTGGCCAATGCTTGGAATGTGATTTACATTACTGACCACCACCAGCACAGGAGAACAAAACAAAGGAAGGGCTTCCCAGTAGAGCATGAAGGGGGCAGGGCAGAAAGTGCTGGGGTGGGAGAGAAAGAGTGAGCGCAGAGTTTCTGGGGGAGCAAGGGGTCTGCCCCACTGCCCAAACCTTCTGCACACAATGGGGAGCAGGCAACATGTCACCACAATCCCCATTACTGGGGGAAATGTGGTGGTTTCTGGAGAGACTGAAGAGAGATCTTCTGCTTTTCTGGGATTTGTTGCTTGGATAGCAGTCTTCGGGGCTGACTCACTCAACAGTGATGGCTGCAAGCCAAGAAGTCACGGAAAGACTCTCAGGGTCACACGCGCTGCCCTTGGCATGCCAGCTCAGCCTGCTGGGGACCAGCCAGGGCTCATTGGGCAAGGGGAGTGAGGCCCAGGGAGTCAAGACCTTTTTGCAATTATGGAGGTTATTTCTCCACTTGGGCAAAAGAGCATTCCTCTCCTGAGGATGGATGACAAAGCAAATGGTTCCTGCCTCTCTCCAAAGGCCAAGAACATTAGGAAACCACTCCTTCTTTCTCCAGAAAGCCTGAAAATCCAGGCAGAGTGGTCTGCTCCAGATGGTTCCAGGGTGAAATGCTGTCCCCTTACCTTATTTGGTTCTCCAGGACCGCCCAACTGGCTGCAGGGTGGGACTCAGACTACTCTCCTTCCTCTTTCATTTGCTAAGCTGCTACAACATAAGAAATACACATTTGTCTCTGCGCCTAGTTCCTGACACTGAACTTCTAAAACCTCTTAAATTTCCTGAGTAATAAGGGAACAAGCAGCATTTTTTGTTCTGTTTGGTATTTGACCCTGGTTCCTAACACAGGGCTCCTAAATGCCTGGGTTTCCTGAGTGACAGGAGTGGTTTTTTTCTAGTAAGGTGACTCTGGGTGGGCTTCTGGATAGCTTCAGGATGGGGACTTGTTGCTAGAAAGACAAACCCCTGATTAGAAGCTGAGAACTTTCAGGCCAACCTCCATCCCCCAGGGAGAGGAGAGGGAATGGAAATTGCATTAAAAATGAATATGCCTATATGAGAAAGCCTTCCCCAAAATCCTTAAACCACAGGGTTTGGAGAGCTTTTGCTTTGATGAACACACCGGGAGGGTGACACAGCCCAACTGCACGGGGACAGAAACTCCTTCACTCTGGGACCCTTCCTGACCTTACCCTATGTACTGTTTCACTGGGCTCTTCATCTGTATCTTTTATGATATCCTAAATAATAAAACACTGAACATAAGTAAATGTTTTGTGAGCCAACCCAGCAAATTATCAAACCTTCCCCGGGGCACCTGGGTGGTTCAGTGGGTTAAGCCTCTGCCTTCACCTCAGGTCATGATCTTAGGGTCCTAGGATCAAGCCCCACATCGGGCTCTCTTTTCAGCAGGGAGCCAGATTCTCCCTCTCTCTCTCTCTCTCTCTCTCTCTCTCTCTCTCTGTCTGCCTCTCTGCCTACTTGTGATCTCTGTGTCAAATAAATAAATTAAATCTTTAAAAAAAAAAAAAAAAAAACCTCTCCCCAGGGACCGTGGGAAAACTCAACTTTGTAGCTATGTCCATCAGAACTGTGGGTACCCTGGGGACCCACTGCTTGTAACTAGTGTCCGAAGTGAAGGCAATCTCTTGGGACTGAGCCCTTAAACCTGATTCTAATTCCAACTAGTTACCATCAGAAATGATTTAAATTCTAGGACACTCAATTGGTGTCTGGAGAGTTGGAAAATTGGTTGGCGTGGGAAACACAGACACACACATTTGGTGTCAGAAGCACTGTAAGTAGAGAAACCATTTTCCTTTACCCAGAGACCAACCCGTGGGAATTTTCCTTAGAAAGGTTTTCCTGGCAGTCGCTACAATACAAAACAGAAGGGGTAACAAAAATAAAATAATAAGCCCAAATATGCCAAATGTCTTGAGATGTTTTACAAATACTTTGAAGCTGCTGACTTCTAGCTTAGACATCAACACTCCTGGTCCCTTCCAGGCCTCCAACTAGGTCATCGTGTCAAGTGGGCTTTTCTGACTAGTTTCTCCTTCCACCAGAACCTTCTACCAAGTGCCGAAGCTTTGTCCAAGTTCCTACTCAGGCACCCTTGCCCTGGGCCCCAGGTCTACAATCAGCCCGTAAAGAAGTTATTTACCCCATGGCCTTGCCCTGCAGGGAAGGCATGAGAAGAAGCCCATTCTCCTATGAATCCCAAACTAAAACCAAACAATCATCTGCCAAAGTGTAAACCATCACCGTGCCTAGAAACGCTGACTGTTACAGTTGGAAGCACCCTAAAACATTAAATCTACCTTTCTCACTTTGCAGATAGAAAATGGGGTCCAGGGAGAGGATCTCCGATCTAAGACCAAGGCGAGTTTCTGGACTCCTCGTCGGATGTTCTTTAAAATGTGTCACACCATTCCCCTGCCTAGGTATTTGCTAACATTGTCAGACCAAAACAGAGCTAAGAAGAGGGAAACGTTCACCAAACAAGAGGATACTTTCCCTCAGGAAACAGGATTTCCTTCTAAGGAAGGTGCCTGGGAGACCCCACTGAAGGGACCCTCCAGCCTCCTCTTGTGCCTTGCCCCCTTCACCACGGTCCCGACCCAGGCGCCTTCTTTCAGACCCTCCTGCACACACACCTGCTCCTTCTGGTCACCAAGCCCTAGCATGCTGTCCCTCGCAGAAAGACTCCCACCCCTCTCAACAGGGCCATGTCCCATCCTCCGCCGGGCTTTCCTGGTCACTCCACCCCATACACAATCCATACGCAGATCCTTGCACCTCCCACATCTGCCACTATTCTGGGTCTTTGCTTCCCAACTGATTGCCCTACCTCCCCCAGCTGCATGGGACAGAGACAGTGCCTGTCCTTGTCCCTGGCACATGGCTGGCACCTGTGCCAGTTCAGCAGATCTGGGGGACGTCTGCGCAAATGAGATGAAGTCACGGAAACAGGACACAGATGTTAAATACTTACAACTTTATTAGGAGCAGGCTGTTGTCCCTGCAGCAGCCAGCTCCCATGTATACACAGTATACACAGCCCAGCCAGGACCTAGGTCCTTCCATCCATCTGCTGCACATGGAATGCGAAAGAACCAAACACAAAAGGGGGGCTCTGTAAGTGACAGTGTCTAGTGCCTTCGGGAGCCAACTCCCAGGCTGGGAACAACCAAGCCCCCTACTCCAACACGGCCAGGCTCACAAGGTTGGACTCCTCCGATCAGTGCACACAAAGGGCAGAGGAGGCAGGGGACTCCTGAGCCCAGATCCTTACTGGTCCACACCCCATGGAAGAAGTTTCTGGAACCCCCAGAATCTTCCTCCTCTTCTATAGACATGAGATACCACCTTAACTTCTCATTCCATCACCAGAAACCTGTACCTTGAGGCTTGTCTCTGCTCAGCCTTGGAGAACATGGTTGGATTAGCAAAATGGTCAAAGATAAGACAAACCTCCCAAGTTGTCTTGGTCATACTTCTTTTAAAAAGGAAAAAAAAAAACAAACATCATGACAGAAAAGATCATTTGAGGCCCAGCTTGTGTCAGGAACAAGATAGGTCGTCTCTCCTCGAAATGATTTCTAAAGCTGCTCTGCTAGGGGACCAGTCACCCCCATTGATGGCAGCACCCTTCCCACCCTCCCCATTCCCCTGCCCGTTCTGCACAGCCCCCGCGCCACCCTCTCCTCACCAAGGAGGGGTGCACCAAGCACGGAGATCAGTGCTATCGTCGGCTAGTGGGGGTCCACATCTGCCCTGGTGCCCTGCGTCCTTTTGATGGTCGCAGCCCCACGGTTTCTCTATACAGGGAGGAAGATTCCTCCTCGATTCATTCTCCAGGAGTGGCGGCAGCTCTGCCTCAGAGATCCACACGCCCTCTACCCTGCTGTGGGGCTCAGCCCAGGGCTGGGCTGGGATTGGAGCACCATCCCAGAGGTTTACCTGAATGGCTGGTTTGTGGAGTCTGCCTATTAGGGGAAGCCAAATAAAAGGACTGAGGCCCTTTCTCAGGGAAGACACTTGCTCTGATATCACCTCACTAAAGTCCAGGACATATTACCTAACTCAGAAGCAGAATCTCCCACGTTCATGCGGGAGCAGCTGCAACCTGAAAAAATACCCTGCTCTCACCCCAGAACATCTTCCCACTTGGAGCTCCAGGAAACACCCTGGTTTCTACAGTCCCAACACATCTCTAGGATAGACAGGAGTTCCCGTTGGTAGCTGCCAAATGCCTCTGGGTCAGGTCATTGATTTTCTTTTTCTTTCTTTCTTTCTTTTTAGGCCATTGATTTTTGTGTCTCCTGAAGCCTATCCCCAAGGCACCTGAGATCCTGCTTTCATATTTGGAGCCCCAGTGGGTGGCCAGGCTCTGGGGGCAGGAAGCCATGTACCACACACTTATCTTTGTGTCCGGGCAGCTCAGTCTGCAGAGGACGACAGCCAGGTCCGCTGGAAGCACCAGGGTCACCACCGCCCCAGGGAAGGGACAGGTGTGGGTACCCAAAGAGCATAGCCTGAGGTAGCAAACAGTGAACCCCGTTATCCAACTGCAATGCCATGTGATGTGCCCAAAGCCAGACCACATGTAGCTGTCCAGATGAAGGACCCACCTCCAGGCATGTGGATGTTCAGCACCTAGCCCTCCTGGGCATCTCCCACGTCCCTCTTAGTGGCCACCCTGAAGGTTCTCTGAGGCAACACAGAGCCCAAGGCAGCAGCCCTATTTATACCTACCTCTCTGGAGGAAGGAGTCATTGAAACTGAGGACTCCTCCCCATCCCAGGGTGACATTGCCCCAAACCTCAAGCCCAGTCCCAGTGACACGGAACATTCTAGGCCACTGCTCAAACTCCCTGTTTCACCACAGAATCCATCATCCCTTCCATCTTTTTTCAATGGTCCAATCCCTCCTGAAGAAGGCAATAGACTCCCTATTGACTTCCTGTACCTAATCGCAAAGCCTCAGAGGGCACGTATGTGGAAGTCCCCCGCCCAGCCTGACGTCCTGGACAACACAGATGAAGAGGCCGCTCTTGACGGAGGGTCAGGAGTAGAAGGAAGATGAGAAAGCTCCGGACTCCCCCTACACATAAACCTCTTCCCAGACTCCAGTTATCCCTCACCCCACTCTCCTACCAGTTTCTGCCCACACCAGCCATTATTTTTTTCATTATTCAGTCCCGGTCAGTCAGAAAGGAAAGGCGGGCTGACAGCACCATAGAAACCTGCCTTGTTCAGAAACGGCTTAGAGCCCCCAGGGCCACCTGAGGGTGCCAAGCTGCTGGGCCATGGCTCTTCCAGCAGCCTGTGGCCTCCCTTACGGGGGCCAAGGTCCCTGAAGTTCTGCCTGGGAGGTGCCCATCCTCCAGGTCCCTCGGAAACTGGGCCCCAGCACCTCTGCCCAGTGCCCGCACCTCTCAACCTCTCCCAGATACTGGGCCCTGGAAGAGCGGGCGTGAGGTAGACTGTGCGTCAGTCACTTGGCTTCCCCCGCCCAGGCCAGGGAGGAGGAAGGGACCTCTTAGCCCTGCCCATGGTCCTTGTCCCTGGAAGTGAGTGACGTTATGGCCTTGACACCCGGCCACCGCCCTCTGCCCATGGCTCCAGCTGGCCAGAGCCCTGGCAGCACCAATGGGGCGGAGAGTGAGGAGGAGAAAAGGACAGTCCCACTCAGCACGGCCTCAAGACACAGAAGTCCAGCTCCTGGGGCTTCCGGCGCAGGTTGCACTGGTCCCGGGCCAGCAGCCGCCCTCCGGGGCCCAAACACTTGAGCGGACGCCTCTTAAATCCCCGGCCACAGCTCTTGGAGCAGGGCGACCAGGCGCCGAGCTCCCAGGTCGGGCAGGGTTCCCCACAGGCTCTCATCTCCACCGGCCGACGGGCTGCATCACAGGCAGACGTGGAGCGTGGCCCTGGGGGCCCACGACAGTCGACCGCCCGCTTCTGCAGGCCACTGCCACAGCTCACAGAGCAAGGCCCCCAGCTGCCTGCCACCCAACGTGCCAGGGGCCTGTCGTCCTGCTGTTCCACTTGATTGGAGAGGCTGAGGACGCTGTTGTGGTGCACCGAGGAGCCCCGGGGGTCCTTGGGGTGGGAGGCCTTGTCCTCCCAAGGCTCTTTGGGAAGGTAGAAGGAATAGCGGACCCGGGGTGGCGTCATCTTGCCCACGGAGAGGACCTCCACGGTCAGGGGCTCCAGGATGGGCCGGGAGGCCTGCAGGCTCTCCACCGCCGTCCCCGTGCCACTGTAGCGCAGTAGGCTGCCCTTCACCACCAGGTCCCGCTCCACGGCCGACACCACGAAGTGCCCGTTGAGCAGGTACTTGCCTTGGCTGTTCTTCAGGGCCAGGTAGTTGTCATCTCCAACCAGCCCCTTGTAGCCACGCTGGCGGATGTCAATGCTCGAGGCACCCGCAGGGATGGCCACCACAAAATTGTAGCCGTGCCTGTGGTGGAAAAGGGGATTGTGCCTTAGACAGATGCCTGGACATAAGGCCCTCTTTCCCAAAAAAGTCACAGCTGATTCCCCTTTCAGAAACCCAAGAAGTCAGAGAACAAAGACTAAGCAGATGGCTTCATCTGCCCCGCGGGAGGTCGAAGGCACACAAACTGAAAGACGGTATGAGATTGTCACCACATCATCTAGAGCTACACACTCTGGCTGTGTGTTACCTTTTTTATTCAGGTCATAATCATAATTATGACTGTCATAATCATGAGATTATGAGATCATGACCTGAGCCAAAACCAAGAGTCCGACGCTCAACCGACTGTCCGCCCAGGGGCCTCTGTACTGTGGTAAATCCTAAGGCAAAGTAATGCCAAGGTTTTGGAGCCAGACCCATCCCTACCACTGGCTTAGCTCTTGGCCTTGAATAAGTCTCTAAGCTTCTCAGTGCCCTACCTGGAAAATGGAGATCATAATCACATATACCTCATTAAAGCCCATAAAGCCTATGGCCTAGTGCCTGCCACCCAGTAAGTACTAAAGATGTATTAACTGTGAGAAGGAGGAGAGGAGGGGAAGAAGATAAGTCTACAGTCCCTGAGTCCAAGGCTGGGGCCAGACACCCTACTGAGACACACTGGCCCTGGAGTCGGGCCCCCAGATCAAGCCTTGGATACCAACTCCCTGGTGGCTCAAGCATATCCATCTCTCTGGGTTCCGGTGTCCTCACCTAAACAATGAGGAGGTCAAACTAGACGCTTTCTAAGGCTCCTACCAGCCCTACTAGTCTACAAAGGGCGCACCTGCCATTTAGCCAGCGAAGCAGTCTGGGAATATTTACCTCTAATCCTCCACTTGGCCTCCCCCCCAGATCCCTGTGAATGCCATCCACTTGTAGTGCCCCCAGTTCCCAGAAAAGCTGCCCAGCGAGGGGCCCAGCAGAGCGCACTGTGTCCAGAGGGGGCAGCAGAGACTCCTGGACAGCCATCTAGACCTTAGACTCCCAAGTTTTCTGAGCCCACCATATCCCTGCTCAACTGAGACCTTGGGGGCTCTGCTTCCCCTAGATTCTTCCAGACCATGGGTCAGAACTTTCCAAGGAGCACATTCCCCTTGAAAATACAAGGGAATATGCTGGACTTCAGAAAGCCAGGAACCCAAGCTCTGGAGGTAGGAATTGGAGAGACCTATAGACATTTCTTCAGCTGACCCTACACACATCTCCCAGGAAGAGGGAATCCTTTGGTCTTAGCCCCCTGCTCGGCTGTTTATTGCCGTTCTCAGCTCAGTCTCACCCCTGAGGACAGGGCCTCAGCCTCTGTGAGATGGGGAGGCTGTCACATTTGTCACTAGGCTTGTTTTGTTTTGTGATCGTCATCATGAACGCTTAGTGAGCATTTATTACACACCAAGTATAATGCTAAGCATTTTACTTGGGTTAACACCTTAATCTTCACAACAGCACAACAGGAAATATATTCATGTCATACCCACTGTATAAATGAGCAAATCCAGAATTCCAAAGATTGTGTCACATGCTCAAGGTCATCCAGAAAATGGGGAACTGAGATTTGAACACAGGTGAGTCTCACTCTAGAATTCTAGACAGACCATAATGACCCTCTGCCATCTCCTTAACTAGCATCTCCTGTTCAGTGGTGGACTTAACAAGCATTCATTTCTGCTTGATGGATGAGTGGATAAAGAAATGAATGAATGAATGAATGAATGAACGTCATACTCTCAGAGGAAAAGTCCGAGTGGCCTCTCCAGTAAGGGCACTGCCGGTTTACCCCCGTCTGACCCAAGCTTTCATCACCTGGGACTGCTGCCCTCAGCCCTCCTCCCCCTGCTCCAGGACCCAGAACTCACATGGGCTTGGTGAAGAGGCCTGTCACCTTCTTACAGCTCTTATTGTCGCCCCCACACACCCCACACTTGTCGAATTTCTTCTTGGAGCCCAGGTTCCCATCACAGCCAGCCTTGATGCACTTGCCTTGGACACAGACCGAGGTGGAGTCAGGAGTACACGGTGTACCATCCACCACCTGCAGTGACCCCAGCGGGGGAGAAAAGGAGAGAGGGGCAGCTCAGCCAGATGCCTCTCCAGAGACTTTCTCTCCACTTTGGTCTCCTGCCCCACACCCACTCACCTTCGGTGCCAACACATAGAAGTAGCCGGTGCCATTGGCTCGGCAGATGAGTTTGCACTTGTCCCGGGGAGAAACACCGGAGTACTTGGGCACCCATGCCACGGCAAGGGTAAGCCGGTTGGTGCTATGGTTATAGCCGTTGAAAGCCTCACACTGCTCCTCCCGGAAACTCTTGCCAGAAGCTGAGGAGGGAGGAAGCACAGGCAGGAAGCTAAAGGGAGGCACAGTGCTGGGAGAGCCCTCGCCAGGATGCTCAGCTGCCTGTGGCTCTCAACAGCCCTTCCCCTCAGCCAAGTTACCCTCATCACTGACGCCACCCCATCTCAAAGAACTAAAGTACACTAGGACCAAAGGATGCGGGTCGCAGACAATCATGCATCCTCCAGGCGCTCTGCCAACTTCCCCAGTAATCTGACCTCCAATTCCCCATCTGGGATAACAGGTACCCCAGAGAGTTTGGGGCTATCAAACCCTTCAGGGGTCTTTTGAAACTATTTTCAGGATGTTATTAAATGGATAAAATAAAATACATAGGTTACAAACAATACCAATTATACTGATAGACAACTATCAATATATATTGAAACATATTTGTGATATTTGTACTTGTTAATCCATTTCATAAGATACAACGACTCTAATAACCACTGTCATTTTCAAGTCGTGATGAGAATAAATGACATTCTGAGAAATCCCACCAACTGAAATGTCATATAGAAATATCCATGATTTCTATTAGTGACAGAATCATGGGTACTGCTAGTAGTATTACAGTTTGTTGCCTAATTAAAAGACATCATAAATTTTAGATAGAAAGAGCAGCAAAATAATATTAAACTCTAATGGAAGAAAATAAAAAATTTAAATTAAAAAAGGCTAGTAAAAATAGACATGTAATTTCCTTCCCACCCAACTTCATGGACCCTGGATAAAGAATTCCTGCTCATGAAGACGGGCTTGTGAGTTCTTAACTAAGGGGAGATCTAGTGCATCATTCCCTTGGGGCACTTAGGTTCCCAGCCTAAGCATCAAGAATAAAACACCCCTGCCCAAGGGGAGTGGGCAAAGAAGTGATCCCAAGAGGAATCTGTTCTTCTGCACTTCCAGACTTGGCCCTAGGGGAAAGAATCTTGACTGCAATAATCTGCAGCCAGGAAGTGGGGGAAGGGGGGCAGGGAGAGGGACCCTCCCCTCCTCACCTGAGCTGGGGCAGGGCTCCAGGTTGCAGGATCGGTATTTCACTCTCACTCCCTCGCAGTACTTGCCCCCATTGGCAGGGGTAGGGTTGCTGCACTGCCTCTGGGCCAGCTGCACGCCCCCGCCACAGGTGCGCGAGCAGGTGCCATAGGGCTCCCACTTGGCCCAGGAGCCGTCCACCTATAAGAAAGAGTCCGTCATACTCATGCAGGGGTTGAGCTGCACATCCACACCCTGACCCTGCAGAAGGGTTACACGGCTACAGTCTCGTGGTCCCATCCCACCGGAAGGAAATCCACTGTGTAACACATGGGGAAAATGGGAAAATAGCAAGCCAATGGTCAGCATACACAGTGCCCAGGCAACACTTCAACATGGTAATTAACAAGTGCCAACTGCACCCAGTTATAAATGAGGCTGCTCAGAAGAAAGGCCCCTTTGGGCTCTGGAGTCAGATGGCGAAGTTCTATCATTGCCTCTGTCCTCACCATACGGGTGGTCTTGAGCAAATAGTAAAACCTCTTTAAATTTCAAGGGCTTCATCTGCAAAAATGGGGCCAATAATACTCAGGTGTGAGATCAGACAGAACTTTAAATGATGCAACGTGTATGAAAATTCCTAGCACTGTGCTTGCCACGGAACAAGAGTTCAGAGTTTCTCCGTACCTACCGTTGGAGACACGAGTCTCTAAATCTGAGGCAGCGGCAGCCCCCAGCCTTGCCAGGAAACCTTGTTGCCCTAGATATCTGGATATTTTTCTTTGTCAGTGTTCCATAATTCTGACTTCTCTCCCAACCAGACTTAACCAGATGTTCAGCTCAATCAGGGGCTGAATCTGAGAAAGTTTCACTCGAAGAGGTTCTAATGTTTGTGCTCGGAGGAGACGAAGATAGGAAACTACAAAGCAATCCTAAAACTCTTTGGCTTCGAGGTGAATGATGCAGTGTTGTTTCATTTTTTAAGAGGGTGGGGAAGGGGTCGAAAATGTATCTTCATTATGTTTTTCTTAGGATGCCAGCAAAGCGAGTTTTCATCCCCTGAACGCACATTAGTCGGGCAACAAGAGAAGCAGCCCAGTTGTACAAGCCTGGGATTAAAATGCTGTCATGCATCCTCCAAAGAGACTAACCCGCGTGGAGCTGATCAGGAACTGGCCACATGTCACGTAAATACATTAGCTTATGCACACATGCAGCATAGCCCATCCGCCTGGTCAGATAGCTCTTGCGTCACTGTGTCAACATGTCTCTCCTCCTGTGAGAGAAACACTGGCCCATAGCCCTGCTTCCTCCTCCAACCAGCGCCCCACCTCATTCCAGGCTTCCATTCCCTAGGAGTGTCTACATCTGCTCCTCACGCCTCCTCCCTCCTCAGTGCCTTGCACCATGGGCTTGGTCCCCATCACACCAGGGAAGCTGCTCTTTCAAAGGTCTGAGATGACCCTCCATAGACTAAAAGAGTCTGTGCTTAGACCTCGCTGTCTCCAGTTTTCCTTCAGTTCTTCACGTTGTCTCTGTAGCTTCTGAGATGATGCTGTGTGGTGGTGGTGGTGGTGGTGGTTGTTACTATTGTTTTTACCCTGGTGTCACCTGTTCCTACAGAAAACATTCATACCCCAGAAAACACTCCTGCCCTGCCATGTGCCATTCATTCACCAAATATTTGTTGCGTTCTCACTAATGCCGGGCACCGTGTGCAGAAAATCCCTGCCCTCCAAGTGACTGCAATCCAGCAGAAGAAACTAAAGATAAGCCTGTGCTTATAGAGGGTCAGGAGGGGTTAAATGCAGGTGGGAGAGGGGGAGGTGAGCTGCTCTATATTACAGGGGGTCACGGAGGCTTCCCTGCAGAGGTGACCGTAGTGAAAAGGCCTGAAGGAAGTACAAAAGGGAGTTGCGCAGATATGAGGGCAAGAACATTCCAGACAGAAGGAGCAGTGCAAAGACCCTGAGGAGGGATAAGCCTAGAGTACTCCAGCCTCACAAGAGGAAGAAAAGCAGGAGATGAAGGCAGAGATAGGGCTCACCATCCTGAGCGGAGAGGAGAGCCCCTGAAGAGTTCTGAGCATGGGGCATGCCTGAGCTACACTGTGAAGGATCCCTCTGGCTGCTATGGTGGGAACAATCTGTAAGAAGTAAGACCAGCAGCAAGGAGATCATTTAGGGTACAAGACCAATAATCCAAAGTAGCTTGGAGCAGAGTGACTGCAGACAAGGTGGTTAAAAAAAAAAAAAAAGACTCAATTCTGGCTCTGTTTTGAAGATAGAGTCAACAGGAGTTACTGAAATATCAGAGGGATGGATGCGAGAGAAAAGAGGGTTGGCCTGAGCAATGGGCGGATGGGAGCTCAGTCTTACACATGTCGTGTTTAGGATGCTTATCGGTTTTCCAGATAGAGGTGTCAAGATTTGTGCCAATCTGTAGTTCAGGACAGAGGTCTGGGATGGAGATACAAATCTGGGGGACTTCAATGTATAAATGTAAGTGATACTTAAAGTCTTTGGCCTACACCACCAAAGAGGTCAGTGTGATAGGGAGGAGGGCTAAGGGCAGCGCTAGAATGCCCAACATTGGAAAAACGAGAGTATGAGGAAGACCCAGTGAAGGGGACCAGAAGGGGCAGCCAGTAAGGGGGGAGACACAGTGGAGCCCGTGTTCCCAGGGGAGAGGGTAATCAGCTGTGTCAAATGCCTCTAACAGGTCAGGCAATATGAGGAACGATAATCAATCACGGACTTCAGCAGTGTAGAGGCCATTTGGCGACTGTAGTGAGAGTTATTTTTAGAGGAAGAGTAGGACTGAAAGCCAGACTGGAATGGACTCCAGAGAAAAAATGGTAAGACGGGAACTGGAGAGAGCAATTTCATACCACTCTTTCCAGGAACTTTGTGGTAAAGGGAGTCAGAGAGAGAGAGACTGTGATTTATGGAGAGGAAGTAGGATTAGGAGAAGTTTTGTTTAAGGTGGGAGGAATTACAGCAAGTCTGTATCCTGATAGGAATGATTCAGCTCGAGAGAGGGGAAATCGGACACTGCAGGAGAGAGACAGAAGAATTAAAGGAGTGCTTTCCTTGAATAGAAGGGATAGTATCCTAAGTGCAAAGCACAGTGCCAGGCCTCCAGTGAGAGTGTGGATAGCTCATCCATCACAAAGGAGGAAAGGTAGAGATTACAGGCACAGAAGTGGGCAGACAGCAGATGTGGAGGTGGGAGCTGGTGGACGTTCTCATGGGATTACTGATTGCTTCTTTTTTCTTAATGAGATAGGAAGAAAGGTCGCTGGCCAGAGTGGAAATGAGGAGAAAGAATTGGTAATGGAGGAGAGAGGCAAAGGTGTGACATGATCGTGCAGGACACTGGGAGAGTGAGTGCAGTAAAGCCAATAAAATACGAGATGCCTGCTGAGCGGCATTCCGGGCCCACCTACTTGTCAGGTCATTAGTTTAAACTGAGACTGCTGAGCACGGTTCCGTGTCTCTCTCCAGCCACACTCACCCACACTGGCCCAGCTGAACAGGTGGGAGCTGGATTTCACCAGGACGGTAGCTCATCCAAGTGAGTATAGCCAAGAAGGAGAGGCAGGAACATGGGAGCCGTGAGCATACTTGAAGGAGTGGTTGTAACCGTGGTCCGTGGAATCTCAAGAAGAAGGTGGATGAAGGCATGAGAAGAGCAAGTGGAACTAAGAATCGCTGGAGTCCAGACGAAAGGGCTGGACAACAGGGCCTTGGTGGTCAGAGTGCGATTATGGCACCTGAGATTCCGGCCGGCAGAGGGGGAGGGGCGGGGGGGAGCAGGTGGGCACAGGGAAGCTGTGTGATTAGGAAGATAAGCTTTGTGCTTTGACCTCTGCTGATCAGGGCAGTATCCTCCATGAAGGGCCAGGGCGGAGAAGGGACCGTCCAGAAAAGAGATTGGGGACGTAGTGGATTTTGCTGCTGATGGATCATCTTTCCACAGGCTTCTCAGGTCACATTTCCTGTTTCCCATATCCAATATCCTCTTGGGCGATGTCTTTATCCACTAGACTCATCTTCCCAAGAGAAGGAGCTGGCCACAGCTGGCCTGTCCTCAGGACCGTCTAGTTTAAACCCACAGCCTGGTGGTCAAGGCAAGCCCAGACTAGCCCTAAGCCATGCCCCCAAAGATCTTCCCATAGAGCCCCAGCCCGCCTACCCCTCCAGCTTGCCCCACCTCTCTGATTTTGGTCCATCTCTGCCTGTTGAGACCCTCAAGGCTCTCTCCAAACCTGACCTCCTCACCAAAGTTTGTTCAGACCTCTCTAGTCATCAGTCTTTCATCGCTTATTCTCCCAGGACACGTTTCACACTTCGGTCTTAACACAGAACACACCTTCTCTGTGTCTGGGATCATAGGAACATTTCTAGCTTCCCCACTAGACTGTGAGCCCACTGAGACACGACCCAGGTTTTATTTCTTTTGCTGACGACCGCAGTACCTCACACAGTTCTCTAAATACAGCGGGCTGGTGCCCAATAAAGGGCTAACGGCTTAATTAAATATATGTTTCCAAAACACAGAAAAAGATCTTACATAATTGTGTACCAAACCCAGCTCAGGGCAGCCGATGAAATGCTGGCGAACGCTTTTTTACGTTATGGTCTCCGCGTACTAAACCCCCAGTGGTCTGCGGCAGAGGCAGGGTTGGGGAAGGGACCATCACCAGGATCAAGGGAGAGGAGGGACATCTTATTCCTGGCTGACAAAGTCCCAATCCCTGTGTGACCCCAACCCCTAACCTGAAGTTTTGATTATATTCAGAGAACATGTGGGGTCTGGGATTTGTTCCTATTCAACTGATAGTCTTTTCTACCAGAAAAAAAAGAAAGAAAAACCTTTTCTCTTTTTGTTTCAGCTTCAAAAACCAATCTTGACAAAAAGCGAAGCTGGGTTCGGGATATAGGAAATTACTGGAGCCTGCCCAGGGATCTGGTTCCTTTCAGAGCTGAGCCTGGCTCCCCTCTGGCCCAGAGCTCCCTGGAAACAAAACACACTCAGAAATAGCTGATAAAAGGAGGAGTGGGGGCTGGAAGGAGCCAACAAGTGAGGAATGTCAAAGATCTAGTGTTGGGCTTTGGGTTCAGGGCTCCTCCCCAGGTAGGATGAGGCCCAGAGCTCAGGGCTGGGCCTCCTGGCGCCTGGGGCGAGCCTTCTCCCCCATGTCTAAGGAAGGCTTCAGCAAGTTCTCTGACCTACCGTATGTCTTGTCTCCAGTCTCAGAATCAAGACAGGAAGAGGAACCCAGACAGGAAGACAGAGACACCGAGCTACGATGTGCTACAGTTCCAGCCACGCAGCAAAGCCATTCCCCCCAGAGGCCTCCAAGTCCACCCCCGGCCCCCCAGGAGCCCCAGGAGCTGCTGCACAGCTCCCGCACACTCACCTTGTACTTGTTGAGGTTATGTCTCTCCACACAGGTCCCCTTGAGGCAGAACTTGCCCTCGCCGCAGCCGGTGCCATCTGCCCAGGGGAAGTGGCGGGTCTGGCACACCATGTGCCCCTTCGCCTTGCCGGTGCACCACAGCTTGGTGCAGTACTGCATGTAGGGACAGGGCTTCGAGCCCACGCCAAAGGCCAGCTCACACTGCTGGCTCAGGGTGTAGCTGGCACCAGGCAGGTCCTCGGGCAGGGAGATGGGCTTGCTGGGTGGGTCCAGGAGGCAGTCGCCTGTCGGGAGCCAAGGGCATTCATGAGAGATGAGTTGAGAAAGGTGGGACGTGGTGAGCCCAGAGTCTAAACGGTAGGGAGACAATGAAGCAAGGGCCAGTGCAATGGACCCCCTTTGAGAGCCCACCTCTTCGGGGGTCACGCATGCCTCAGGTCATAGAAGACAGGTCCAGAGAGGTGCTGAGCACTCTCTCCAGGGACAGCAGCAAAATCCCTCCTCTGTCCTCCTGGCTTACCATGCCCACTGTCCAGGAAGTCGGTGATGATGGCAGCGCTGCAGGCAGACCAGGGGTTGGCACGGTCGATCTGGATGAGTGTTGGGGACATCATGTGGTTGGCTCGGAGTTTCCCAAACACCTCCTCACACACTTTCACATTGTCATGGGGCATGTTGAACACGTGGCCTGTGGGGTGAGGCAAGAGGACTCAGAGGGTAGAAGGAGGTGGTTCTGCAGTTTTTTGGGTTTTTTTTTAAGATTAATTTATTTATTTGACAGACAGATCACAAGTAGGTAGAGGGGCAGGCGGTGGCAGGGGAGAAGCAGGCTCCCTGGTGAGCAAAGAGCCCGATATGGGGCTCGATGCCAGGACTCTGGGATCATGACCCAAGCTGAAGGCAGAGACTTTAACCCACTGAGCCACCCAGGTGCCCCGGCTCTGCAGTTTTAAAAGGAGAGGGGATCAGCTGGGGAAGCTAGAGAGCCCGTGTCAGCAATTCTCAGGCTGGTCATTTCAACCTAGAGATAGACTGCTTTGCAAATGTCAAGATGGTGTTCTTGTGTTCTCGGTCCTGTCCATTGGGCTGTGGGCTCAGTGGGGACAGCAGTGTATTTAAAATATTCTCCCCTTAGTGCATGATTGATGAGATACTCTGAATGCTGAATCAGACAATATGGCTGGCCAACTGGGCTGGGGCAACCGGAAAAAATAAAACCAAGCCATTGCTAAGGCAGACTCTGGCCCTAAGAAAGGATTCCTAAGGCTTCAGGACATGGAGAAGCAAAGATAAATGTCTACCTCCTGCCCAAAGCACCCAGGACAAACCCAGAAAGGCCCCAGAGGGGAGTTCTCCCCTCTCCACTCAAGAGCCCCCCTCTAGCCTTACCCAGCTCATGGGCAGTGGTGAAGGCTGATGGTAGCCCATCATCCTCGATCACAGAACAACTTCTCTTGGGGTCGCACATAGTGCCCACATCAGCCATGCCCAACGTGTCACAGGTGGTGGCCCCACACAGGTCCTGCCAGGTGAGGGGAGAAGCAGAAACCAGCCAGAAATTAGTGACAGCTACAGAAGGGACCTGATGGGAAGAAAAGGCATCATACGGGATGTTCCAGCTCATCCCCGCTCCCAGCCCAACCAAGCCCAGCACCTTCCTAGCCAGCCCCTTTCTCCCAAGGCATTTCAGGGTTATTCATGCAATCAACCCCAGGCTGAGGGAGGAGGCTTCAGGAGGAAAGCTCTGTGGGTCTCTAAGAAGATTCTACCCAAATCCTACTCAGGGACATCCTGTGGGAGGAAATTAGGAGGTACAAAATTAAACCACAAGACCATTGCTGTATATAGAGACAGATTTCCAAACCAGAAAACGGTGAGTTCCACAGCCAGGCGAGGCCCTGGTTATGGCTAACGGAGGCAGGTGGGGGCGGAAGACAAGTGTGTTCCTCATCTGGAGTCAGCCCTGAGCGTTTCAGTCCTCGCTGAGCGATTGCCTTTGGACAACCATGAATTAAGCTCAGATTCTCAGCCAAAGGGTCACGGGCCAAGGACCCGCCCAAGCCAGAGATTTGGCTTCCTTGGGCTGGGAGGAGGCGGACTGAGGTGGATACGAGCGGCTATCCAGACACTGCTCAACTGGCTGCAGAAGCTCGGGAAAAAAATCAATGGATCGCCACCTAAGACAGTTCCTCTTTTTGTAATGAAACTTAACTTGCAGCAGAAGCTAGGACTTCCTGCAACAACCCCGATGCGAAGGACTTCCAGGGATGTGGAAGGGCAAAATGGGGCGGCAGGGCAGATAGCTCAATGAATTTATCAAGCATTATGGGCCAGCAAGGCACCCACATACCTTAAGAGCCAAGGAGTTGGAAATAGGATAAGATACTTATCACTTAACAGAAAATACCCTGTTGAATCAGTGATACTAGGATTCTCTTCATTACATCCTTGCCTTTCTTTACAGTTGACAAGAAACTATTCCACGCATCATCTCGCTTCATCCCCAATAGCGTTAGGAGGCAGATACATTATTATATCTATTTGTCAAAGGTGAAAACTGAGGCTCATGCTCATAGCTAATCATGGCGATGATTTATTAAATGCTGACATCGTGTGTGCACTTCACACGCGTGACCATATTTCATCCTCGAAACATCCCACTGGAAGAATGACAGCTATTATCACCTTCCGCAGACAAGGAAGCCAAAGCTCAGAGAGGTCCAAGTCCCAGAGCAGAAATGTGCACTGGGGTCTGTATGATTGGATGCCATCAGCACTCTTTCCACCACGTCAAAACTGATTGCTCAGTGACCCCTAAGTTAACTCTCCAGAGAAAGAGCTGCACGTGTTCTCCGTGGGAGCCAAGGTGTCCGCAGAAACACCCCCCAGAATTGTTCTCAATCTTCATTCTCTTTACGGCTATGCGCACGTGCGAGTGCAGGCACATGCTGACATGGGGGGGAAAGGTGGGCAGCAGAGTTGGTGGGGCCAGGGGGCATAGGAGGAAAGTGGTCATAGTACAGAAAATCAGCAAAATTTAACCCAGAGTGCTCAGAAGTTTACCAGCTGAGCAGTCAAACTTGGCTTCCCACGGTCAGGTGATGGTCACACCTCCTAATAATGAGTTAACAGTTTCTCTGGCCAAAGAACAGAGAAGGCGATCAGACTCCAGAGTACACGGGTCAAAACTGAGCGATAAGTGCCCAACCCCAATCTGCTCTCCTGGGCTCACACATGGCAAGCCTGCCACTTCGGGGAGCCCTCGGGGAGAACCTCAAATTCCCCCTCTTCCAAATAGTCTTCCTTCTCCAAAGGCTCACCCTTCCAGAAAGTTCTCCTTCCCCTAGAGTTCTGAAACCTAGAAGAGGTTGGACAGGAGTCTCTGAAAACTCTTGTCTGGTGGTCACAGCCCCTAGGGAGAACCTGTAGGACAAACAGGACACTGCCCCAGGGCCACCATGCACGCTCACTGCTGGCTTTGTGTAAGAGAAAGGGCACAGGAGGAAGAACCAAGAAGGCTAGATTCTGATCCCGGCCCCACCACGAAGTAGATGTGTGACTTTGGGCAGGTTACTTCTTTCCTCAGCGTTTCCTCCTCCAGAAGAAGGGCCCGTTCTCAACTAGAACCCAGACTGGACCAGTGCCTTAATTAAGCCTCTGTTCCTGCCCCGATCCCAGGGTGCTCAGCCCCTTCTGGCCCTCTCTAGGTTATAAAAGGAACACAAAGAATGATATACTTTAAAATGGCAAGAACCCTGATCTTGTCTACTAACCCACAAAACTAACTCCCAGAAAAGGGAAGGTCACCCATGCGGACATTCAGAGTCCTAGCCCCTGTGCTGCTCAGCAGAAATGAGGACGCCAGACTGACAGCTCAGACAGGGCTCCAAGAAGCCGCTGGACCTCCACTGTCCGGCAGCCTGCCTCTGCCCCTGGCAGGTCCTTAAAGTCAAGAGCCTCCTTCCTCCCTGGGAGGGTGGGTTCCCTCTGGAGTGAAGACAGGCAGCTGCAGGCCCTTTCCGGCCAGGAGCAACCTGTTCTTTCCATCAAGAAATCCCAGTTTCCCTGGATCAAACAAGAGGGACAAGGAAGGAGCCGGCACATTTCCTGAGGGTCAGGGTGTAGCCGAGAGCAGCCAGCCTGCAGGAACCAGTGTATTCACTGTGGGAAGATGCAGCTGTTTGGGGTCACGGGCTCTGCCTGTCCCTCTTCCCCCAGTCAGAGACTCCAGTGAAGAACCGCTGGACCTTAGTTCTTTGAACGCCCACAGGCGGTGCGCAAGGCTCAGCAGTGCCTCATTTGTGGCACTGAAGATCTCCACCCTTCTGGAATGAACTCAGATGCACTCAAGCTGCTTTAACCTCTTCAGCTCAGGCACTTGTCTCCAGCAATAGAAACTGTTCTGGTCCCTTCCGCCTGGAGGGTGTAGGCACTTCCCACCCAACCCCTATCTACCTCACTATTTCTGGTAATTTGCCATTTCTCCTTGAAGCTGCAGCTGCTTTTCCAGATACCCCAAGAATCATCTTGGCCAAGAACCTAGTCCTCCCAGATTATTGTTTTCTAACTGTCCTTCTTCACAGAATAATTTAAGATTGGAACCACAGTTTGAGAGAAGGCAAACAAGCAAGCACCTTGCAGTGGCTCAGTCCACATTTCCCACGCGCGCTCCCTCTACCTCCCACCACAACTCCCCACGGCCCTCCTTTCAGCATCTCTCCTTTCCCCTGCCGTGCACTGAGATGCTCATATTTTCCAGCCATACAGGGTGGAGGACCTACAAAAATCAAGCATGTTAACTTTTTTTTTTTAATGTAGCAGAAAATACATGTTGTCATGTAACCAACTTCCTCTTCATGGAAGGGCAGGGTTCGTCTTCATGACCACACCATGACATCCAAGACTCGCACTCACACAACTTCAGAGCCATTCTCTCATTCTGCAGATGGGGACACTAAGGCTCGGTGGACTAAGATTTCTCACCCAAGGCCACGCAGCTTTTAACACGGGAACTGAACCCCATGCCTTTTGACACCAAGGCCGGTAGTGGTCTTGGGTCTGAACCACAGCATGCTAGTCAGGATATCGTAATTACTGCTGAAAACCACCCACACAGGTATTAATTAATATTGTGCCTTGAACTTGTTTCCATCTGAATCTCTTCCATGCATCACTGTATTTCCTTGTCCAACCCCAAATCCATGGCTGTTTGTGATCCCCAAACATGGGAGAGCCTTGTTTTGCTAGAAGAAAAAAAATTCTACCAATTCTAGGTGTCCGGGCAATGTGGCTAAGGATGCCTGATGAAGAAGAGAATGCACCCTGGTCACGTCCACCCAGGTTCGGTTTCGCTGGAATATAAATTCCTCAAGGTGTGCAAAATGGCATTACAGCAGGAGACTGAGATAACCAAGACAAGAACTGCCTCAATGAGGAAGCAGAGAAATCTGAAGCTTGCGGGAAGACCAAGCTTTCTCTCGGAAATCATCAGTTCACGTGAGGGTGCACACCTAACGCAATGTTGTGGTGAGCACTTACTGAGTTGCTCCTGTGAACCAGACACTGTTCTAAGAGCTTTTCTGTATTAACTCATTACATCTTCACAATGGCTTTATGGGGGAGATGTCATTATTAGGCCCATTTTACAGATGAGGCTCAGAGAAGGTAAGTTACTAGCACAGGGTCAGTGAGCCCAAGGTTAGACAGGAAAGGAGAGGCAGAGTGAAGGTTGAAATCCAAAAGTGCAGCCTCAGAGCTGAATGCTTCCCTTGCATTGGTACTGTTTCTGGTACAGATGCACCCCACACATGAAGAGACCAGGAACTCTCAAGATAGCAAGGCTGTCTTGAGCTATACCCTCAAGCCCCCGAAGTGCATGTGGGCCACGAAGCGGAGAGAGGCCCGGGAGAGGCCAATGGAGAGGGAAATGGCAGGATTAAGTGCCAAGAGTGCTCTTAGCACAATGCCTGTCCCCCCTTCCTGGTTGAGGAAGCTCCTAAGTCCTTGCCCCACACCTGCACTGACACACTGACCACGTCTGCTGGCTCCTTGCTGGGGCCTCTCCTTTCTCTAAGGCAAAAACTGATGGCAAAGAGCCAAGAAGAAATGCCAGAAGAACCTGAGACTCCCTCTCCCAACCCTGCAGCCTGACAGTTGCAAAGACTGGAATAATGATCCCCAGTAAGGGAGGTGAACCACCTAAGCACGCATAGCCACACACAGTCTTTTCACTGGCATCGGTGCCTTCCTCCCATGAATACATACTGGAGAGTGGCAGCATGCAGGGGCCCACTGGAGCGGCCACAAAAATGTAAAAAGGTCTTGCTTAAAGGAGCTTACAAGTCAGTGGGAATGGCAAATGCTGGGGCCATGGTTTCCACACAAAAACAGACAAATATTAAGTATACTTACAAGTGCAATGCAACAGAATAGTTCAAAACAGGGCTGTCCCAAATGTAAGTTCTGGCAAGGGACCTGTAGGTAATTATTCAAAACAACAAACACGTGCTGAGTGACCACGAAAGTAACAATGACAGTAGATGCCATTAACTGGGTGGCTGTTCTGGAACATTTGCTAACTTGTCCTTGATACTGCCTTTAAGCTCAGTACCATTGTCATCGTCATTGTCCTTCTATGGATGAGGAAAGTGAAGTTCAAGTGGCTGATTCATTCAATGTCCATTGCTGAAAGTCAAGTGCCAGGACTGAAACTCAGCTCTGCCTGACTCCAAGCCTGTGTTCTTTCCACTGTGCCACACAACCAAGGACAGGCATCTAGGCAAGGTGTGGGGGGCCGAGGGTATGCACCAAGAGTGATACGAACATCTACCAAGAAGTTCAAAGGTAGGACAAGAGCAGGACCAAAGGAGGGGGGAAAACCTCATTTGCCTTCCGGACTCAACCCCGTGTTTAAGAAAAAGAGAGAAAATTATTCTGGTGCACATTCCTCCCGAATGTTTATAGCAGCATTATCTACAAGAGCCAAATTATGGAAGGAGTCCAGACATCCACTGACTGAAGAATGGATAAAGAAGCTGTGGTGTACACACAGTGGAATATTACTCAGCCATCAAAAGAATGGTATCTTGCTAGTTGCAACTACATGGATGCAGCTAGAGAACGTTATGCTAAGTGAGATAGGTCAATCAGAGAAAGACAAATACCATATGATTTCACTCATATGTGGAATTTGGGAAACAAAACAAAATGATCATGGGGGGAAAGAGAGAAAGGCAAATCAAGAAACTCTTGACTCTGAACTATAGCGAACAAACCAGTGGTGACCAGAGGGGAGGGGATTTAAGGAGTGCACTTACGGTGATGAGTACCAGGTGTTGTATGGAAGTGTTGAATCACTAAATTGTACACTTGAGGAAAGCTTCAGTGGCTCAGTCAGTTAAGCGTCTGCCTTCAGCGCATGTCATGATCCCAGGGTCCTGGGATTGAGTCCCACATCAGAATCCCTGCTCAGCGGGAGGCCTGCTTCTCCCTCTGCCTGCTGCTCCCCCTGCTTGTGCTCCCCGCCTCTCTCTGACAAACAAATAAAATCTAAAAAAAAAAAAAAAACTGCACCTGAAACTAATATCACACAGTATGTGAACTAATTGGAATGTAAATAAAAAACTAAAGAAGAGACACAGAGAGATTCAGGTGCCCGTTCCTTCCTCCAAACTTCCTCCCCCATCTTCCACTATTAATATAGGCTTTCTTATTTGGGGCAAGTCAAAGAAGGAGAGACAAGAGCAATTATCTTCCAAGTCAGGGAGCAACAGTATTGCAATCCTTCCTCTCTCTTTCTCCTCCTGCCTAGAAGCAGCGTTGAGTTTCCATTCAGTGATAAAGATTTACAAACTCTTAAATACCGACACTACAGATGCCACTCTCTGCTAATAATTTCCAAGGCCTGACTTCAAAAAAGATCCTGACACAATTATGATTCTCTTTATTGTATTAGAAGATATGTATAAAATACATACTATCATTTTATTAACATTTTCATTGAACACTAAACTTCACTGCCATATGACAAGCCGTTTATTACAGAAAGAACTGACCTCTATGTCAAATGAGGTTCCAGGCTGCCGTTTCACTCTGCACAGTATAGAATACAGGTACGTCCCCACCTACCAGTCCCACAACACGTAGTACGACTCAAGGCCAGAACAAGAAGGAATGCGCCAAGCTTGGGACTGAAAGGCAGAGAGGTGAGGACATTGGATGAAGGAAACAAAAGAGAAGAGAAAGATGACAAAGAACAGCCCTGGAGAATCTCAAAAGAGGAGAAAGAGAGCACAGAAGAAATGGGGAGGGGAGGAGGGAACCGGGGAACGGCCCACAGTGGTACTAAGCACAACAGAATAAATAACACAAAAGAAGAAATAAACGGGCAGAAAAACCACAGAAAAACTATAAATCCCACAAGACAAAGTCGGTGTAAAGGAGAAAATGTTACAAATAGCAAAACAGATGGTGGGATGGAAGAGAGGACCTCCTGCAGCACAGGAGACAAGCGTCCTTTCCCATCACCACCAGCTCTGATCCCGGTGCCTTCTTGCCACCTGTCCCTCGCCCCACGCCCCCACCCCAACTCGGAGGGCTTCCCTGGCTCCAGCCACAAGGAGAATGCCTCCCCACTGGACTTTGGACAGAGGGCCCATGCCTCCCTCATGGCACTGAACATGCCCTAGTATACCAAGCTATTTCCTTGTCAGGCTCCCTGATATTCAGTGAATTCCTGAGAGCCAGAGGTCACATCTTAATATCCGTACCTCCACAGCCCAGGACAGTATCTGGAAATAACAGATGCTCAATGAGTGTTTTTAAAATGTAGAACAAATTCATGAAGGCTGGTCTACCACAAAGTTAACCCAAAAGCAGAGGCATCAGACGTAAAGAGAGAGAAGACAGAGAGACATGCAGACCTACTACATCCCAGCACCAAATACCCTGTTCCTGCTGCCCACAGCAACAAGAAGCCATAGAAACGTTTCTTCTCATAGAAATGAATGTCCAGGGACGCCTGGGTGGCTCAGTGGGTTAAGCCTCTGCCTTTGGCTCGGGTCATGATCTCGGGGTCCTCGGATCGAGTCCTGCATCGGGCTCTCTGCTCGGCAGGGAGCCTGTTTCCTCCTCTCTCTGCCTGCCTCTCTGCCTACTTGTGATATCTCACTCTGTCAAATAAATAAAAATTAAAATTAAAAAAAAAAAAAACAAACAAAAAAGAAATGCATGTCCACCCTGAAAGACTGGCTCTAGTTCTCCGCCAATCCTGGTTCCAATCCCGTGCTGACCTCACCCTGCTGTTATGAGTCTGGAGACTGACTGCTTTGCAAAATCAGATGTGTGCTCCTTCTCCAGGAACATGAACTTACTCTGAATCTTTAAGTAAACTCCTCAAATTGTCAAAATACTTGTTGTATGATCAATTTTTTTTTCTCCTTTGCACACAGCAAAGTCTCCTCCCTGGGTCATGTCTTCCTAGTGTTTTGATTTCAACACCCCACATCCCTCCCTCTCCCTGCCAAGAGGAAAGCAGCATCTTCCCATAGCCTGGCCCAGCCTTGTTTTCACACACACAGCAAGTCCAATGATGGTGGATGGAAGGGGGAGCCCTGGTGCTGGCCAGTCCCGATGTCCCTGCTGTCCCCCCTTCAAGTACCCGGCACCTGGAGCTCTCCAGGAACTGGGCTCACCTCTACTTCATGGGAAGAAATACAGTCTGACAAGCCTGACCCTTTCCTGCCTCCTCCCTGTGAAAACCATGGCTAGAGTACTATCAGTCAGAGTCATTGGCCATTTTTCAGAGATTGGGGGGGGGGGACCCAAGGATGTGACTGTGACATCTGACAGCTCGACATCCATTCTAGGCAAAAGGCAATTAACAAAATAAGCACATTTCTAAAAACTTCTTAGCCAAACAAACTACATACAGTTGACCCTTGAACAATATAAGGGTTAGGGGCACTGGCCCCCCATGTAGTCGAAAATCCACATACAACTTTTGACTCCGCAAAACTTAAACAACGGATACCCTACTGTTGACCGGAAGCCTTACCGATAACAGTTGATTAACACGTATTTTCGTATGTTGGATGTACTATGTACTGTGTTCTTACAATAAAGTAAGCTAGAGAAAATAAGATGTTATGAAGACAATCAAAAGAGAAAATACACTTAGAGTACCGTGCTGCATTGAAAAAAGTCCACACACAAGTGGACCCATGCAGTTCAAACCCATGTTGTTCAAGGATCAACTGTATATATTTATCTTCATAGAAATAAGTACGTATATGTGTGTATATATGTATATTTCAATTCTAGTTTGAAAAAGCATGGATTACACCAACATAATAATAATCAGGGAAGTTCATATCAGAGTTAAAGGGTTACTGCTAACCCTTACAAAGTACAAAGGAGGACAGCAGGAGACTTTTCCAGGTTCCCCAAGACCACATCTGCCTCAGTCTACAAAGAGCAGCTGCGTGTTCTGTTTTCATCACATACTGTACCTTCCCCAGGGGAGCTGAGGAATGAGCCGTTCCTAAGACCCTGAGAACGTGGCAGGCCCTAAAGTCTGCACTGGCAAGGAGGCGAGAGAAAGAGACATGTTCATTCTAAAGCATTAAGCACTTACCTGGATGTTGGTCCAGCCAACACAGCCTCCCCACTTTCTGGTTTCGCCCTCTAGCCGCCCAAGAAAAAGACAGCTTCTAAAAGTCACATCTTGCCCATCACTGCTTCTGACCCAAGTGCTTGTGCATCTTGTCCCCATTATGCATGGTTAACACAGCCCCTGGGTCCAGCACACACCACTGACAGACAGAAGCTGTCACGCTGCTTGATTGCTTCTTCAAAAGGCGAATCCTTCCGCTGGTGTGGCCCATTTTCCCAGCAGGAGTCCTCTTTCTATGGCTGGTTCCAAAAGTCAGCCTAGCCACTTAGCAGCGGAGACTGAGGTCTGTTACTTTAGAAGCCGAGAGTGACCTCCACAGGGGCATCCCAGGTAGCAGATGGGCCAACAGCTGCTTTGCCCATTAAGATATCCTGTTCTTGGCCATTGCTTTTTTCCCCCCAGCAATCTGCCGAGTTGGTCTATGTGCAAAGGTGGAAGCCACCTCCTCTGCAGTTTCCCCATGACTCAGGCAGTGTGTGTAGGGGCCGGGCAGTGGCAGCTCCACACTCCTCAGTTGGAAGAATGAGTGCGAGGAAGCAGACTCAGGCCAAAGACCTCCCTAGAGAAACCAGGTGGTGGGAGGAGAAGGCTGGGAAAGGAGGAAGTTCAATTCCAGGAGGGGACAAGCAGTGCCAAATGGGTTAGTGTGGAAGACGTTAGCTCCAGCCCCGTGTGTGCCAGCACAGCTCTAAGTGGCCATTGGAAACAGTGGAGAGTCAGAGCCCCACAGGCAACCAAGGATTCTGGGCCATCCCCGGAATGACGTGGTTGCAATAATAACAAAACAAGAGCATGGCACAGATTCGAGCTAAGCCCCCAAAATCGGAGGAGGCGGGTCACTTGGACACCCATCTTCCTCCCAGTCCCATTCATGAATCGAAGATATTGCACAACTCCAAAAACTTCACGGTACCCCATTGTTCCAACATCTATAACCATAAATGTTCATAAACTCAGCAGAAGGCAGAGCTGCTTCTGTGACCTGACCATCTTTCTTAGCCCCATACTCGTTATCTTTCCAGTCCCACACCTGGGGTCTCCAGATGCTCTTTACCGAGCTCACAGCACTTGCCCACGGCCAGAGGTGGAAGCTGGAGCCCCACGGTCAAGTGTGGTCATCGGAAGTCTCAGTGAGTCGGTGTCATGAGCCACCTTGCCTGTTCTGCTCCACAGCTCACATCAGGGCAAACGGATCACCCTGGGCCAGCAGGGAAATGGGAAAATTGAGAGATTTTCCCCAATTCAGCTCCAAGTGAAACACCACTAGAAATTCTGACTCCAAACAGGTGCTCTAACTAGATTGCCAGCTCTGAATGGACTGGGATCCCTCAAGGAGAAGGCGGGCCCAGCACAGGAGGGTACAGGACAAGCAGCAACAAAGGACGGAATGCTCCCCGTACTTGAGTCTGTCCTTTCCATTTCAACCACAAAATATCCCAAGTGATTCCCTCCATCCCAGTCCAGGTTTTCCAGGCCCAGGACAGAGGATAACTGAACATGCTCAGAAGAAATGAACCCAGGACCTGACCTGGGATGCATGCATCACCTTCCAGTTTTACAAGCAAAGCAGAGAAGCCTCGGAAGAGACATCTGAAAGGATTTAGACGCCCCGGTTGAACGGGGGGCGGACCTTTCCCGACCCCTCCAACACCATCCTCAGAGCGCCTCCTATCTGCCATGCAGACACACTGCGGCTCTGGGGCGGCAACTTCCTGGGTTCCAACCCCTCGACGCCTGATCTAGGAGGCGCTGATTGGCCACTCCAGGCCAACACCTTCAGAAGCAGCTGGCGCTCCTCCGACCGCCCACGTGCTTCCAGATGCAAGCGAGCCGAAGCTCCACGGAACCTAGGAGCGGCCTGTCCCTGGAATATCCAAAGTGGGAGTCGGAAGATAGCAACAAAACTTTAACCCGGCTCACCTGTTAGGCACAAAGGGCATTTGGAGAGCTAAGGGCGGTGACCCTAAGAAAATGAGGCTACTGGGGTCCAAAAAGGTGACAGATCAACTCACCTGCCTGGTGAAGAGGATGGCTGTGTCCCAGTACTCTGGGTGTTTGTCACTCACTTTATTCAGCTTCTTCTGCCAGGCACAGAAGTTGCGCAGCGTCAAGGCCGCGTTGCCCGTGACCTTGGGCCCTGTGTCGCGGTCTCCGAGAAGCAGCACCTTGACCACGACGATGTTGATGGGGTTGAGGATGCTAGGATGGCGGTAGAGTCGTGCCGCCGTGGCCAGCAGCGTTAGCAGATAATGCTCCAAGTCCGCGCCGTGGAACTTGACCATTGATTCGTCCGCCACCACCAGAGTCTCCACGTAACGCGGGATAGACACGAAGCGCTTGGCGCGCCCAGACCTCCGCCGACTGCGACTCTCTCCTAAGCCGGCCTCCCGCGGCTTGTAAGGGTCCAGCGCCCGCAGAATGGCAGGGTTCCAGCCTGAGGCCACCCCGCAGCGTGAGGTGGGATCTCCGGGAGGCCCGCCGGGGGCGCCCCGGCGCTGGAGGAGGTGTGCGCCCTGGCTGTTGCGCTGTGCCGCCTGCGCGCTGGCGTTGGGGAGCGGACTAATGACATACTCGGCGCCTCTGTACCCAAAAGCTCCGCGTAGACCCCCGCACAGGCTCATAGCGGCGAAGGAATCTGGCTCCGCGTTCACGTCCCCAGAGTAGAAGCAACGTCGCAAGTCTGGAGAGCTCCCGGTGAGTGCCGGGAGGCGGACGCCCAGATGCTCTGTGGCGAAGGCGGGCGCCAGGAACTGAGCATCCAGAGTCAGGTGTAGGTAAAAGTCCTCCTGAAATGCTGTGATCTGAAAAATAAGTCCCTGATCGCCGGAGTCCTCGGGACCCCTCCGGTAGTAGTGGCGGCCGTTGATGTCTGGGTCCAGTCGGATGGGGACCACCACCTCCTGGTCTGGCTCTGACCCGCCTGCGGGTACCCCGGCGAGAGCCAGGGTTAAGATACCCAGCAGAAGCATGGCGCCGGGCAGCGCACGGCCGCGCTCTCCGAAGGGCTCGGCCCCGCTCCCCCGCCGGCGAGTCTCCTTGCAGCCGGCACAGGGGAACCACCAACGCTCCGGGGCAGTCAGTAGCTCCCGGAAAGCAGAGCGAAGGGAGGGAAACTCCTCCCAGAGCAGTGAGCGTGCACCGAGCAGCCCGCGCCTCCTACCTGTGCCTTTCCACAGCAAAGCGCGCTCTGGGAGCTTAAGTACAATCGCTGTCAAGTGCAAGGACGGAGATTTGCAGCCGAGAACTAGAGGGAGGTGCCGGGCCGCTTCTTCGAGCCGCAGCCTCTCGCGGCGCCGCAAACCAGGCGCTGGGCGAGCCTATTAAAGGCCCCCTCCTCTTTGGACTGCCCAGTCAGCGCCCCTCCCTTTCTCCCCTCCCAGCCTCCCAAAGCTTGCAGCCCCGAGCCTCCAGGGGCCACCGGAGAACTCAGTCCCGCCTCCAGAACCGAGAGCCACTTGGCGGGGAGGGAGTGGCCTTGAGCCCAGGCAGGAGGCGTGGGCTGGCTAGAGAAACCAGCCTTAGCGTCTCGGTTCGCATTTTGCCCTCGCGTTATGCCCCAGTGCCCCCACACATCAGTTACTTCTGTCCCGACCGACAACTGTCTGCTCCCTGGGTCCAAGCCTTTCTCTCAAGGCAGTCAGGGTCAGGAGTCAGGAGTTGGGAATGAAGACTCCCCACAGACCACCGCCCAGGCCGGCTTCATCCTCCCCACCCCTTGTAACATCCCTGCTGTTTCTTAATCATAGTGTCCCCTAAAAGACCCAGAACCAAGAACTGTCCCTGTAAATGTCCTGTCGTTAGGAGGCAAATTCCCAGGAACATGGAGAACCTGTCTCAAACCCAGGGCCCTGTGGGCCCACCATCTTCCCTGGGGCAATGGTGTGCTGATAGCTGGTGCAGAGTTTAAATTTTCAGGGATTTGGACAATCAGTCCCTCCCCATTCAGGGACATCACAACAGGACCTTGAAACAGGTCCCAGTGGTAGTTCTTACACCACCAAAGGGGTAACCACTATCACCCAGGGCTTGGGGAAGGAAAGAGACCACAGGACCAGCACCAATGCCTGGAGGGGATGTAAGGAAAGAGGTTGTCCTCCTGCTGGAGAGAGACTGAGTGAGGGTGGGCAACAGGGAAATCTACCAGTACTTCCTCCAAGAGTTTCTCTCATCAAATCCTTGACCAGGTGTCATCTAGGACACTGGAAGGGAAGGCTGAGTGTGGGTCGGTGGGGACAAGACCATCAAGCTATGAGTTCCCATTATTTCTGAGGAGTTCTGTTTCAGGCACTGGTCTTCAAGACACTTTGTACCTCTCCGTAAAATCCACTTCTTTCTTCTGACAAGGAAGAAATCCAAGTAGGGGAAGGAAGGCTTTCCTAGTCTCTCCTAATACCTACAAAGTCTTTCCAAAACCAAAAGGCATCAAGTTGAGTTCGCAAGGAAAGAGGATGGGTGGGGTGTGCAATAATTCGAAGCCTAGAGTGGAGTGGGGTGGAAGAAACTTGAAATTTGGTTAGGGAATGGCTCAAGCAAACAACTCTATTATTATAGGAAAGAGAATGCTCGGACTGGTCTATCAGTCAAGAGCACTTTCTGACCATTATCTTCTCCCCACAAAGGACCCGCTCTTCCAAGAGCCCTGTGGTGCCTTGGAACAGGAAAACTGCTCAGATACCCATAATCCTCCTGGGCCCCTCTTCAATTGAGATGCATGGGGCCGAAATTCATTATGTGAATGAGTAAGAGATGGTGTTTATGCTCTATAAAAGCAAGGGAGTGTGTGCATTTGGGAGGATTGTATGTGAGAGAGAGGGGATACAAATTTACAAAGGCCCTGTGTGTTTGAGTGTTTCAAGAGGGCCTATAATTAAAGGAAAACTCAGACAAACCAAGGGCAATCATAAGTCACTTATTTAGGGCAAGCAATTGCTTTCGTACACCCAGCAGTTTTAATGATAGGTTACAAGGTTTCTAAAGACATTTTACTTTCACTGTGGTGGATGGGGTTTGGTAAGGACTGTGGCACATCAATCAAGATGGCAGGCTCAGGGAGAGGAAGCCCTTCTCCACCTGTGTTCTTGCTTCCCCTTCCCCATTCATGGCCCAGCTTTTCTTGCCACTGGGCACAGAAACCAGCCATGTGGACTTTCTCAAAGGCATGGGCATGCACTGAGCCCTTACTCTGTGCTGGGCCCAAAACAAGAATTTTATGTGCATTATCTTATTTCATGCTTGTCTCTCCCCTCTTGGAGGCTATGACTCTGTGCAATCACTTCTGTCAGGGTTCCTAACCAGGATCTGCGTAACTAGGGGTACGGTGGAGCAGATTACAAAGAGCATTCAAGCAGAAGTCAGATCTCAGCATCAACCCTCCATTTCCATCACTAATCTGATACTCTTAATTTTCTCCTCTGTCAAAAGAGGAGGGATTATCCTAAATCAGAGGTCTTCTCTCAGAGAACCAAATTACAAATTTCTTGTCTCTATGATATCTAAGATCACTTCCAGATCAAATATTACATGACTGTTTGAAGCCTATGGATGATCAAGGGCCTAGGCTCAGAGGACCCAGATGTGCATCCTTGCTCTACCCATCTCAGTTGTGCAATCTTGGGTAAGTGACGTACCTCCCTAAACCTCAGCATCTTTATTACAATTAGGATAATAATACTATATTTCTCCTATAGTTACTATGGAGATTAAATAAGTTAATGCTTTAAAAGTGCTCAGACATGCTTAGTACATAAAAAGTGTTTCTTGGAGCATGTGGATGGCTCAGTTGCTTGAGCGTCTGACTCTTGGTTTCAGCTCAGATCATGAACTGAGTGTCCTGGGATTGAGCCCCACATGGGCTCCATGCTCAGCAGGAAGTCTGCTTCCCCTCTCTTTCTCCCTCTGCCATTCCCCCCCGTTCATGCACTCTATCTCCAAAATAAATAAATCTGTTTTAAATTGTTCCTTAAATGGGGTGCCTGGGTGGCTCAGTGGGTTAAAGCCTCTGCCTTCAGCTCAGGTCATGATCCCAGGGTCCTGGGATCAAGCCCCGCATCAGGCTCTCTGCTCAGCAGGGATCCTGCTTCCCTATCTCTCTCTCTGCCTACTTGTGACCTCTCTCTGTCAAATAAATAAATAAAATCTTTTTTAAAAAAGTTCCTTAAATGTTATCTAATATTTAATATTCTTATTAACTATTATTATTATAAATATTAATATTATTACCAAGCCTTACTTGGCCCTCCAAGATGACTGTCATCATCACTTTCTGAAGCCTTCTGGTATTGCTAATGGGAAGGGAAGGAAGTGAATGGAAACAACCTTTCCCAACCCTGCTCAGAAATTTCCGATGTCACTTTGGCCACCCCACTTCCATATTAGGACTCTGATGCTGCCACCCTCTTGCTTTTCCCTGTCCTCCACCATCTTAAGATCTTTGGAAAATAATTTCAACTCCTTCTCCAGAAGAAAGACTGGGGACCTCATCCATACTGTCAAATATGAATACTTCAGCTTGGCCAGTTCTGCCCTTTGCCAACTAGGCAGACCTCTTTGTGCCCTTCCAGTCTCCACCCAGGTTTGCCACCTCCTCAGAGAGACCTTCCTAGGCCACCTGACCTAAGAGGCCCCAAATCATGACCATGATTCCATATTTTATTTTCTCCATAGCGTGTACTTCTATTTAAACCTGCTTTATTCACTTGGATATTTACTTTTTTTATTGACTGTCCTCCCCCCCACACCCTAAGTAGAATGAGAGCGAAACTGTATTTGTCCCACTCACTGTTATGTCTCCCAGGGCCTGGTTCAGTTCTTGGCAAATGGAAGCTATTCATTTATCGTGGATAAAGAAATTGACTCAACCCTAGTCCCTGCTTGGTCACTCACAGTCTACGAAACTCTGGATGAGATACTTTGTCTCTGAAATGGGGAGGGTAAGACGAAATTTTAGGAGGGTTTAGAGTACCTGACACACTGTTCCCATAATTATTAACTCTCTTCACCTCTGATGGAAACCTTCACCCAGTGCCCTAGTCACCTAACCCACTCATTTCCTGGTTGAGGCAGATGAGGGCGAGAGAGATAGTTACTTGTCTAAGGCTACCTGGCCAGCTGCTTTGCTCAGGTCATAAACTCGTTTCTCTTCACCCCTTACACAAAAATATGGCTCTAGCTAAATTAGCTAGTTTGCCTTCTTCTTCTTTTTTTTTTTTTTAATTTTTTATTTATTTATTTGACAGACAGAGATCACAGGTCGGCAGAGAGGCAGGCAGAGAGAGGAAGGGAAGCAGGCTCCCTGCTGAGCAGAGAGCCCAATGTGGGGCTCGATCTCAGGATACTGGGATCATGACCTGAGCCGAAGGCAGAGGCTTTAACCCACTGAGCCACCCAGGCGCCCCTAGCTTGCCTTCTTCTGACCAGAAGCTGTGGTTTCAACATGCATAACTTCATGCATAACTTCTTCCATCTAGGATGTCCTCTCAGTCTCTTTGGAGCCTGTGTATTTCACTCTCACCTCGTCCAGGAAACCACTTAATTTAACTCAAACCACACAGTTTTGCTCCTTGTTTCTCAATTCCTACAGTGTATGCTTATTCCATTTCTAGCATAAGAATTTCTATTCGAACTTGTCTTTTGCTAATCAAATGTTAAACCCTTTTCTTGGACTGGGCTATGGCCACACAGGACTAGACTAGAAACTCACCAAAACCAGGGCTTCCTTTACTTTTATGTCAGCCTCCATGACAGTCCCCAGAAAAGGTGTTGACTGCTTGGCTGAGTCAAGTGGGTGCAGAAGGTTCCAGTAAGAAAATCAGCCCAAAGGGAGGAGGCATGGACGCATCTACAAGGATTCGTTTTGGAGACTTAGACTTCACTTCTTTCAGATTGTGATTATTCAGTGTGAGGACCTGAATAATTCAGTCAAGGTCCTGGACTACCTGGAAAACCAAGCATCCTGGACTATCTCTCCAAATGGGTGAAAAAAATCAAGGAGAAAGAGAGTGGGTAGTCAAAGAAATAAGAAACAAGCTCTATGGTCTAGGCAATATTTTAATGGGGAGGGAAGGGACTGAAGGAAGTCTTCCCATTCCCCAGATCAGACAGTATTAATTCATTGGTTTATCATGTTAGGATTCAGATTAGGTTGTCACAGAAAATAAATTTAAGAACTTACTATTTGGGATGCTTTATGTCTTTAGCATTCTTTGTCACAGATCTCTAAAAGCCCCCGACGTGTTGGAGTGCTCTTTGTGGAAACTGTGCCACAGAGATGGGCAAAGCATACCACATCTAGAAAAGGCATGGGTTCAAGGAAGCTTCTTGGAAGACTCGGGGAGTGTTGACCTACTGAGCTGCATCATCCATGGGCTTCCACCAGTGCTGAATTCCTTGGCCAGTCTTCTCCCAGATGTGGAGACAGCTGAAGCAGCTGGAGATTCATCTGAGGCCCCATGAATTACAACCCTGGGCCTGGGTCCATTCTTCTTTGCTCAGAGGAAATGTTTAACTCTATTTTTCCCCTCTCAGCCACCCACTCTGATTTGTTCTCTGGAGCCAAGTATTTCATGGAAGGCCCTCTGGTACTTAAGTCCTGTATTTGTTCTCTTGGACACTAGGAAGTTAGAACAAAGGGTCCTGACTTGGCTTGGGGAAACGCATCAAATCATAGTTCCAGTTTGCCTCCTGCTTATACCCTGAATCCCTCCTTATACAATTTTAAATAATAGACACTACCCTTAGATCCCAGACTTCCCAATTTAACAATTCATTCTATAGATTTAAACACACACACACACGCGCGTATATAAATTACTTTGGAGTTTTTGGGTCTTGAGGACAGAGCTAGCATTCAGGTTGGTGGAGGAAGAATATCTGGACTAGGGGAGAGGAAATGAACACTAAATCCTTCACTCCTGTCTGGGGTTTAGAGAGCAGTTTTATCTGCCAGTCTTCTATCCCCTTTGCTCCTCCCAGTACACCCTTTTCCCATCACCATCAGCATGCGGAATAGTAGCTTCAAGATGTGAGCTTGAACTCGAGCCTCAGGCCATGTACCAGCATCTGTAGTAAAGCATCCCCTCCACCCTTCAGAGTGTCAGACAAGTCTCCAAAATAAAACGCATCATTCCTCCAGGAGGCTGTGTTTTCGTCCATCCGTGTGTTCTTTTTAATAAAAGTACCTGAGGGGCGCCTAGGTGGCTCAGTTGGTTGAGCATAGAACTCTTGCTTTCAGCTCAGGTCATGATCTCAGGATCGAGAGATCAAGCCCTGAGACGGGGTATACGCTCAGCGCAGAGTCTGTTTGAGATTCTCTCTCTCTCTGCCCCTCCCCTCCACCTCAAATAAATAAACAAATCTAGGGGTATCTGGGTGGCTCAGTCTGTTGAGCCTCCAACTTTGGATTTTGGCTCAGGAGCCCCACAACAGGCTACGTGCTAAGCATGGAGCATGCATAGGATTCTCTCTCCCTCTCCCTCTGCCCCTCCCCCTGCTCGTGCTCTCTCTCTCCATCTCATTCTCTCTCTCTCCATCTCTCTCTCAAAAATATATACATTAATAAATAATAAAATTAAATAAATAAATCTTTTAAAAATAAAAATACTTGACATACACGAAAGAGTGTATGGTTTGTAAAATGAGTTCCTATATATTGTCTGACTTTATCCTCACAGAAACACTTGGGGAGAGAGAATGGTAGTACAGGAATTATTAACATCTCTTCTTTGGGCAAGTAAAAGGGAGATTTTAAAAGGGTTAAGGGAATAGGCAAAGGTCATCTCGTTAGTGACTAGACAAAGGAAGGCTGAAACACTCATCTGGTTTTAAGTCCCAGCCCAGGCTGTTTATTCTGTACCTCAGTCAGCTGTCTCTCTTCCAGCAAGACCTGCCATCTGCGTGTGTGCCTAGGACCCTCTTCGCCCCCATCGCGGCCACAGCCCTGCTGTCCCGTCATAGACTCCCACCATGCGCAGCTCTCCCCGCATCTTCCTTGCATATACACACTCCTCACACTCCTGGGACACATGCTCACAAGCTAGTTTAAATGGGATTTACTAGAACACAGTGACTTGCCTGGAAGCTGAGCCCTACTCTGGATCAACAACTGACTTGATGGCCCCAGTGTGACTGGTCTACTGTCTTTGGAACCTTTATGAAAAGCCACAGCGAACTCTCATAACAGAGGAGCATTATTTAATTTGTCTTACGAGAACATTTTTTTTTCTCTTGCATTCATTCATCTTCACTTCCTCCCTCCACACTACGGTACGAAGGAGATTCAATTCACTGGAAGTCAGCAGACATCATAGTTTGCTCTAATGTGATACTTAACCATTTGGAGGCTGTGGAGACATCATAAATACTGTGAAACCTCATCTGTGAAAAATACCCAGGCATGTACATACACTCAAAATTTGGCCCATAACTTTGGGAGATCTGTACTCCCAGAAGCCCATTCCCCAGCCCAAGTCCCACCCATGCCCAAACAGAAAGAAGCCTGTCCTTACACATGTTGTTAAAATACTTGAAAATCAGACATGGCTCTCCAGGACCTGAGCCTAAAACACCAGCCCTTCTACCACTGAGAGATCAGGAGCATGGAACAGTCAAGCCGGCTGCCCAAAATTGCAGATCTTCAAGCCAGGGCTCAGCCCCAGCTCTGTCTGATGTTGGATTATTTGGGGATGCTGGTAAATGACCCGGTCTCTGGGAACTTCGAATTCCTCACTCATGAAAGAGCAAGAATATTCCTATTATCATCAGTAAGAACACAATGAGCCCACAGAGTAAGTAGCATTACTTGGGACTCTTGTAATTAAAAAGTATGATACAGTTCTCACTTCCAGAGTTTGCAATTTATTTGATTTGTTCTGCCAAAAAAAAAAAGAAAATACTGAGGTGAGCTGCAGGCTCTTGCTCCCTGCGTGTAGGTAAAATTAGGGGGTAGGCACATAGCCTGTGGAAATCCACGGCAACCAACCCTTCCTGTCGGCACCAGGGTCCTCCACTCTTGTCTCCTCCAAGCATTCTTGCCCCGTCCCCTCCTCCTGCTACACTCCCTTTCTTCCCTACCCCACCCCAGCCCCCACCCTGCTTTCTGCTCTCTCTCTAATTCTTCTCATAGATCCTCACTTCCCTTCCTCAAAATTTGTTGCTGCCTGCGGCTTAATTTACGCTCAGGTGAAACACAGCTGATAACAGCTTTTAAATGCTCCCCATTCACATATATTTACACTTAAAAATCATCAGAGTCTTTCTCAAAACACAGTTCTGATGGTGGAATTTCAGACAGGACCAACAAGGCAGGGTCTTGAAGAGGGGTAAAGGAAGAAAGGAGTCTCACAAAGACCTTCCCAGGCAAGGTCACCATTAAGGTTTTGAGGGTTGTACATAGCCCAGCACTAGGGGGCACAATTCTCATATACAAGAAACAAACCACCTGCATAGAAATGGATTCCATTTCTTCACCTTACACTCACTCATCATACTTATTGCTGGACCCAACAGGTTGGAAGGGTTCTTACTAAATCTCCCAGGATGGGAGGACTTCCACTTAGTAAGCTACTGCCCTCAAATTTTTCATCTGGCTTTTCATTTACAAATGCTTTGTGGAATTGCTACCTCATCTCTCCCTATCTCTTATTAAGCTAGTCAATGCTCACTGCCTCATGTCATGTTTCTGTTTCACTCTGGAAGTGCAGTGAGCAGACAATGGGTAATGAGCAATGGATGTCACCATGGGCAGCTCTCTCACCAAGGTGAGAGCAGTCAGCCCAGAATGGCAGAGAAGATTTCCAACTGTGAGTCCACAACCTAATATGCATGAGGTTTATAGGTGCCAGTTTTCTCTGATCCTCAAGAACATCAGAAACTAAAGGGCAGAAAACTCTGGTATTTAACTACAGTAGAACATAAAACTAGACCTTAACCCAGATTAGTGGGAGAAGAAAAGCTGCTTCCAGCTCTCTGGGCTCAGACCCACCTCCCACCTGCGTGTGGGTCTAAGAGCAGAGCCCAAGGCATCCAGCAGACCCCACTCTTCTCCCACTTTGGGTGCCAATGCTCTGCTGAGAAGCCAGATGTTATCTCCTTCATGAACGTTCACTGTTCTTCACCTGCCCTTGCTTCCTCCTTCCCGCACCTCCATGCAGCCTCCCTCATCACTGCGGACATCACCAAGAGGTGAAGGGACATGGTGATGTCATTTCCTAGCCAACCTGACGGAAGCAGCCCCTCAGTTTGTCCAATACTTTCAAGCTGTGGTTGACGAGACTTCAAATATCAAGTTACTCCAAGTAAAGATTTCTCCCTTTTTCCCCTCCTTCTCTCCCAGCTACCCAGGAATCTCCTCCTTCCCCTCAGAACACCCCATCCTGACACTGCGAATCAGCCAACAGACCAACTGGAAGACACTTGCAGACACAGAGCGCCACTGGGTGGGAATCACCGCCTTTTGTAAAGGAAAACCAAGAGGGCTTATTGCTTCTGGAAGGGTCCCAGATGTGGGAGAGGAGGAAGCAAGATTAGCGATTGGACAGGCAGATTTCACTGGGCTCTTGGAAGCGTGAAAAGAAAGGAGTGGAGGAGTGGGGAAACTGAAGAGTAGAAATTTGAAAGAAAACCGCTAATTTCACATACATTCACCCAGCTGAGTGCATTCTTACGGCGTCAACTACACGTCTCAGTAATTGACTCCCAACTGGCAACTCCTCATCCCCGTCACTGCTGAGCTTCCGTGATATCTCAGTGAGGCTCCAGCAGGCCTAAAACTAAACTGATTAACCCCTCCTTTCCAAATGTCCTACACAACATACACGTACGTGCACACCTTCTTCTTCCTGTTTTCCCCAACTTGGCCAAAGGCATGTCTGTCCATCTCACCCCTCAACTAGTCAGCCTTATCTTCTCCCCACCCTGGCGTCTGCACCCCCCCACTACTCCCCCAGGGCAAACTCAGAGAGGTCCCCATGTGTTCCTCTCCTTCACCACCACTTCCTTAGTCCAGACCCACACCATTTCTGGAAAGCTTGTCCCAATGGGTCTCCATCTTTCCAATCCCTCTCTTCATGTAGTCCTCAGTCTACATAATTGTTAGAGCGGCTCTTCTAGAAGATAAATGGAATCGTGCTACTTCCCTGCTTTAAGTCTTTAGGGAGTCTTCATCACCTCTGGGAAAAAGCTCTCGCCCCCCAGGGGGACAAACACACACCCTCCTCACGCCAGCCCAGCTGATTCTTCCAGCTTCGTTGCCTGCCACTCCTGGGCAGCACCTTACACTACAAACCTGCAAGACTCACTTTCCCAAATGTGAAATTACCTGTGCGTGTGTGTGTGTGTGTGTGTGTGTGTGTGTGTGTGTGTTTAGAGAAAGACAGCATGGCTTGAAGCTCGGCCGCCATTGTAAACAACAAAGTAACAATCCAGACCAGGAAGTTCATAGCCAACTGACTACTTCAGCAGAAACAAATGCTCACTGGGGTTCATCACCCCGGAAAAGCAACAGTACCTAGGACAGAAATTTGGGGCAAACCAGCCAAAATGTACAAGACCACCCAGATACCATCTTTGTATTTGGATTCGGAGCCCATTTTGGCAATGGCAAGACACCTGGTCCTGGCATGATTCAGGAGTCCTTGGAGTATGTGAAAAAAATGAACCCAAACATAGACTTGCAAGACATGGCCTGGATGAGAAGAAAAAAGATATCAGGAAAACAGCAAAAGGAACACAAGAACAGAATGAAGAGGTTATTCTTCAGAGGGACTGCAAAAGCCAATGTGGGTGCTGGCAGAAAGTGAGCTGGAGATTGGATAGCAGGAGTCAAGGTTCTTCAGGGACTTTATCTGTGGTGATTGTGCAGATTTTTCATTAGAGGATTAATAAACTAAGAACTTTAAAAAAGAGGGAGAGAGAACTTGGCTGGGAGTGGGTGACAGATGTCACATAAACCGTATGAGCTCAGGTTCTGCTCTGCAGGGGAACAGTGGGATTAGATGTGACACTGGGCTGAGAATCCTCATTCTAGTCCTGAATCTCTGGGAAAATGCTCGCGTCGCAGGTCTCAATGTCCCCATCTGTAAAGTGAGAAGTTAGAAAAAGGATCTCCCACTCTCCGCCTCTGACGTCTGTGTCCCTTCAAAATCCTGCAGTGCCAATGACTTTGATAAAACTCCAGACAGAGAAGACTGTAAGGAAGAATGTTCTAGGAAGGCAGGTAGGAAGGAAGGAAGGACGGACTCACCTAACTTCAGGAAGGGGCCTCAGTGGACAGCTGCACAATCTGCTCTAGGCCGAGATGTCTTTTAAAAAAAAAAAAAAAACTGGGTTTTTTTAAAATCCAGAATCGAAAGGATGCCCATTGCCTCCGCTACTCAAGAACACTTGAAAAATAAAATGAATGAGGCCTTAAAGTTCTCCTCTCCCACCCAATTCAAGAATCCTCTTGTAACACTCCTGCAGGTACCCTCTATTGTTGCTGGAACAAATCCAAAGATCAAAAAGCTTTTACCTTGGCAAAGTCTTGCAGAGATGCACACGGGAAGAGGTGACAGGGCAATTACTTGGGAGCCCTGGCATGTGTCCCTGACCTTTCCCTCTCATGGTAGAACCACAGTGTCTGAAATTGTACCATGAGTTGTTTATCTCTGTTGGTCTCCTAAAATTCAGACACTCTTGGTCGTACTTGCTATCAAACCAAAGTGTTCATGATTTAGAGAATCCCCTTCTGTTCATGAGAGCAGAAGGTCAGGTGAGCACCCTGGGCAATTCTAAAAGAAGGGAGACACTGAGGATGAGGGGAAACAATGCCGAGACAAACTCCAGATATTTGACAATTATTCTGCAAGGGCAGGTCGGAATGCATGGTGATGACGATGATAAAAATTAACATTGATGTGTGCTTCGTATGTGCTAGCCGCTCTTCTTAGGGCTTCACATTCCAACTTGTTGTGAACACATTTCTACAAAGCAGATCCTTTTTACAGCAAGTCTCTTGAAATAAAGACCTTGAGTAAGTACCTTACCTCTCTGAGAAATTACCCTCCATCCAAAGATCCTAGTTCCTTTCTTTCGTCCGTCTTTCCTTCCCTCTAAAACAGGGAGAAAGGGTGCAGCTTTGCAAGTTAATAACTATAAATCTATTTGTGTGTGTGTCTGTGTCTATGTGTGTGTTATCAGATGCGGTTAAATAAACCCATTGTTACTAGAGATTTTAGAACCTCCTAGGAGCAGCTATAAAAGATATATGTGACAAGACTTCCATCTAGTGGTTAGAATCAATAATGAAGATTTGGGGGCAACCTAATATTTGCATTAATAATTAACTGGATGTGCAGAGACCAAGCCATCCAGGCCTTGGAGACATCTCAACTTGGCCAGCTCTCCAAGACTGCCTGTAATCTGAGTTGAGAGACACTGGACTGATGAAGACCGGAAATCAAGGTGAGAAAAGGACAGTAGGAAAGAGAAGCACACGTTATGATAAACAAGACAACCGCACGACACCTCCTCCAACCTTCCCCAGTGACGGGGTATAAGAAACGTAATAAACACTCAGCTTCTTTTTTGTACAGTTTTGAATAATTGCTGTCTCAGACTTTCTATGGCATGATAGAGATTTCTAACTTTGGAAACCGTTTTGAAAAGGTTGCTCTGAGAGCTGTAAGAGGATAAATATCAAATTGCAACAATGCCACCTGCTGGCCATCATGTGGTAAAGCAAGTATGACCTTAACTTAGTATCACAACGTCCTTTGATATTCCTGTAAGAGGGTAATATTCACTAACGCACAGCACATGGAATCTTGAGCAACTTTATATGTGGGGTGCCCAACACTGAACCCAATAACTTGGCAAGTAAGTCACTGAAAATACAAACAGCGGGAATAAAAAGGCTTATTTGTGTGCTTCTTGGTGTATTAAAATCCATTACAATCTGGTCAGCAAGCAAGTCAGTGTCACCATTACACTAAAGTTTGTGCTAGATCTGGTTCTCAAAGGTAGAGATAATAGGATTGGGAGCACATCCATCGAACGGGTGTCTGTAAGCACCAGAATGACCTGATGAAGGTAAGAAACGCATTCTAAGTAGCTAGCGCTTTACAGAAGTTAGGCCCTTGAACTTTAAAAGTAGCCTCAGGGGCTCCTGGGTGGCTCAGTGGGTTAAAGCCTCTGCCTTCGGCTCAGGTAACTATCCCAGCATCGTGGGATGGAGCCCCACATCTCTGCTCAGCAGGGAGCCTGCTTCCTTCTCTCTCTCTGCCTGCCTCTCTGCCTACTTGTGATCTCTGTCTGTCAAATAAATAAATAAATAAATCTTTAAAAGTAGCCTCAAGAGTATGAATTAGTGTTTTCCCAAATACTGGATGAAGTTCCAAAGGTTCCAAAAGATAGAGCATTTAGAACTAAGAAAGAATTAGGCAGATTAAAAATACATAGGAATACTTGGGTACTTGACAGGTGACAATCACAAAAACTTGCACGTCAAGGGGAAAATAAGGTGAATGTCACCACAAATGTGATGTCAGGAGCCAAACATAACCTCCCTGTGATAGGTGCTCAGTAGTATGACAGATAAAAACCAGGGAATTGTCTCTCTGTTATAGGCAATGCAGGGTTATGGCCATTACACAATAGCCAAAATTATAGAAAACAAACACAAATTATGGCAAAAAGAGTATTATTTTGTTTAGAAAGAAAGAACTCTGTTATATTTAAGTGCTATAACAGTCTTTTGAGAAAATCTGTTTATTCCCTTCTCTGGGATCTCTAAAAATGAATCCTAGAATCCCTTCCAGCTCTGTAATGCCATGATTTAATCCTTGGTTCTAAGCAAACAAAGGAACACTAATTCAGTGCAGGACACTGTCACCAGAAAATAATATGTTTAATTGGTAGTTTATGAATGTGACCAGTGAATGTCTCCACTACTTATTAACTGAGCCACCCTAAGCAAGTTACTTCACTTCTCTCAATCTATTTATCTGTCAGATGCCTTTTTCAGAGGTCTAACCTAATGACAGAGTGGAATAATGCTTGTGAGCTGTTCAGCACAGTGCCTCGCCCCCAGCAAGCACTCTTAAAAGATGGAAGCTCTCATTTACTGAGGAGTAAATGAAAATTAAATTTAAAATGAGCCTTTAGAACAATGCCTGACCCAGAGAAAGCACTCAATTTTAATAAAAGGTAGGAATTGCAAATGAAATTTGACAGTAATGCAGTTTCTTTGCCTTCATACAGGGGGTATCATAGTTATCTTGGGAAAAAATTCACCACTAACCATGCGTCTTTGGGCAAGTCATTGAAACCTCTGCATTTCTGTTTCTTCTCTGCAAAATGGGTGTAAAGTGGATTAGATGACGACTCACGTGTTTTCCAATTTGGTTCTAGAAGGAGGTTCTAGACAATACCGGAGCTAAGTATACACAATAAGTGTATAATATACACTCTGTAAAACTCCAGTTGTGACCTAAGAAATAACTAGTGACCAACAGTACAATTAAAAACTTAAAATTCACAATAGACCTACAGTATAAAGTACCATAGACATAAAAGTCTTTATTTATTTATTTAAGAGCTGATTAAATAATGAATAATTGCTAGATACAGAATCAAGCACAAACATGGATATTTTAATTTCAATTTTCATATAATTGCCTTTAAAGTTAAAACCAAGAAATTATTTTGAGCCTCTCATTCTGTAAAAGTCACGTAGTGAATTTAAATAATCCCATATTCCAAATGTGAGGACTCCAAACTAATGTTGCTTTACTGTAAATGAGGAGTCAGCAAACATTTCCTGCAAAGGACCAGACAGTAAATATATTTTAGGCTCACTCAACCCTGCCCTTACAGTACAAGAACAGCCCATGTGTACATGAATGGTTGTGACTACATTCCAATAAATCAGTAATCGTGGACACTGACATTTGAATTTCGTACTGTTTTTAAGTGTCATGATTTTTTTTCATTTTTTCAACCATTTAAAAAACGTCAACACCATTCTTAGCTTGTGGACTATACAAAAACGGGGAGTATAGAATTTAGCTGATGGGCCCAAGTTTGCCATCCCCTGCTGTGATTACATACTTTGGGAAAGAATGTGATAATATAGGAAATCCAGAATTAGCAGAATACCCCTTTAGGATTTGCACTGGTTGGTTGATCGGTGTTTGTTTTGTTGTACTGTTTTCATCTACTATTTTCCTAAGGGTTTTCACCACAAACCAGGGACCTCTCAGTCCTAGGGCAAGGGCACGCACTGGATTTAAGCATAAGTAAGGCAAGCCTGACACCTTGAGGTCGCTCTGCAAGTGGCAGGTGCCCCCCCCCCCCCGAAATTGACTAGCAAGGAGCATCTTCTGGGAAGTAATGAATCCAGGAGGTGGCAGCCTTGCAGACTCCACTCAGCAGCTGTTGTTATTGTTGAAATGGGGCAGGATAAAGTCCACAGATCACTGTCTGACTTCACTCTCCAAAGGGCTGTCTTTAGGGGCATTTCATACTATTGAAAAAATAAATAACTTCCAGAGCCTTCCCAAATGAGACCAGAAGGCTCCAAGGACATGCAAGACTTTCCCTGGTCTGGATAAGTCTCCGCCTGCAGTTATTAATACATTCTGTAGGAGAGAACGGGGTATGGAACACAACGGCCCCATCCCTCTCCTTTCAGATGCTTACAAAGGAAAAAGAAGGGAAATGTGTAGCATATAACTGCTACTGAAAATCAGGAGTTTTACTCTTGGGAGATGGTGATAAGGGGCTTTAAGAAGCAAAGGCCAATGACGGAAAAGTTACAACAGGCTTGAAGTAAATAGGATTGCTCATTGCCTGTCCAGGTCAGACTCTCCCAGGACTATCATGCCATTGTGCTGGGATGCAGTGTTTTGCTCATTTTTGGAAAAGGATTGTAGGTGCAATTCTTTCCATATCCCTCTCTCCAGAAGTGTTTCCCCGAAACATCCAAGACTCAAGTTATTCATGTCTTGTAAATTGTCCGGGAAAAAAACAATCCTACAGCTGCTAGCTCATCCTTGCATCTAACTGAAAGCCATCCTTCTGTGTTTCCCAGAAGGTAGACAGAGGGGACCCTTGGAGGGAATTTGGCAGGGTTTCCTCCCGGTTCTGTAGTCACAGAAGTATTTTTGCATTCGTGAGAGCCTCCTCTTTGGAGATGACAAAGTGCTGAGGGTCTCACATGCTTGTTGAATAGCCATCAGTTCATGGGCTAAAAAGCAAGAAGGATCTCAACCCTCAGTACTCCCAACACAGGCAGAAGAACTGGGTAGCTGGGTATAGGGGAGCTGGCTAAGAACTTAAAGGTCCCAGTCCCTGTGAATCTCCCGCACTGACAACTCAGAACAAGGGCAGAGAGGGGCGACTCTAAAGCCTATACCTAGAGAGAACAGGACACTGAATCGGATTCAGAGCTGTGCCATTAAGATGGCGGTGCCACGAACGGCTGGGCTTTGTGGTCCTTCGTGGAGACTGTAGCTCATGCCACTCCGCTCTCTCTCTGGGATGCAGTCCCCTATCGTCCTAGGAGGAGATGACAGGGTGGGACAGAAAGAATCAATTCTCACACATCTGCACCCACAGCTGTGGGCAGTGCCATGAGAGGGAGCTTGCCACCTTTCAGGAAGCCCCCCAGGGAACAGAGCAGCACTCAGATCAAGTTCAGGGCCCAACGGGCAGTTGCTGAAGATCTGCTGCCCTCGTAGGGAACTGCTCACCTTCCCTCTGGGAATTCCTCCGGATTCTGCTTTGCTGCCAGCCACACCTCTGGTAATTAACCACTGTGCTGGGCTCTGCCCTGCAGCTGCTGGATAAAGCAAATAACTGAGTCCTTGGTTGTGTTAACCTGGTGGTATTTTTTCTCAACGGCAGCTGGTGGTGACAATGTGGGTTTTCGTGGGGAGCAGGATTTTAGTATGACCTTTCCTACCTCCATCCTTTGCTTTACAATGAAAATCTCTGGAACCTCTCCGGAGACGCCTCTTCTACACATCGGATCCCCAGCACCAGATCTACGACAGTCAGATCCCCAGAGTGACTCTGCAGGGATGGAACACTGTCTCTGGGGGCAGTGCAGAAGCCTCTTGGAGGCTGTTTTCTGGGCACTTGGCCTTAAAGGAGATAGCGACTGGGGCCTCCCGAAGGACTCTGCCTGAAGAGCCAGTCCAGCATTGGAGGAGTTAATGTGGGACCTCGCGTAAAGGGAAGGGGAAAAAAGTTGGAGTTGACACTTGCGGGGGGGGGGGGGGCGAGTCTTGCTGACTCCTGATTGGTTTTACATTTCATCCAAAAATTTTTTTCTCTCCTCTCTTGCTCCCTCTTTTCAGTTTCTCTCTCTGATCCCAGGGGAGGGGAAACGGGAATAGTGAGAGATCAAAAATAAACCTCTTATGTCAAAGCCGGGAAGGAAGTATAAATACGAAGGGCTCGGCAGCCCACTCGGTGCTTCCCGGGGTGGGGAGGAGGCAGGAGGCGGCTGCGCGGGGACCGCGCGCGGGGCAGGGGCGGAGGACCGGCGCACGCGGGCCGGGGCGCCAGTTGCTCGCGCTCGGCTCGGCGGGCGGGCGCTGGAGGAGCGGCCTGCGCCAGCCAGAGGGGCCGCTTGGGGACCGCCGCTGTCGCCGTCACCGCCGTCGCCAGGCCCCCGCGGGCCGAGTCGGCCAGCGAGCTGATTGATTTGCTTTTTCCTGGAGAGAGCGGCCGGGCTGCGCTCGCGCGGCCAACACCTGCCCGCGCCGGGTCGCCTTCTTCCCTCTCCCGCGCCGCAGCCGGAGCCCCCATGCCCCGCGCCGCCCCCCGGTGGCCGCCGCTCCTGCCGCTGCTGCTGCTCTTGCTGCTGCCGCCGCCGCCGCCGCTCGCCCGCGGCGCCCCGGCCCGGCCCGGCGCCCGGGGGCAGGCCTCGGAGCTGGTGGAGCCCACGCGGTTGCCGGGCAGCGCGGGCGAGCTCGCGTTCCACCTGTCCGCCTTCGGCAAGGGCTTCGTGCTGCGCCTGGAGCCCGACGCCAGCTTCCTGGCGCCCGAGTTCAAGATCGAGCGCCTCGGGGGCTCCGGCCCAGCGGCCGGGGGCGAGCGGGAGCTGCGCGACTGCTTCTTCTCTGGCACGGTGAATGGGGAGCCCGAGTCGCTGGCGGCGGTCAGCCTGTGCCGCGGGCTGAGCGGCTCCTTCCTGCTGGACGGCGAGGAGTTCACCATCCAGCCGCAGGGCGCAGGGAGCTCCCTGCGCCAGCCGCACCGCCTGCAGCGCTGGGGGCATGGGGCGCGCCGTGAGACCCCCGGGCTCGCCGCCTCTGAAGCCCACCCCCTCCCCGCAGGACCTGAGTGGGAGGTGAAGGGAGAGGATCAGAGGCAGGAGAGAGGAGACGAGGAGCGGGACAGTGAAGAGGTGCAGGAGGAGGAGGAGGAGATGGAGGAGGAGGAGGCAGGGGGCAAAGAAGAGGAGGCAGAAGGCGCCGGCGAGCCACCTCCACCCCTGGGGGCCGCGAGTAGGACCAAGCGGTTTGTGTCTGAGGCTCGCTTCGTGGAAACGCTGCTGGTGGCCGATGCGTCCATGGCTGCCTTCTATGGAGCCGACCTACAGGTAGGACTCACTTTGCCTGGAGGCCCCCAGCCACCTCCTAGAGCCTCCCAGATCATCTCTTTACAGTTCCTCATCCTCCCAAGACCGACCCCAACAAGGTTCTTTCCTGAGAAAGTGCGAAAACTCTTTTCTTAACCTCTGACACTTGGGCCACCTACAGCACCACCCCCCCAACTCCCGGCCCCAGGCCCTTGCAGTTTAGAGTAGAGGTCCTGGTGCTTCCTCCTTTGCCGCCCACCTTCACCCCTCCATCCTGAATCTCCTTCAGCACTTGGCAAACTGAACTAAAGTGGGTTTTAAAGCGCACCCCCTCCCCCAGGCACCTGCCTCTCCCAACAGAGATGAAAATTGAACATTTTGGAAGAGCATCCACCCCACCCTCCATTTCTCAGCCCTCCACTGTCTCCAGACCTGAGAGGTTCCCAAGGATAGTCAGCTGGGACAGAAAGATGGGTCTATTTCATTCCCTTTGCAGACAGAACTGAGATTGCCATAAGTAAAAGATATTGTTTGGAGGGAGTTGAACCTGGAAAGGGGCTGCCCAACTTCTGTGTGCCCAGCTGGTTCTGATCAAGGGGCATGGACTACCTTGCCAACCTGGCACTCAGCCCTGGCCCGAACTTGGCAGTGCCCACATCAGCACAAAAAAGGGAGGGGAACAGAATTTCTGCCTGGGGGCTCAGCCTGGGAAACTGAAGCTTCAGTGGAAAAGGGAGGGGAGGAGGGGATGGGATATGAGCTCTTTCAGTTAATGTTCCTTGGTCCACCCCAGCGGCTCTCAGCCCAGACACAGCTCTCTACTGAGCTTGGGCAGGAAAATTGAATTCGGGGGACAACTCCGGTAGCCAAACCATGTCTGACTAGACTCAGAGGTGGTGCAGCCCTGGCAGGAGGAGTCTGTGTCACCCCATGTCCCAACACCTTCCCCAAGAACCCGGTAAAGTACAAGAGTTCCGGGAGAGAGCTGAGCTTTCTCTTCCCCTGGGGAGCACAAAACCAGAGGTGTGCTAGGTAGAGAACACCTGATCTGCCCAGAGGTTGGAGATGCTTGCCACAGGGATCCGGGCCATTGCTGCAGCTCAGTTAATGCCTTTTCAATAATGGCAGTTTTGGCCAGTAGCCCTCTTCTAGGCTCAGCCTATGCCTGACTGTTGGGGGTACCGAGTGCTTCTGCATCAATGGTACAGAACAATCTAGATGATGCATGCCGTCTTTATCAATCTGCAATCCCTGGGAAATGCTTCTAGATGGAAGGCTGGGGAGAGCTGGGGGTGAGAGGTCCATGGGCTGCTTCCCTGGCTCCTGCAGGAGCAGGCGCCTTTGCACACCTTTGCACGCTTCTCCCAGAGCACCGTTAAGGCAGCTTTGAGCCATCAGTGCGGTCTTCCCAATGGACTTCGGGACTATGAGGATTGAATATCCACTTCCCTGACTACCCTGAGAGCAGGGGCAGGCACCAGCTGACTCCTCTGACTCCTTTTCCCCAAGCAAGTCCTCAAGAGGGTGGCTAGCGGGGCTTCTCCCATCACAGGTTAGGATGACCACACCTGGCTACTAGGCAGCTCTACCAGAGAGAGGCTGAGAGTACAATCATTGCAATCCCAGAGCTGAGATGCTTGAGCCCGTCCCTATGCAGGAACCGGGTTCTGACTTCGGCCTAAGAACCAGGAGATAGGAAAGATGACAAGAACACAAAGAAGCATCAGAAAATGTAATGGCTTTTCAGATTTCAGAGCCAAAATGTTTTCTCTAGTGCTTTCCTACCATCTAGCTCTCTCAGCCCACCATCACCTAGTAACTTAAAATACTGAGTATTTGCCTCAAGAATGTATTTGGCTGGGCTGGGTCTGCCCCAGGTTCTCTTCACATAGACACCCAGGAGCACTCCCAGATTTCTGGCTGGATGACCCAGGGCATGCTTATCCCATCCCCTCCCCCCCACATACACCATTTCTGGGCCATTCACAGACACACACCTTGCACCCAGCCAGCCTACGTAGGTCAGAAAAGCACATCAGGCCCCTGTGTAGGCTGAGGTCCTTTCCATAGGGTACCAACTTCCAGGTCTTACACCCAAAGGAGAAGTGCTCTCGGCTGGACCAGCTCCATCACCCCCCCTCCTTGGTCTCATTATGTCACAGCCCATTCACACCCTTGCTGTCACCATGCTCGGATGGGGCGGGGGCTGGGGGACGGCTGCTCCTATGACCTCCCACTGACCCCTCTGCTTTGACTGCTTACCGGCTGTGGAGATGCCACAGAATAGACTTGAACTTCTCAACTCAGTCCCTTGAGCTTCCTAAACAGGTCCATGAGCTCAGTCAAGACAAGAATGAATGTCAAGTTCTAGTTCCCCAAGACCTTCCCTGCCCAGACCCGTCTCCCTGAAATAGAATCAGTTCTTTATTCTTCAGGGAGTCTCCTGGAGACCTCATTGACATGGATGAAAGGCAATTTGGGGATGTCTTAGCAACTTGAGGTGTTCGGTAAGGATGAAGAGACTTTACCTCCTTGAGGGTGCATTTCCTCATCTGTGAAGCCAGACCCAGGTCATCAGGACTAATGCAAGCATCAGTGAGGCTACTTCATGCTGAGTCTTCTAGAAAGTTTAGCACTCGGTGGGGAAGCCATTCTCTGAGAGCATTCAGTTTGTACAATGGTTTGCATGCATCACCTCAGCAGATATACCTGTGAGAGAGGCAGAGGAGGAAGGTAGAGCTCACAGGGAATCTGTGACTTTCTCAAAGTCACACAGCTGGTAAGCGGCAGGGCTGGGTCATGACCCAAGTCTCCTGAATCTGGGGGCAGTGCTCTTTCTTATTGTACCGTGAGGTTTCTTTAGCCGAAGGAGGGCCTGTGACTGTGGCTCAGCTTACCCCCTACACTTGTCTATATTGTGGGAATGGGTCACGGAATCCAGCAGTCCAAAGATGCCCAGCCAAAGTGGGAGGCCCTATCCTGGGAAGAAACCACCTTCAAGGCCAAGAGAAAGAATTAGCCAAGCTCCGGGCTGGTCACACTGTGAAGCGACAATGAAGTTTTCCAGAACTCTGTACACTTGAGTTCACTTAATCCCTTGACAGAAGGGGCCCCTGCCTCCCACCTTCTTATCTGGTTTCAGAGTTAATGAGCTCAGACAAAGGGGGCTTTCTGAAAGGAGGGACCACCTCAGAAGAGGCCATTAACTCTGTCTGCATCCGGCTGCCGCTGATCGTTGCCTGGACAAACGTGCCCCAGGGAAAGCAGTGTGTGGTGGGCAGAGCCGCGCCCCACGCTCGGACTGGAACTCTGACCGGCCAGTGTATCACCTGCCAGCCGAGTTCTAAATTCTCTGCTGAGCAGAGAGGGTCTGAGGAGGGGCACTCCTCACCCCCAGAGGAAACCATAGGATTCCCAAGATGTCAGGCTACCCGCAAGTGATTTCAGGAGAGGGTTAAATCCAGCCATTCCTTCTCCCCCTTACCCATAACCTCTGGGAAAATGTCTTCCACAAGCCCTAATACTAAAGTGATCACAGATCCCAGCACAGTCCCCATGTAGGCCTGTTCTGGCATGATTATTAATAGCATCGTCTTCACTCTCAAAAGCATCCTGGTTTGGAAAATAACCGAAGCAGACACGTGCCCCTTTTGCTCTGTAGCTACCTACGTCTTCAAGGGGGAGAGACATGTGTTGTGTCCACATGTGAACTGTGTTCCCCTCCTGGCAAGCGAATGAGTCTTTTGCATCTCTTTTGTCTGCTCCAGTCAGAATGAGTAACAATAAGAAGTCTTTCCCAAAGAAAGTGCTTTAATATTCAAAGTTCTTTGACTGACCACTTCTGCCTCTGCAAGTATAGACAATGCCAGGGTAGGCTTGCTTGCTGGCGTGCTTTGGGTTTGTTTTGGCTATGCTGTGGCTGTCCTTGTAGCAGCGAGGAGAGGTGGCAGTCGGTGGGGTCATGAAGAGCATATACTTTGAAGGATCATCAAAATAAGCTGAGTGTCCTTGAACAAGTTACCAATTTCTCTGGACCTTGATTTCCTCCCCAGCAAAATAGGAACAGTTATACCAATGTCCCAGCATTGCCTTGAGGATACAATAAAATACGGAAAGCACCTGACCCAGTGCCTGGTGCATAGTAGGTGCTCAACAAAGCATAGCTAATACTGAAGTTGCCTTTAGTGATTGTGTTTGTCAGGGTAGGATGTGCCTTCGCAGTCAATCCACTGCCACGTCAGCTCTGCTTTCCCACGCGGCAGGGAGGCCTTCCTTTTCAGCTTGCTCCGCTCAGAGTGTTTAAGCTTGGCTCCTTGTGCTAAGTGTAGTTTTGGAGAGGTGACATTGCCCCCTGCTGTTTTCAGGAGGAGGAGAGATGAAGGGCATCAGTGCAGGACCCTCTCTTTTCTCCAACTGCCTCTTTGCCCTTCTTTGCTTCTCCACCACCTCCTCAGCAGTCTCGGGCCCCAGAGAGACCCCCCAGTAGGAAAAGTATGGCACCAGTGGCTGAGGTCAGAGGGTTTCCATGATGCTGCTCTTCCTCTCCTTGCCTCTCCCAGGAGTGCTGCAAGAAGTGACAGAACCACGGTATGAAGAGCAAATGAGCAAAGCATAGGGATGACACTCTGAGTAGAGGAGCTGCTGGAAATGCATTTGGCCCAGGCCCAGACTTCTAGACTCCCACAGCAATTGGCTTTGGCTGCCATGGGAGCTCTGGCAGAGGAATGTCATGAGTTGTATCACAAAGAATCAAAGAGGCTGTGTCCCAGCCCAGCTGCCTAGGCCATTTCTTTCTCTTCTTTAGGTTGTAGGGGCACCAATGAAGAAGGAGACTCCCTAAAATAATATCATGTCTTTCCCTAATGAGAATCAGGAGCATGAGGTCCCCACGTCATTCAAGAGCAGGGTTGTTTGACCACCCCTGGTCATGGGCTCCCGCCAACCCGACATAATTCTTGGAGGCTGTCTGCCATGGTAGGGCCCCTGGTCCACTAGGGGTGCCATCTTGTTCACATTCTTCAGCAAGCAGCCCACACCTGGGTGGTGCACAAAGACGCACAAATAGACACCAGGTGGTGGAGTGGACCATCTGACCCTCTCCTTGACTAGCTCCTGAGCCCTCTCTCCGTGGATCTCTAAGTCAGGCTTGGCCTTTTGGCCCAGGGTACTGGCCAAGACTCCGAGGCTCACAGACCCTCAGCCACTGCCCCCCTCCCCGTGTCCTTCCCCCTAGGTAACTATAAGATGCTCTGCAAATATCAGGCATCCCTGCCATGGTTTCTTAGAGGAGCTAACAGTGGGGATGGTAGTACCTCCCACCTCCAAAATCTCAGCAAGGCAAGACAAAAGGGGAGGTGAGTAGAACCAGGATTGGGGATTTTAACAGAAACACTGGGACTGCGAAGTCCTTGCAGTTCTCTTGCAATGAAAATTGTCTTCTGAAATAGCAACCAGAGGACATCCACATGCTCCCAACTCTAACCCACTGCCTTGACAGGAAATGGCTCTGAAGCCCACTCGCCTGATGGTTATTTAGTGTCAAGAAGATGCTCTGAGCTCCCTGACCTGCAGAGGAGACTCCCTGAAAATCTGAGTGTCGGGAAACATCCCCTGATGCCTCACCTTATCCTTTGTGCAGAAATTGACACCCTTTGTGGCACTGGGGTGCATGGTCCCCACTCAGCCACGTTGCCCCAGAACCTCAGTCTGGTCTGGTCACTTGAGAACGCTGAGTCCTCTTAAACCCAAACCTTCCAGGACTGATGCTGAGCACCCGGCATCTCTTGGGTTAACAACTTCTTGGTAAAACATCATCTTCCCAATTCTGAAATTGTGAAACTGAGACTCAAAGCGAAGAGATCTTGTGCGGAGAGGTGCAGGTTATCTCTGAAGAAATTCCAGGGCGTGGTCGCTGGCCCATCAGACTCGACCTCTCCTGGGGCAAGAGAGCAGGAGACTCTGTCTGCCCCCTGGAAGCAGTGAAGGTCTGGCCAGGAAGCAGCCTCAGCAAGCTCCCACTCCTCAGCCCTCACCCCCAGTTGCATAATGATGTGATTGCTTTTCTCCCTCAGGAATCCAGCTCCAGGAGCAAGCGCCAAGTTTCAGCTTTGCTGATAAGATGTTTACATCAGCCTAAACATAGCGAGAGTGCTTGACACGCTAAGAAACCTGCCAACCCCTGTTTGTAGGGCTTACAAAATACCTGGCTTGTTGCCCGTGAGGTGAACAGACAGATCCCATTCACAAATAATAGGATTCGTCTGGAACTCCCACACGTGGCCTCAACCGACGGAGTGTCCCTCTTTAGCCTTTCACCCTCTTTGCCCCTCCTTCCTCTCCTACCTTCCAGACCACAGGAGGGAAAAAAAAAAAAAAAAAAAAAGCTTACGGGAGATGGTGCCCTAGGGAACGGGGAGCACGGCAAATGAATGGCAGCTCGGTTGGCCACACTCCCGGCTGAAGGCATGCGTGCCTCTGCCCCTTTCTCTTCTGCAAAACAATCCAAGAGGACTCATTTCTAGAGGTCCCTGAGGCAGGAGAGTGAGCTCCATCTGGCCGCCTCCAAAGCCTTGGGAGCAGTTGGCAGGCCAAGGATAGGACAGAGGCCAAACAGTGATGTGAACTCCTTCAGCCAGCCTGGGCAAAACTGGAAGCAGGTGTGATCCTCAGCGCCTGGCTCTCATTAGGCCCACTGCCTCCTCTCAAGCCCCTGGCAGAAAGGAAGAAACCTTTCGTGGTTGTCCAGAAACCCAGCAGTCAAGCGCTGGGAAACTTCATTTGAAGAGTGTAGGCCTCAGAGACAGACGTGCCTGGGCTGGTGTCCTGGCTTTCAGAGCTGTGTGACCTTAGACAGCTTATTTAACTCGTGTGAACCTCTCTACTCCCTCATTTATAAAACCGGGATGACAATGCCTACTTCACAGAGTGAGCGTGCCCATTTAATGAGGTGTGGGTCTGGTGACAGGGGCAGGCTCGCCGTGAGTGGTGCCTGTTGGAATGATTTCAGGTTAACAGGGCCCATCCTGAAGAGAAGTTTCCCCAGCAGGCACCAGGAAGAGGCTCCACTGGCTTCCAAGGGACACATTCTACTAATCCTGAACACTCCAGTAATTGCTTCTGGGCTGAGAACAGAGAGGGGATGGGGATGCTTGGCAGGGAGGCGCTGGGTGTCTGAGTTAAGCAGAATAATGAGTACAGTCCCATGGGACCTTCTGGTGATGCTAGAAATGTCCTGTCTGCTCAGTTTAATACAGAAGCCTTGACCTATAGGTGGCTACTGATGTACTTGAAACGTGGCCAGTGTGGTGGAGGCACTGTAATTTCAATTTTATTGAATTTTAACTAACTCCATTTTACGCAGCCACATGTGGCTGGTCGAGACATTAAAGGCACAGGCTTTGGAGCCCAGCCATCTGGGTTCTGATGTTGGCTGTGCACTCATTAGCTATGTGATCTTGGGCCACTTACTGAGCCTCCAATTTTCTTATATGTAAAATGAAGGGAAATCAGGCCAGGACCTCTGGGGTTTTGTGAGTCTTCAGCAAGCGCCGTATATCCAGTGCCCCGGACAGAGCCTGGCACACTGAGGGGCAGTGGCAACAGGCTGAAGACCATGGGCTGCGAGACTGACCCTTCCCTCCCCCTGCTCCCTCTTCTCCGACAGAACCACATCCTGACACTGATGTCCGTGGCGGCCCGTATCTACAAGCACCCCAGCATTAAAAACGCCATCAACCTCATGGTGGTAAAAGTGCTGATCGTGGAGGATGAAAAGTGGGGCCCGGAAGTGTCTGACAATGGGGGGCTCACCCTGCGCAACTTCTGCAGCTGGCAGCGGCGTTTCAACCAGCCCAGTGACCGGCACCCAGAACACTTCGACACGGCCATTCTGCTCACCAGACAGGTCCGTGGGCTGGCTCCAGAGAGCCCAGGCAGGAAGGGAGGCGGGATGGGCGGATCAAAGGGAGGACCACAGGGCCTGCCCAAACATGGGAAATGTCTCCCTGCTGGCCCCAGCTGGACGCCAGGAGCCTCGTGTGTGGAATGATGAGGGGGAGGTCATGAGGACAAGTGTGAGGTATTTGCAAGGGAAGGAGAGGAATCTCGTAAGGGCTCTTTTCCAAAAGTTTGTGACCAGCTGTCTGCTGAGGTCATAATAAGAGGAAATGGGCTCAAACTGCCCAGGCAAAAATCTGGAGTTGGAATGAAGAGAGGAGGTCCAACACAATGATTGTTAAACACAGAGGCAGGGAACTGGGGGTCACCCTCGAGATTTCTCCAAACAAGGAGGCTTGTCCTCCTAGCTGTGCAATTGAAACAGATAGCTTCCCGAAGGCTGGAAAATCCAATAACATGTGCCAAGCCCTGTTGACGCCTTCAGTCCTCACAACAAGCCCACGCAGGCCCATTTTACAATGGAGGAAACTGAGGCACAGATTGCCCCCACCCCCACAGTGGTGGAACCCATATAGTCAGGCCTAGGCAGGGTCGGCACTCTTCAGTACTATGCTATCCTGACTCCCAAATCAAGCCAGCCCTAGGACACACCAACTCTAGGACACAAAGTTGCAGCCAGGCAGCCGTAGGACACACCAAGGTAGAAAAAGAAATAGAGGGCGCCTGGGTGGCTTAAGCCTCTGCTTTCGGCTCAGGTCATGATCTCAGGGTCCTGGGATCAAGTCCCGCATTGGGTTCTCTGCTCAGCGGGGAGCCTGCTTCCCTCTCTCTCTCTCTCTCTCCCTGCCTCTCTGCCTACTTGAGAGCTCTCTCTGTCAAAGAAATAAATAAAATCTTTAAAAAAAAAAAAAAAAAGGAAGAAATTTTAAGAAAAGAAGAAGAAAAAGAAATAGACTTCTTCACATGAGTGGCCTTTGTGAAGAAATAAGGCCTTTGACTTAAAAATTTTCCTTTAGGGGCACCTGGGTGGTGCAGTTGGTTCAACGTCTGACTCTTGATTTCTGCTCGGGTCATGGTCATGGGGTTGTGAAACCAAGCCATGTGTCAGGCTCTGTGCTGGGCATGGAGTCTGCTTGAGATGCTCTCTCTCCCCTGCCTTCTGTCCCTCCCCCTCCCTCTCTCTACCCTTCTCTTTAAAAAAAAGACTTCCTTCAACTCAGGAGGAGCAGAAATAGGAAAATTTCCTATTGTATGTCTTTTGTCACACCCTCACTCTCTCCGCCAAGCAGAACTTCTGTGGGAAGGAGGGGATGTGTGACACCCTGGGTGTGGCAGACATTGGCACAATCTGCGACCCCAACAAGAGCTGCTCTGTGATCGAGGACGAGGGGCTCCAGGCAGCCTACACCCTGGCCCACGAGCTCGGTAAGACTTGCCATGCCAAGCTGACTGGACTGTATTCTGTCCGAGGGAACAGCCTCTTTCAAATCCAGGCCAGCCCAGGGGCTAAGGAAGATGCAGCTCTCACACTTGAGCAGGTTCCACTCAGAGTTTTGACAGAGTGATTATATGCAAATAGGTACTGTGCTTTCTCCATTTCCACCCTGAGCTGAGGCCATAATATTAAAATAGGGTCTTGGACCATCATCAGGGGTCACCAGGGAAACGCCAAAATGAAATAAATGCTCGGGTAAAGTTGTGACGCTTTGCCCAAGCAAAGTAGTAACAGTAAGAATTCTGGGAAGATCAATTGTAAAGAGCGCCGTGTGAGGGAGGGAATCATTGAGGACAGGCTGAGGCAGAAAACAAAGGGATATCAAGGTTCCCAGGTTTTCTGCAAGAGAAAAGCCCAGAGTGAAGCCCAAACCAAAAATCTTTAAGGATTAAGGACATTGCCGCCCCTGTGAGGAGCTGGTGACTGGTTGTCCCCTGAGACGCCCTCTTTGGTCAGCGGAGAGAGAGGGGTCAGAGAGAGGGAGAGGGGCGCTGGGCCATGTGGGGAGCCCTTGGGGTGGGATAGGGCAAGCAGGAAGGCAATGGACACTGGCTAGGGTGGGCTTTGGGTCTCTCTTCCCTGCAGGGCACGTCCTCAGTATGCCGCACGACGACTCCAAACCCTGTGCACGGCTCTTTGGGCCCATGGGTAAGCACCACATGATGGCGCCCCTCTTCGTCCACCTGAACAAGACGCTGCCCTGGTCTCCCTGCAGTGCCATGTACCTCACGGAGCTCCTGGACGGGGGACACGGTAGGTGTCCCTCAGCTTCTCCTTGCTTCTTTCCAGTCAGCTGCTGGTGTTTGGGGTCTGCCCTGCCTGCCCCAGTGATCGCTGGAGTGCTATTGGCACCTTGGCACTTTCTGGCTGAGCTCCTTCACAGAGCAGCAGAGACGATTCGGGTAGAGCGGACATCAGAGAGGTGTTCCTCACCCTGCCTCTTGTGCCACTGGCAGGCTAACCTTCCCCGCCAAGCATAGTCTTCTTTGCCCTGTCTTCCAGAAGCCAGTGTGCTGAGCTAAGTTAGATGATTAATCCCAGAGCAAGTGGAATTAGTCTGAGAAGGTTTGTCTGGAGGTTCGAAGGAATGGAAGGAGGCAGTACAGAGGAGAAAAGAAAACATCCGGGCTGGAGAGCTAGATTGTGCAGTAGCTCAGAAATGGCAAAGAGGCAGGGAACAGGTCAGTAGGAGAGCAAGGGTAGGGAGTACAGGTGGGTGACGTGCTGGGTTAAAACCGTTCGGCTTACTCAGTACAGCAGTGGAAACACAACTTGATTGTTCTCATCGAAGGAGACAGGGACACCTAAGATACAAAACTAATAGATTATCCAAACATCAGTGCTTAGACTTTATTTTGCATCCCATAGTTTCTGAGAGCACATTTGTGCCCCCAATTATACGTGCTGTAGACCAGTATTATAGTTACAATTCCTAGGTGCACACTGCATGTATGTAGGATGTTCTGGATAACCAAAAACATTCAATCCTAATAAAATTGTACTTAACTGATAGTCAAAAATTGGATAAGCTCATCTAGATGATTGAGTGTTGACAGTTGTTAGGTTATGGTCGAAGAAACTATGATGGCTAGGCCTTACACCCCATCAGTAGGGATGTAAGTGTAATGTGGGAGGCCATGGGGGAGCTGAGAGGGGGAAACCCCTGCTCGTCACTCTTGTTCCTCTGCTTGCCTCCATTTCTCAGGAGACTGTCTCCTGGATGCCCCCACCTCGGCCCTGCCCCTCCCGACAGACCTGCCAGGCCGCAGGGCCCTCTATGAGCTGGACCAGCAGTGCAAGCAGATCTTTGGGCTGGGTTTCCGCCACTGCCCCAACACCTCAGCACAGGACGTCTGCGCCCAGCTCTGGTGCCACATGGATGGCGCTGAGCCCCTTTGCCACACGAAGAACGGCAGTCTGCCATGGGCGGACGGGACGCCCTGTGGGCCTGGGCACCTCTGCTGGGATGGCAGCTGTCTGCCTGAGGAGGAAGTGGACAGGCCCAAGGTGAGGGACAGCCACTGGGGGGTGTGGGAGGAAAGAGAAGGGAGGGCTGTTTTCCAGGAGGAAACTACACTGAAGAGCCATGACTGAAGAGACTTTGGACCAGGCTGCAACTATGACTTCTGAGTAAAATCATTCCTCTTTTAACAAATAAAGCAAAGCTTATTTAGCCAAACTCAAGAGGAGCCCTCCGAGGCTGGACTCGGGGCAAATGGATGATGCCGCTCGTGCTCAGGCATTCTGGGAACTCCCCCTTTGGAACTGTTTTGGAGTTTTCTTGAAGGTGTATGAGGGTAGGAGATAGGCATGAAGGCTTCCAGCACAAAGACCAGATTGTAGCCATTCAATAAAGGGAGCCCATTATGAATTCCATTAGAAACAGACAGAGGGATGGCAGAAGAAGAACATTCAATCAAGAGCTGAGGGAAAAGTATTCCTAGCCCACCCCTGTCGGAGCTGCTTTCGTATTCAGAGGTCAGGAGAATGAAACCAACTGTGAGCCTTCCGTACTCATGAGGAGAGAGGGAATCAGAGCTGTCTCTGACCAGGCAGAGACAACTTGGCCTAGGACAGAGTAAACTTACAAGAAAAACCAAGGCAACATCAGTGAGAGTTTTTTAAATGATTTGCTTCTTTGCCCTGCTCTTAATACTTGCAAACTGTGAGGCCGATCACATTGCTCTTACTGCGAGTCACTGAGCCCTGCCTATGAGACAGCATCCACTGAGTTTCACAGCCTGGTCCGGGCCCAGCCCTGAATCACCAGGGTGGCCTGAGCACTCACTCTCCAGAGCGCTGTCCTCAATGGCATGTCCTTTTCACTGAGGCTCAGGATCCGGCTTGGATCAGGTAAGCCCCACTCTGGCTAAGCTTGATCCAGGCCAGCGGTCACAGATGCATCCTCAGCCTCATCTCATCCTCCCCATTCAGACGCTGAGCTTCTCTTCTACGCACTGACTCTTACTACCCCCTCCCTCCCCAAAGCACGTGCTTCACACATCACTGAGAGTAGGGGAGGAGGTCTGTCCAACATTCCCCAGCACCAGAGCCAAGCTCAATTCAGGGAGAGTTAGACATGGAATGATCATGGGATGATGTTTATCATCTATTTTTAAGGGCAAAGGACAGATCATAGAACACTATACATGTGACAGAATCATAACTATGTACAATTAAAACATCACATCTTTATGATTATTCAGAGCAAAAGCGCAAGAGATTATTGATGAAAATCACATCAGTGGTTTTACTGGGGTAGTGGTTTTTTTTTCAGTTTTCTTTTCTCTATTTTTCTGTATTTTTCATTTTTTATGTAAGCAGATATTACTTTTGTCATTTTTTACAAGTATTTCCCTTTCAAAAACTCAGAAGCAATCAAGGGCAAAGCTTTGTTCTCATAGGCTGATAAGGATGGAAGCAACTCTGATTATTTCCCAGGCATTATCGTACCACTGGAACTGGTAGCTGGTAGACCAATAGCAACAGCTCCCAGCAAGTATTCCTTTAAACAAGGACTTCTCAGCTTCGGCACTAGAGACATTTGGGGTCACATAAGTGTTGGTTGTAGGAGACTTCTTCATTCTTAGACATTCATTGTTGGATGCTCATTGTTGGATGCTCATTCTTGGGTATTCATTGTTGGATGCTTATTCTTGGGTATTTATTGTTGGATGCTCCTTGTTAGATGCTCCTTGTTGGATATTCATTGTTGGATGCTCCTTGTTGGATGTTCATTGTTGGATGCTCATTACTGGATGCTCGTGGTAGACAGTTCATTGCTGAATGCTTAGCAGCACCCCAACCTCTACCTGCTAAAGGCCAGCAACATACGCCCTCCCCAACTGTGACAACCAAAATGTCTTCAAACATTGCCAAATGTCCCCAAAGGATAAAAATGGCCCTGATGGAGAACTGCTGCATTAGACCCAACTTTACTTCCATAAAATGTTGTTTCTTTCAACAACTAATACCAAGGACCTCACTAATGGCAAGGCCCTGTTTTAGACACTGGGGTGTCAGCAGTGAACAAGTCCAGCACATCCTCTGTGTTCAAGAGGCTAATCGCCAAGTAAGCCACAAAGTCACTAAAAAATGATTAAGGCAGTTTACTGAACAACACCCACCAGGGTGAGCATAACTAGATGAGGAGGTCAGGGCCATGGCCCCTTGTTACACTAAGAGCTGAGGCCTCCCCACCTCTGCTCCTGACTCAGTGTGGCCTTGTGTGTTGCAGGCTGTGGTGGATGGAGGCTGGGCCCCATGGGGACCCTGGGGAGAATGCTCCCGGACCTGTGGAGGAGGAGTTCAATTTTCACACCGTGAATGCAAGGACCCTGAGCCTCAGAATGGAGGAAGATACTGCCTGGGTCGGAGAGCCAAGTATCAGTCATGCCACACAGAAGAATGCCCCCCTGACGGTAATCAGACCTGAAGGCCACTACTGTTGTCACTGTAGCAGGTCCCCAGACAGGAAGTAGGGTGGGTCTCCCGGGATGCAGAGCTTTCCTGGGAGCCAGACATAAAGAGACCCTGCAAGGCACCAAGTTTTAGGACAAACCCTAATGGCCCCAACTCTCATTGTGCTGGGAGAGTGTAGCAAAGCCAAGGAAAGAGATTGCCCTGATCTTCCAAGATGTGGAAATCAAGGATGTCATTCCCAACCAAACTTATTCAGGGGGTTGGGAGGAGCTCTGCAGAGAGGCTAACATCTCAGATAATAATCCTTCTGGAGGCATCTGAACCCTCGTCTGTGTGCAGAATAGAAGTGTTTTCCAAAGCAAGTGTCAGAGCCAAACCTCCACTGTCTTTCCAGCCAACATTCAGCCCAGGGTGGAGGGAGCGTTTCTGAATCTGATTCTAATGCACATTCCTGCTGAGAAGAGTTGCCCATCTTCCCTTGAGGCCGTGGCAACTGCCTGATGGAAGCTTACTAGGGAGCAGTGCTGCCTCTACCTCCCCTTGACATACATTCCTACTGCCCTAGAACCCAGGAGAGAGCACACACATTAACTCAGAGGCAGCAGGGGTAGCAGCAGAACTGGTGAGAGGGAATCATTAGCAGTTTTTCCCCACCATCCCATCCAACTCCCCTTTGTGCAGCTCCAGGAAATATTGGCAGACGGCAAAAGACAAGCAGAGTTTTAAGAGAGATGCATCCAAGTGCAAAGACACACTGACATTGGGTTGGTGTCTAATGAGGAAATCTGTAGGCTTTGCAGTTTTGCAAGACGGGAAGGATCCGCAGTGGCATGCGGCTCTAGAAACTTTGCCCTGGAATCATGAGAGTTTGCCTGGCGTATGCGGTGAAGAGAGAGAGGGAGAGAGAGACGAAGGGGAGGGATGAAGATAAGGCACAAGGTAGACGTGATTTCAGTTACCCTGGGATCAGCCTCTCCATCAACAAGTAGTTTCTAGTGCCTCTCGTGTGGCTCGTACTATAATGGATGTTGCAAATGACTTTGTAAAAATGCACAAAGCATGTTTGCTGTCCTCAAAGAACTTGCAGGCTACTTAGAGATCCATACACCTTTTACAAAGCAGTTAAAGCCTACAGCTCTGAGGCTTGGGCCCCCACCTATGCAGAATCCAGAGCAAGGAAAAGCCTGGGCTAGCCAGAAGCTACACAGGGAGTTAAGGCTGTGAGATGGTGATTGGGTGTGGGCGGACACATGCCCACCGGGAGAGGGGAGGCTTGTGAGGGGCTAGCATTCACTCGGCTGGAGTCAAACAGCCCACTAACATTTCAAGGCTGCACAACAAAGGTCTGGGAAAGCTAAAATGGTCTCTGGAGGTTCTCCGGGCCAGCTGTCCCATCACGTCACCTGGGAAGCTTGTGGAAACACAGAGGCCCGGACCCCACAGATGCATTGAATCAGACTCTCAGGAGGAAGGAAGGGCCATCTGTTTCAAAAAGTCTCCACAGGCCATGCAGAGATACAGCTAGGATAGAGAACCTCAGTAGTAAGAGCAGGTTTAATTTCAGGATTTGGGGGGTGTGGGGAACATTTCTTGCTTCTGACAGACTGTTCTGGAAGCAGCATGAAGCAGGATGGGAGAGGAGGCTGGGTACTAGGTCTCACATGAAACCAAGAGACCTGGGCTTGTGGAAGGTGGACTCAGATGGTGAGAGTGGGAAGGAGACACTTAAAATCACAGACTGTCACGAATAGAGTGTAGGACTTGAGGACAGGTTGGAAATAGTCGATATAGATACTCAAGTGTTAAGCGAATACCAGATGCCCGTCTCACACCAGATTGTGGCAGTATCCCCAAACGAAAACTAAACCAGTTCATGGAGGATCCATATGGGGTTGGGCTTTTTCTGAGCTGGAGGTAATCACACCGCTACCCATGGAGATCGCCCAGAGACATCCGGAATTACAACAGGTGAGCTATAGGGGCAAGGTCAGAGCTAGAGATGTCAATCTGACAGTCTCTGGCCACACGTTCATAGTCACCAAGGAAGTCAAAATAGAGCACGATTAGCAGGGCCCCCAAAAATATGCTCCACGGATTGTTCAAGCTTGCTGATTGTCCCCTGTACCTAAGTGTATTCATCTACAAGACAGCATTGGTATCCTCCCCAAATGGGAAGGATATTTATCGCAGAAAGCCCAGCCTGAGGCTAGAGGCTCCTTTCTAAGCCACAAGGACCTAGGTCGGACATGTTTAGGAACGCTGGGCCCAGATGACACTGAGCCTATGTCCTGGGATTGGATCAAAACCAGGAGGAAGAAAGGGGCCCTGGATCCTGGCATTTCTGCTGCTGGGTCCTCCCTGCTTCAGCAAGGTATGTCAATGTCACACCGTGTCTTCCTCTTTGTAGGGAAAAGCTTCAGGGAGCAGCAGTGTGAGAAATATAATGCCTACAATTACACTGACATGGATGGGAACCTCCTACAGTGGGTCCCCAAGTATGCAGGGGTGTCCCCCCGGGACCGCTGCAAGTTGTTCTGCCGAGCCCGGGGAAGGAGTGAATTCAAAGTGTTCGAGGCCAAGGTGAGAATCTTTCTGGAGCTCAGAACCACGGGTGAGGAGGAAGGCCCCCTGCTCCGACCCAACCTATGGGCTGCCTCTGTGCACACCATGCCCTCTGTTACCTTCCACTTCCCTGCTGCAGGTGATCGATGGCACCCTGTGTGGACCAGAGACTCTGGCCATCTGCGTCCGTGGCCAGTGTGTCAAGGCTGGCTGTGACCACGTGGTAGACTCACCGAGAAAGCTGGACAAATGTGGGGTGTGTGGGGGCAAAGGCAATTCATGCAGGAAGGTGTCTGGTTCCCTCAACCCCTCCAGGTGAGTCTCACCATAGTTCTGTGGGTAGGTCCTACAAGAGAGGAATAGGCTTCAGCATCACACTGGCCTTAATGTGAATTGTGGCAGCTACTTACTACCCAGGCGGGCCTGAGCTGTAGTTTCTCTATAAAGCATTGGGAGTCCCCTCTATCTCAGAATCACCATAACAAGTCATGAGATGGGCGGAACGCTTGGCTCAAGGTCTGACCCATAGAGCAGATGGGGTACGGGGCAGCCAGAGGCCCTAAGGATAGGGGTGTGTCAGCTCTGAGTCAACTGGCCATAGACCCGTGCTGAGTAACCTGGGCCCTTGCCAGAAAACAGCTCTTCTGGGCCTGTTTTGGGAAGGACATCCCACCCTACACCAGTGAGTCCCATCCTTTCTGCAGGTGGGTCTTTCAAAAAGGGGGTCCAAAGATGAGGGTCTTGGTGGCTTTGCTTTCATGAATCTGAGAACTCTGGATGCTTCTGTGGACCTTAACGCCATATGTTCATGAAGTTCCTAATATTGAAGAGCTTTCACTTCTTTTTTTCTTAAGTTTGCTTTCATTTCTATGGCCTCATTTGATTCCTAAAATAAGTCTATCAGGTAGACAGTACTATTATAACCAATTTACAGATGAAGAAACCAAGGCCACAAAAAGATCACATGACTGAGGTCACACTGATAGTTAATGACAGCCAGGAGCAGAGCCCAGGTGTCTTAATTCCTGCCATGGCATACTATCCCCAGAGAGGAAGGGCCACGGCATATGTTACATGGCCACACTGTGTCCCTCTTGGTCTCTCTCCATCTCTCACCTCGTCCGGCTCGGAGAACAGAACAGCAGACAACTTGGCAGACCTCAAAGTTAAACTCAAAGGATATAGAAAAAAGAAGCATGTGATGTGGGATATTCAGATCCTGGGTCTGTTAGCCGGCTTTCTCATAGGCGTTAGACATATGGGGCTGCGGATCCTTTCAAAGCTGCCCTAGATTCAGTAGCTAGCCAGAGTGGGCAGAAGGCAAGACTAGCAGAGAACCAACCGCCTGTCCTCAATCTTCTTTGCTTTCCTCCCAGCCTTTGTAACCCAAACGCTTCGCCCCAGAAGAGAAGAATAAAAACTAAGGTTTCTCCATCCCATGTAAAGTCCTAGAGCTACAGTAGAGCTGAAACACAGAGGAAGGCAACTAGAAGCAACTTTTCTCACTCTGGCTCCTGACCTGGGGCCCTATGAACCAAATACTAGGGGCTGATTGGCTCTAAGAGGTAGAGAGAGATGTCCATTCTGGTCGGATTCTGGGACTGGTGTGTGGAGCAGATTTTTCCGCATGGGTTTGAACTCTGGGTATGCAGGGGGCCAAGCGAAGGTTTATGGCCCTGCAGGGAGCTAAGCATGATTGAGATCTCACTTGAGCCGAGAGCTGCCGGCTTCGGCAGCACCCAGGCAGCTTGGCAAGCCCTTCTGGGATGTCTTCCTCTGTGCTGATATCCAGATCCACACATCCAAAGTGCGAACATTTGAAGCAGAGCCACCAAGCAAATCAAAAACCCTTGAAAATTCCAATGTGCAAAACATTCTTGTCGGCCTCCACTGTAGTTATGAGGAACTTTGGGGCAACTACTTGATGCTTTGCTAACGCTCTATGACCGCCCCCCTAGTCACCAGCACGCTAACTTGCTGAGGCACTAGGCTGGGTCCTCAGGCTGTCTTTCTGTTCCTATCATAGTTATGGCTACAATGACATTGTGACCATCCCAGCTGGTGCCACTAACATTGATGTGAAACAACGGAGCCACCCGGGGGTCCAGAACGATGGAAACTACCTGGCGCTGAAGACGGCCGATGGGCAGTACCTGCTTAACGGGAACCTGGCCATCTCTGCCATAGAGCAGGACATCTTGGTGAAGGGGACCATCCTTAAATACAGCGGTTCCATTGCCACCCTGGAGCGGCTACAGAGCTTCCGGCCCCTGCCCGAGCCTCTGACCGTGCAGCTCCTGACTGTCCCTGGTGAGGTCTTCCCCCCCAAAGTCAAGTATACCTTCTTCGTTCCTAATGACGTGAACTTCAGTACACAGAACAGCAAGGAGAGAGCGACCACCAACGTCATCCAGCCCCTGCTCAACGCGCAGTGGGTCCTGGGGGACTGGTCTGAGTGCTCCAGCACTTGTGGAGCCGGCTGGCAGCGGCGGACCGTGGAGTGCCGGGACCCCAGCGGCCAGGCCTCCACCACCTGCAGTGAAGCTCTGAAACCCGAGGATGCCAAGCCCTGTGGAAGCCAGCCGTGCCCGCTGTGATCCTGGGCAGGGTGGTGGATGGTCTCGTGCTCATGGACTCAGGGTGCTGGGGCACAGACCAGGGTACCCACTGCAGGGACCCTACTTGTGGAGGTCCATGGTCTACCCAGGCCTGTCATTGCCACAGCCCCTCCAATGTGGCATGAATTCCTAACGGGAAGACAAGGATGCGGACAACAGATCCTAAAGTCTACTATCTGGCGGTTTGGACCTAGTGTGGGTTCGGGTAGAGGGTATAGGTTAAAAGGTAAAAAATGCGCTTATTGACCCAAACAGGAGACTCAGCCTGTTTGCAAAGGACTAGCAGAGTCAAATGAAAAAAAGTTTTCCTATTTGGTTTCCCCGATAAATAATCTACCTCAGAGGGGAAAAACCTTAGTAAAAGAGAGGTGCAGAGTGGAGAGGATAATGATGAATGTCAAAGCGCCCTAGCTGCGCCCCCAAACGGTCTTCAGAAGTGACCGTGACTGTCCTCGGTATTCAGCTCCATGGCCAGAGGGGCTGCAGAGCTGCAGGACTGCGGCGAACCGCGGGTTCTCAGGCCTCCACCGGCAGGCGTGGATCCATTTCAAGTATTTATGCAAATGTGTCTCTGAACTAAAGTGTGATCTTGTGCCAAGGCAGTGGTCTGAACTGGTTCAGTGTTTCTTTGGAGAGGGCCAAGGACCCGGAGCCCAAGGACGGGGGCTAACACTCGGTCAGCTAACCTTGAACACACCCAGGGAAGCTGGCACCTGGTCTCAGGCTCTCAGGCCTCCCTCCTGCTGAATCCGGTTCCCTCAGGCAACTCTTCATTATAATCTACACCAGTGGTTCCCCAACTCCAGTGGGCATTAGAATCATCTATAGGGATTCTTAAAATACAGATTGCTGGGCCTTACACCAAGAGTTTCTGAGTCAAAAAAAAAAAAAAAATAGTTTCCGAGTCAGTGGGTCGGGAGCTGGGGCGGGGGGGGGGGCGGGGAGGGGGTTCCTGAGAATCTGCATTTCTAGCAAGTTCCATGGTAATGTGGACCCTGTTGGTTTGAGAACCACTGCTCTAGGGGAAATGTCCGACTCGGAGGTGGCAGTGGCAGTGAGATGCTCTGGGCTCATTATTCTCAAGGAAGACTATCCCATCCACTCTGTGAATGCCTCATCCTCCCTTTGATATACCGACCAGCCAGAGATACCAGATTCTCCTAGGACCTGCGGAATGCTGAACTGTTTCTAAGCACCATCATCCCAACAATCTCAGCCCCTTCTCTCCACGTCAGACTTTATCCCCACCTTGCAACTCTTCTGACCCCAACACTTGCAATGGCCCCACTCAGCCCTTTCTTTCTTTCTTTCTTTCTTTTTTTTTTTTGAGAGAGAATGCGCTTACACATGTGCGGGTGTGAGGAGGGGAAGGGGGGGGCAGAGGAAGGAGCAGAGGAAGAAGGAGAGGGAATCTTAAGCAGACCCCACACCCAGTGCAGCATCCGATGTGGGGCTCGATCTCATGATCATGACCTGAGCCAAGATCAAGGGTCGGACGCTTAATGAACTGAGACACCCAGGTGCCTCCAATCTGTCCTTTCTACACAGAATTGCATTGCCCACCTACCCCCGAGACCTCCCTGAGAGCCCCCCAAATCCCAACTTCCACTCTGTATCTCCTCCCCTCTTCCTGGCTCAGTTTTCCATATGGTCTAGCATAGGGGAGACTTAGTGTTGGTCACAAATGGGTGAGATGAAAACAGGCAACATCAAAAACTCACATTCTAGTGAAAAAGAAGGAACATATATACATTTGCATCTTCCCTTTTTTTTTATTGACTTTGACCCCTTCGTCCTTCCCTTTCACTTTCTCTCAAGACCCCTTCAAATAACTGGTGACCTGGGCAGAGAGGATGCTATACAGAGCCCTGGGGTGAATGAGGACAGGGGGCCCCTCTGGGAGGACTCGCCCTGGGGGCACGAGAAAAACAAAGGGGATTTCAGCCCTTACAGTGCCCTCGGCCGGTGGCTGCTGGTCGCCTCTGTGTGGTGCCCAACTCTGCACCGTGGCCTTCAACATGGAGTTGACCGCCTTTTCCCTGTCTGCCGACTCGTGAGTGAGTAGGAGGCCAGGCTTACCTAAACATAAACAAGCACACACACAGGCCCGTTGAGAATGACTAGTAAAACCAGCTTTTCCTTTGCTGTGTACCAGTTTTGTCGAGACTGATGTACATTTCTGCGACTCCTCATCTCCTCCCATTTCTCATTCTCCCCCAAATAACTGAGTCCCAGCGTGTCCCTCATGCACTGCCCATATCGGTCCAGCAGTGCCATCCCTCCCGGCTGCATCGTTAGCAGCCACAGCATTTGCCCTGGAGTTCAGCTGGCGACAGAGCTGCTGATGTGCAAAGCAGAATGGAATCCAGCTTGGCTCTTCCTTGTTGTGTGGGCTCGGCCAGGCTCACAGAATGCATACTTGTTTGTGTCTGGAAATTCAACAGCTGCAGTGCAGGGACTCAGAAAATAGATCTGCAGAGAGAGACCACACCAACGTTTCCCCTGGCCAGCCTCGACCACCCTTTTAGCCCAGAGATGGGAAGACTACGTTTCCTCTGCTGCTAGTTTGCATTTTCCAGCTAGTGGTTCCTGATGGAAACCGGTACCAGCATCCCCTAAAGTCCCCAGGGGCCTGACTCGACAGGTAACTCCACCGGTCATTCGTCTGGCTCCTCCCGACACCTGCCAGAAAGATTTCAGACGTGGTACATAGCATCAGAGTTCATTTCCTCCATCCTTAAGAAAAATGAATCTTTGCCTGGGGTATGCTCTCTGCCCTTTTATTCCCCTGTAGCTGGCCAGAGGGATTTGTAAATTTACAAAACTATGCAACATTGTTGTTCCCCAGCCCACTGTAGCAAACCACCCCTCCCAGGAACACAGTCCAGGGGTGATGGGACCAGCTTCCCTCTAGCTCCACGCCCCCCATCTTGCCGCTCTGATGATGTTCACTAGGTTGGGGTTTTTAACCAAGTGAGCCCTCATGATAAGGACTGTCCCTCCTTCCAAGCATTGAAACATGTAGCTCTTCTTGGTTTCCTCCAGAGCTCTCTTCATTTTTTTCCAAGCCAACCCCACCAACCAAAAAAGAAGAAGAAGAAGAAGAAGAAGGAGGAGGAGGAGGAGGAGGAGGAGGAGGAGGAGGAGGAGGAGGAGGGGAGGAGGAGGAAGACAAGAGTAGGAAAGTTCTTAAGATTATCTTGGCTTTTGCTTTGTCCTGATATTTTCAACGTGCGGTCCAAGGCAAATAAAGAGGGAGGCTTTGTCCCCATTGCATTCTTGAGTCTGTAGAGTGGTAAGGCAGTGTTGCTGCCTCGCGCTGGGCTTTCACACGCGGCCCAGGACTCGCAGGGTCTGAGTCTCCCCTGGGTGTAGGAGAAGAGGCTCCCAAGCCCACAGCAGCTTCTGTTCCCCGTGCTCTGCCTCAGACCACCAAGCCCCTTGCGGAAGCAGCCCCATCCCCTTCACTGTTGAGAAAGAGGAGTGGTTTGGGAGTGTGAACAGAAATGCAGAGGCTACCAAAGAGAATCAGATGTAGTATCATCCTTAGGTTCCCAGATTTCTGCTGCCACAGCCTTGTCCCTTCCTTGTGCCTCTTCTGTCAGCTGAAGCTCAATTACGGAAGATACAGCCAAAACGAAACGTGAGGTAGGGTAAGCACAAGGAAGACGAGGAAGGCAACATTTTAGGCAAGGTTAAGCTACCCTCCCCAACACCCTTCCTTCTCCGCCTTGACTCTGCTCTATGCGGAGTGGGAGGGAATCCCCTGAGTAAAGAGAAGTGTGTCCTCACTAGCATTCCCCACTCCAAGGCCTCAAGCATGCACGCCCATGGGTGCCAGGACAGAAGGCAGAGGAAGGGAGGGAGGCAGCCGCAATCCTGCCCTTGAGAACTATAAGCGGGTTTGCTCGCCTTTGGTGGCCCTTGGCTGCGGGACAGTATGTCTGTGAGAAAGCTCTCTTCTGGCACAGAGTATTTTCCTGTGGTCCTTCAAGAAAACTGCATGTGGAATGCAAGAGAGAGAGAAGTCATTCACCTAAGCTGACATTTTTGCTGGTTCAACTTAGATAATCACTAAAGGGATACATTGCGGTCATGTTGACCTTACATATGAAAAAATTCTAAACAAGAGAAAATATCACACTGAAAGGGGACTAAATGTTGGGGCACTGAGTGAGCAGAGTGCTGGGGCCATGACCTCCATGCTCTCCCTCCTCACTGGCACGACATCAGCCCTTGCCAGGAGCCTGTCTGCTTTCTAGGTTAACCCTTGCCAACAACCTGGCCAGGGGTATCACAATAGACATGAGCCCTTCACAGCTAGGTTCATTCTTCTTCAGGAGGTAGTTGGTCTTCCTTGCTTAAAACTGAGCCCACACCCCTTAAAAACTCAATTAAAAAGAACTCCTCACAGACGCTGCCCAATATTGGGAAGAGAAAGATAAGATGGAATGTACAACCGTAGATGCTAGTGCAGGGAGAGAGAAATTCAGGAGTTTTCAAAGCCACCTGCCTCTTTTAGAACATACTTTCCCTCAGGCCTTGGGCTCAGTGAGGAGAGACAGGAAAATTCTGGCTAGTCTTCCATCCCCATGAGCTGCCCAGCCTACCCCTGGCAGACACTTGCCTTGCCCCAGGAAGGGAGAGAATAAAGAAGCCTTCCCCAGACCTCACCGTTCCTCATTCCAAACATCTTGTAAATCCCAGGGGCACTGGAAGAGTTTGTCCTTGGCCAAACACAACTTCCTGTTTCTAAGAAAGGGCAGGGGGGAAAAAAAGTTGAAAGAGGTTTTGGACGCTGGAGATTTCGACTTTCAGTAAACGCAAATGAATCAGACACATGTGGAATGAATTTCTCCTGAGGTAAGAAAAGATGCTGTGATTCCCTTTGCTGGACCAGAAAGTGGGAAAGGGGTGTTTGAGGTGGGAGGTACATCAGAGGCTGAAAGGGGAGAGAAAAGCCATGTGAACGTTGGATCAGAGAGGGTCCTGGTGGTGACAAGGGTCAGTGCGGGCCCTCCCAAGGCCACATCCTGAATTTGCTTATTACTCAGAACTTCTCTGCCTCTGAAATCATAAATTTAAATATCCTACTACCGACCACGACCTCCTATCCTTCCAGATATCTCACTAGCTCCAGTTTATTCTAGAGACCCCCAGATCCTTGACCACCTCCATATATACACATTCCCCAGTCTTTATTCCTCCTCAGCGTCCCCTTCGTCTTTCCCTGTGCTGCTTAGACTCCGTGTTCCAGAACCTTCGTTTCAGTCATGCCAACAGCCTCATCTTCCTTGTCCCGTTGACATTCTCTGGAACTCAACAAGCAGAGCCTCAGTCCAGACACCCTCACCTCTCTGCCTCGTGCTCATTATCATCGGGCTAACAACGAGGCTTCCCACCACTGAGGGAAATCGCATAGGTGTCACTATAAAGTTGTGGTCCCCAATGGAAACTCTGACCCAAGAATCCTTCTTTAGTCAGCTCTATTGCTGGTTCTTGGAAATTATTATACACTTTCTCCACCATTCTCAAACTCGTGATCCTGCCACGTTTCCCCTTCTATGAGTAGAGAGCTTTACCTCCTACCATGGAGTGGTATCAAACACTGCATCACCCATGATACAAGGGAGAGAGAGGACAGTCTCATTGTTAACAGGTTGAGGTACAGACATGAATCTCAAATAACATTATAATTCTACCTTATTTTGGATTCAAGAGATATATTCCAATCACTGACAAGTCCACAGGAGAGTGACGATATGGGAGATCACTTCTCTACCTTACTAAATTAATCCCTCAGCTCCGCTGAAGGTCATAGCATATCAGGTCTAGACATCCAGGACTCACACACGGCTCAACCTGCCCATCCTATCATCCTTGTTGACTCCTCTGCTCTCCACAGAGTAAATGACTTTTCTACCCAGCAAAATGCCTTTCCTTGGGGTTGGCCCCTGACAGGATTTGTCAGTCATTCTGTTCCATGTAGAGTCACTGCTGCATGGAGCTGGGTCTTCAGATATCAAGGGTGGAGGAGGGGAAGAAGGAAAAAGCCCTCACTGGGACAGGTCCAAGGACAACCTATCTTAAAGACAATAGACTTTCCACCATGCTAATTTTTACCTCCTGCTAGCCTATCTCGGATGTGTTGTAATGCTGAAAAAATGTCTCCCTCTTCTCCCTCTTGAGTTATTTACCCAAGGCCCATTTTGTTTTCTCAGCCTCCAAATGTGCTAGATTTTGGGAAGGGGGATGGGGAGGGGGAAAAAAGAAAAACCTGCCCAAGAAGAAAAATTAAAGTCATCATACAAGATGCTCAGTTTCTTGCCACCAGTCCTAAGGTCTTACCTGTAGCTACACCTGTCCTTTTAAAACCCATCCTCTTCCCGTTTCTGTTACATGGTGAGTTTTTTCCCTATCACAATGCATCCATTCTGGACACCACAGCCCTCCACCTTTTCAAGTCCTTCAAGGATCCTTCCCTCTCCTGTAGATTTAGCTCCTCCTCCTCTGCTGGCTCCTTCCTATGAGAGTCTGAAGGGCACGGCCTCATCCTGCTGCTGTCCTGTTGTGGGCCCCTCTCTTCCCACTCCATTTGCTTGCTAAGTTCCTGCTGCTCCTCCAACGGACACACTTTTTGCTCCCTCTGGACAACCATGTGCATTCTTCCCTTGCCCTGAAATGTCTTTTTTCCCTTTCCTCCTCTTCTCACTTCAACAAACTCCTATTTACACATTGAGCCCCAAATTCAAGGTCACTTCCTCAAAGAAACCCCCCGGGTTGGGTTAAATATCCTCATGGTATTAGACACTTCACGTTTCAAATACCCAGCACCCTGGTAGTCCTTCCTTTCTTCACTGCTGGACCCACAGTCCGTGAGAGCTAGACCACGTGTTGTGTTCATTTGCATACAGCAGGCACGTCATAAGTGAAAAAACAAATGATCGAGTTTTTTTCTACCTCAGTACGTTTACACCACCTCCACATTCTGCTCTTTCCACAGTCACATTTCAGAGGATTGCTTCCCCCTTCACCGCTAACATTCCAGCTCCCAACAGAACTGCCAACAGACTGTCTTGCCAAGGTTGCCAATGACCTTGTGCTAAATCCAGACATTCCTCTCTCCCACCACCTGAGTTCTGGCCCTCCTTTGTAGTTGTGGAGATCCTCAGAGGTCTACTCAGTCTTCCTGGGTGATTTCATATGCTCCCACAGTTTCAGTCTTTCTCACATCCTAATCACTCCCAAATTTAAATCCTGAGGCTGTGTCAGGGGACCCCAAGCCAACCCCGTCATTTGGAGATTCACTGAGTTGCTCAACAGAACTCAGCACGTAGCTATTCTCATGGCTGAGATTTATTACAGAGATGCAGTTGAATTATAAGGGACAAAGACACAGGCAGAGACTGGAGGAATCCACAGGAGGCTTCCTTGTGCTCTCTCCCTCCTGTGAGGGACCACACAGAGCCCAGCCTTGCTCCAAAACCTGCTTGTGATGTTTCTGCCCCGGGAAGCCCATGAGAGCCTCGCTGCCCTATATTTTAATTGGGGATCAGTCAGGTAAGCAGCCTCTGCCTAGCACATTCTGAAATTCCAGACTCCCAGAAGAGAAGTAGGTGATCAGCATAAATCATCTTGTCTTCACAAACAGTGCAGGGAACCAGCCTTATCAGTCGACTGTTGACTGGGACACCCTGAGAGCCAGGTTCTCAGACACCCGCCAGGGGCCCGCCGTGCCATCAGGTCTTTCTAAGGACAGCAGTGACAGGCCTGCTGCATTCACTGCTTTCTGGCTGGAGCTGTCTCCTGAACATGTCTTTCCAACTTCCCACCAGACTCAATGTCCTCTTCCTCCCAGCTGTTGTGACTATGATTTATCTTCCATTTCTCCTTCTTCCCTACCCGACTATCCACTGTCCCCCAGAGGCAACCACTCCTCTCCACTCCCACTGCAGCTCAGGGTCACCTCCCCTCAGGATGGCCACAACAGGCCTCTCCCATTCTGCCTGATATTCCTCCAATCTGATGCTCACAGTATTCAGTTATCTTTTAAACATGAAAATTGGATCACTTCATTTCCCCCATTTAAACTTTATAATGGCTCCCCAATCCACTAATATTATAAATCTTAAACGCCTAACAAGACCTACCAGTTCCTAAGTGAACATGACAGTCCTCAGTCTTATTTTATGTCACTCTCCCCCTATGGTGACATTTGTGTCTTATCAGTTTCTCACCAAACCCTTTCTCATCCAAGGGCTTCCCACATGCCCCTCTCAAGCCCTGGTTGCTCTTTCCTCTGCCCACTCCTGGCTCCCCTCAATTCATCCTCAGGGTCCCAGGTTGAAGGTCACATCCTCAGAAACCCCCATTTTCCCCACTCTAAATGAGGCACCATTACTCCCTTTCACAGTTAGTAACTATACATATCTTATGTGTGTTGTTGGTGTCATGCTTCTCTCTCCTCCCCACTAGACTGGAACCTCCTTGAGGACAAGAACTCTTTGTTTGTTGCTGGATATCCAGAGCCAAGCTACAACCAGCCACATGGCTGTGTGTGGTCTCCATTGGCTCAGGCTGCCCAAATGAAGTGGCTTAAACCCAGACACTTCTGGAGACTGGAAGTCTGAGACCAGGGTGCCCCATGGTTAGTTCCTGGTGAGAACCTACAGATTTTGCAGATGGTTGCCTTTCCTCGGTTCATACTGATGGGGAGAGAGTGACAACCCAAGCTCTCTGGAGTCTCTTCCCACATGGCCAGAAATCTCATCATGAAGACCCCACCCTCATGACCTCCTCTAAAACTACTTCCTCAAGGCCCCATCAGCCTGCAAGATAGGGCTACAACACCCAAATTTGAGGATGGGACCCAGAGTACATTCTCTCGGTGTTCAGGGAATAAATGCATGAATTGCTTACAGAGTGGGATTTCTAAAATGCATATTTAATCTTGTTACTCCTTTACCCAAAGCTCCCTCATGATTCCCTGTGCCTATAGGATAATTCCCTAAGTCCTTGGGACAACCTCTGAGCTTGTGATGACCCAGCCCCTGCCTCTCTGCCCAGGGTCTCTCCCCACAGCTCCCCCCGGAAACCTCCCCTTTCTCCTTCAGGAGGCTGTTGGGTGCTCCTGTCTTCTTCTGCGTCCCTGCCACCGTGGGGCCGCCCTTCTCTCTGCGATGGCACCAGTTACACAGCCCCTGCTGCCCTAGGGAACTCCCCCCTACCTGCTGGGTGGAGCAGAAATAGTCCCACCACCCAAGCACCACCATCACCCCACCATCACACCCGGACAAAACTAGGGCGACCTGTCATATCTCTGCATGTGTCCTTGCCCAGTTTGGTGAATGAGTAATGGGTGAGCATGGCACAGCAGACACTTGATCTGCATGCTTTCTTTGCCTCTCTTCCTGTCCTCCATCTTGCAAGCCCATCCCTGGCTTCCACATTAAACCTGTGCTTTCAGCCCCGGTACTTCTCCCACCATACTTCCTCCTGCTCCCTGAATGACTGGCATTGCCCTCATCACATTATGAAGTATCCCTGTGGATACCCTATCAATGCAAGAATTAGCCCCTCATTTCTCTTGTCTGGATAGCTTCAATCTATCTGCTGATGGAAAGGAAATTTGGGGGAGAATTTGCTAGAACTCCAGTCTCCCACCATATTCCAAATTAAAAACTGACTCTGATGTCACCTACATGATGAAAGGGTTATCATGTGGATTAGGAAAGCAGTAGGCTCATCATCAGATGACCTGGCTTCAAGATTTGTATCTGTCTCTCATCAACTAGGTGATCGTGGGCAAGTCATATAGTACCTCCGAGCCTCGGGATCTTCATCTAGAAAATGTCCTGCCAAACTCAGAAAATCTGTGTAAGAATCAAAGGAAAAATTGTTATATGAAGGTATTTTGGCAAATTATAACATTCTACAGAAATGGACAGAATTCAGAGCCTTAAGTATTAGGAGATTAGGGGTACCACTTGCTGGAAGAGTATTCTAGTTCCAATCAAATCCCTGGATAGGAGGAAGATGTAAGCAGAAGAGAATGAAAAGAATAAAAGTACCTAATTTAGTGAACACCGGAACTCATAGCATAATTCGCCGCATGATGGCATGCTGGAGAGAATTAGGGAAAACAAAAGTGCAAACCTGATGTATTTGACTCAGTGGTCCAGGACTTCAAATCCAGTACCAAGCTTGACAAGTATGTGGAGAGCGACCACCCCCCTCCCCTCTGAGCGCCGAGTCTTTGGGGAATAAACACAAGATTTGAGGACCAAAAATGTCAACTTTATTTTTTTATGGCAACAAAAAGTTGGAAACTACCAGATGTCCATCCACATGGGACCCATTAAATAAGCTATGGATATCCATTCAATGAACTACTATGCAATCATTTAAAAAGATGAAAAAAACCACAAGGTATTCAACAAAATATATAGTATGCTACCAATCGTGGGGAAATGTATGCACATATGTATGTATGTATGTATGTATTATTTGGTAATGGACTTACAAAGTATGTCCAAAAGGGTATATAAGACACTGTAGACACCGCTTACCTCTAGAGAGGGGACTAAGAAGCCAGGAGAATAGGAATGCTGGAAGACTTTTCATGCTCTGCCCTTTCATGCCTTTGGAATTTTGAACTGTATAACAATAAGCCTGCATCACGTGTGTATATGTGTGTGCGTGTGTGTGTGTGTGTACATCAGCGTTATCAGACTAGATAAACATCTTGGACCAAAAGTCAGTGGGCTCCCTATTTCCTACTACTTAGGTACCCACCCTAAATTCAGACTCCATGACCCACATGGGGGGAAGCCAAATCCAGACAGCACCGTGAAGGACAGGAACAACAGAACACATGTCATCAGTCTCCAGCGGGACAGCCACGGGCTATGGACGACAGCCCCCCTTTTCCCAGTCTCGGCCGAGGGAAGAGAGGGATTGGAAATTCCTCCAACGGCATGTCCTCTCCCTGCTGTGGTGGTACAGGGAGTAGGATGACAAGCGTCCTCCCTAACAGTCCAAGGAAAGTTAGCATCAAGTGGAGGACTCACATGTGAAAAAGAGTGGGGCTGGGGAGGGGGATGCCCAGAAGGAAGGTGACACGAGGCGACAAGGCTAAATTGAAGGATTGGGGAGGAAAAAGAAGTGATGTCAGGGTGTTATGGGTCACAAACTTTTTAAGGGCCAGAAAATGAGAGAATGGACCTGAATGGGACCAAAATATTTTATATTGCATCCATTAGTGAGATCGAAGAGTAAAAAAGATATAACCTCTGATCTGGCACAATTATCGAGGATGCTGACAAGACGGGTCAATGACAAACCTCCCCAGAGCATGATTCAGTCTGGTTCTAAGGAAGCCCCTCCCTTTCCTGATCCCTTGCTGTTCTTCACAGCATTCCCACCCCCCCCCACCCCACATTTAGAAAAGTCTCCTCGTTCGGTGTTCCAATGTTCTGTTTTACATTTGGTTTTGTTCAGCAGCAGTGTCTGCTTCGCCAATTTCTGCTTAGGAGCCTCAGTGCCAAGAAACGACACAAGAAGAGCAAGGCCTGGGCAGGCTCAGAAAATGCCAGAGATGTTGCCACCAAGCCTCCTCCACCAAGACTGCCAGGAGAGCTTTGCAAATGGAATCAATCTGAATGTAGCTGATGGGAAACATCTGAATGAAGGAAGCCAGTACAAACAGAAACTGTTGAGTTTCCCAGTGCAGTAGCCTGGTTTCTCCACGTATACGTTTGCTTTTCTATCACAAAGAGGACACATGCTTCTTCTCGGAAAAGTCTCCAGATCATGATGATTAACCATGACCTCACAAACCCCACTTTCCCTCAAGTCCACACAACACGCTCTGCTGTAGTTTGCCCCTTGGCCGTGGGCCCTTGTCGCCTACCCTGTTTGATATGTTTTTATACAAGGCAGGTGGGAGGTCGACTTTGCTCACAGTATGCTGCCTTCTTTTCCCTGGAATTTGAAAAGGTCAGAAAACCTCACCCACTAACCACGTATGTCCCATCACCCCCAAATAAAAGACCAAGATACCTCCCAAACGTAGGCAAGGAACCTAGTGTGTTCCTCTAGAATTCCCAAGTACACCTGGTGTCCAACAAGCCGTGGTGGCATTCAGTGTAACACACCTCAGATGAAGTTATTTTTTTTTTCAAAGATTTTATTTTTATTTATTTGAGAGAAAGAGAGAGAACAAGCACAAGCAGGGGGAGGGGCAGGCAGAGGGAGACAGAGAAGCAGACTCCTGGCTGAGCAAGGAACCCGATGCAGGGCTCCATCCCAGGACCCTGAGATCATGACCAAAGCCGAAGGCAGTTGTTTAATGAACTCAGCCATCTAGGCGCCCCTCAGATGAAGTTATGATAAAGGAATATGATTCCTTCCCTGAAGCTGAAGGAAAAGATTTAGGTAATGAAACCTGGACAGAGGTTGTCCAGCAAATTCCAAGGAAGAACTGTAGCTAATATCTGGCATTGGATCCCAGGCTCCTGGGTCTGCAAGGAAGGAAGTCAGAACAGTCCCAAGAGATATTATCAACTTTATTTAGTTTTTACATTATCAACTTTAGATAGATGCTGTTTTTTCAGGGTCCTGTTTCCTTCTCCTGATCCCATTTTCACGAAGCAGTCTTCTCAATTATAGGTTAGAGCGGCTGGTCAGTTCCAGCTGCCCTCACAGACTGTGGTCACTATACCTTAACGTTGTACTTCATCAGTCTGGTGTTCTTGACGTTTCGCCAGATCTGGCCAAATGCCACATGGGGATTTGGCATCTGTAGAGCTTTGGTTAAGATCTGGGACGCATGGTGATTAAGAGTGCTGTGATTCAATATTTAGGAACCCTCGAGCACCGGTCCAGAAACAATTAAACCATTGGTCAGGGAGTTGCTCTGCTTCTCAGGTTCTCTGAAGGATAACTCAGCTACGTGTTACTCTGAGCATAAACATTATGCTGACCTTGATCCAGGAATTTAAACAGTGTCATTTAATGTAAACGCTAGCAAATACCTTCTTGCTGAAGTGGTCTGTTTTCAGGATGGGTTAGGGTTTCTTCTCTACAAAAGCATTTTGGGGCTTTGGATTTTAAACTCACAGATCTGCATTTCTTCTCTCATTGACTTTGCCTGGCCTTCATGGATTCCAGCTTCTAAGGTTGAGGGAGCCCTCTGCTGATGGCTTGGGTGAACTTCATAGCACGAGGCCCAGAAAACTGGGCAGTCTTAAAGACTCTCAAATCTAAGAGCCATAGCGTCTCTAGACCTGGAGCAGACTCCTGCTGTGAAAAGCCAGGTTCTAGAAATGTCCTGAGTTGTCTCAGATTATGCGCGTCATTTCAGGTTTTATTATTTCCGGAAGTAGAAGGCAAAAGGTCTGGAAAGTGGTTCTCGTCCTCCGCATCATACGTGCACACACGCGCACACACATGCGCACACACGCTGCAAGGGCAGTGCCCCGATCCACTACCAGAAGGCTCCGCTCTGCGTGTGCACGCCCTGGAGTAAGGGAGTGGGAGGTGCTTGGGTATATATAGCATCCCAGAATCATGGGACTGGATTCAGGAACATTCGCCCTTTGTGGTGTGTCCAGATGAAGAACTGTGATGAGACCGCAGCATGAAAGAGGAATTCTTCCCAGCAGCTGTGGCCTTGATGCTGGAGGTTAACGGCTTAACACCAGAGGGTGCTGCCCAGTTCCAAACTCTAAAAATTAATGGTGATAAGGGTGGGCTCCCTGCCAAGGCCTGTGGTGTGAATCCCAAGAGAAGTGCCTTCTATTTTGAGACCTCTCACAATGCACTGATGTGCTGTCCTGTGCTTTGATGCATGTCCCACATCTTTGTCTATGTGCCTCTTTCCCCAACTCTTTTATCCCTCAACTTTCTTGAGCTTTCAACCCATAGGCAGTGATGACCCAAGTAATTCACCAAAGAGAACAGTCATGTGGTAATAGGAGCCAGACACCTGACTCAGATGCTAATCGCAGGAACCAATGGGAGAACCCCTGCCTTGCCAAAAGCATCAGAAAAGAGAGGGGAAATGGCAAATAGAAAAATCAAACTAAACTTTTTTTCCCAGGCAAAAGGGGACAAAAGGACAGTAAGTATCTTTTCCTTGAGAGAGCTCCCCTAAAAAGGAAAAATAAAAGTGCAACTTACACCAGATAACAGAACCAACATTATCCAATAGCTGTACGTACCAGAGGAGCCATCTCTGGAAAACGGAAAGATGAAAAGATGTTACACTCCTGCACAAAAATCTTCTGAGACTCTCATTGCCCATAGCAAATCTAAACTCTTCAAGAGGTTATTCAGTGTCTTTACCTCTCCTGTCTGCCCCAAACCTGTATGCACACCTCCCTCTTGCCTTAACTATTAAACCACTCTCACCTCGTGTTTCTCCTGCTGCTGTTCCTTCCTTCTCCATTTGTCAGCGAACTGCCCATCCTTCAAGAGGGAGCTCAAATGTCCCATCCTCCATGAAAGCTTGTCCAGCTCTCCCAGACAAAATAACCTACTCTCCCCAACATGTTCTCAACGAATTTTCCTTATATCCTCCCTCCACTGCCACCATTATCATTCTTACGTATAGTCCTCGCCATTCCATCCCCTCTACAATTTATAAATTGAGATCAAGGCCATGTACTCATTTTTGCACCCTCCCTTGAATTCCCACCTCCATGATGTCATTCCGTGCCCCACCCCCCACAGCTCCTCCCTCCCGTCAGGGGTCTGTCCTGGCAAGTTCCACATGAGGGATTCTCAATAAGTTGTTTGTTCCATTAAATTCAATTCCTAACTAAGAGAACTGGGAGCGAATACGGTCACTCCAAACACAGAAGAAAGGCAGTGCCCTGATGACAGGCAAGTGAGATACCGCTTCAGATCCTGCTAAGAACTCTCATTTGCCACTTTCAAGGTGGCTCATCTAGAAGCTGCTCAGGATTTCGAATTCCTTCGGTTTAAGGATCCTTCCTTCTACACGTGACACTAGACACTGAGAACAATTTTAAGCAATTATGGGGGGGGGGGACCAAATCTTTTTTGAGACTCTCTGCAGCCATCTGTTAGAAATTTGTCATAAAAACTATCCAAACATGCTGTGAACAGGAGTTCAGTGCCGCCCCCTGGAGTTTGTAGTGAGCAGTCCCTCAGAGGCCCTAACCATGTACGGTTCAGCACATCCAATCAACTGTTTGTCCTCCAGAGGGGCTCGTCACAGTGCCACATGGGCTTTGCAGACTAGTAAATCTGAGTTGAAATCCAGGTTAGCCGTTATAACCTTTCGTTTCCATACCTCTAAGATGGAGCTAATAAAATCCCTCTTCATAGGGCTGCTTTTAGGATTAAATGAGATTTTAATTATCAAATACTTAAATGACTCACAACAAGTATTCAGTAAGTGGAAGCTATTATTATTACAGTAATGATTCTATAATTTAATACATTTCTGAATGTTCTCTTTTAAAACCACCTTCAAAGCCCCACTATAAGCCACATGCAGAAATCATGGATTTCTCCCCACCCCTGGTTTTTTTGTTTTGTTTTGTTTTTGGTGTTCCTTATTTTGTGCTAAAATATCATGATATTCGAGTCTGCATTTTATTAATCATGTTTATCTAAAAGTTATATTTAGAGGTTTAGGAAAGCCAAATAAAGCCACTATGGAAAGAAAAAAGTTTTGCAACCACTGACTATATTTTGCAGGTACTTCCGGAATTTCAAAGACATTGTTCAAAACCTAAATTTTGTGCAAAAAGCGTTCACATCTGACACAAACATCCCAGACATTCTTCACGAGATCTAGTAAAAGTTTAGGCAAACGACTCCTAGCTTAATCAAATCATCAAGTAGTGATTGAATATGAATATGGAGGCTACTATGGGATGACAATCATAAAAATCAGGTCTTCTGAGTTCATAATGTAGAATCCCAAGAAACCTAAAACTGTGGGAGCAACCCAACATGGGAGCTGAGTTCAGCTGACAATCTAGATGGCTCCAGGAAACTTCAGTGGAGTGATATTCTCTGAGCTCCCTCCTGGACCTGAGAATAACTTTAATTATTACCTCATATTGTACTGCTTAGCCAGAAAATGTCCTTGAAAGGTTGCTGGCTTCACTAATAAATACTGCCAAAGCTCTGCTTTTTCAATAGGAGATTATTATTCATTCGATCAGTAAGTACTTCCTGGTCCCGCTTATGTACAGGACATAGTCTTTAACACTGTCAAAGTCACAAAGAAGATAATGCATGAGCCCTGACCTCACGGGATTTCTATCCCAGAGGAGACTAGAATTCCAATCTAAAATCTGTCAATTCTAATCAGTACATAAGCTTATAAAGAATATATCACAAGTAATACAATGACTCAATGAGTAAATAGTAGAAATAAGGCATGCTATGGAGAGAAAGACACCTGTGGAGATCCCAGAATTAAACTCAGCCTAATAACTAGAAATACTTTTCCACTGTCAGAGAGAAGGAGAGTGATTTTAGGGGAGGAGACCAATACAATAATGGCATAGCGGCATAAGGGGCCCAGGGAAACTGAAAATAAAGCAATCCAGTTAAACAGAAGCTAAAGTAAGGATGTGGTGAGTTTTAAGATGGTAACAGTATCTGGAACCATACTGTAAAGGACCCGAATGGCAGGAATCCATACTTCATCCTGTAGAGGCCAGGAAAGGATGAGCTCCTGCAGCACACTGTAGGAAGCTGGGCAGGAGATCTGGAAATGCTGACCTTTGAATGGGCCTTTTTGACATTAGCTCCATTGTCCCAGGGATTCACAAGTGAGTGGGTCTAAATCTTCTACCTTAAGAAGAATGAGATAAAAGATTTGGGGTTTAGCTGTACATCTCCATCCTCCCATGTTCACCCTGGTCTCTCTGCCCAAGGGTCCTGAGTAATGGGTGATAGGAGCAGGAAAAGCCAAAGAAACTCAGAGCTGCTAGTGGCTGGAAAGGAATTGTTCCTGGCAGGGAGATCTGCCCCATCGATGCCTGGGATAAAGCTGTGGGATTAGGTGGTTTGCTGGGCCCCACGGTCCGGTCTGTGGTGCTGTCAGCAGCCTTTCATCAAAACATGACGGGGTAACACGCAGTGCAGGCTGGTTTATGTTCTGGATATTAAATACAGGCTTACATGTCCCTCTATTTATACATGCACCCAGGCCTTCTGGATGACTGCCATTCCATTCAAGAGAGATAAAATAAAACCCTCCCGTGTAGCACGCCGGGACACACAGCACGCATTCCTGGAACCAGCAGGCAAGAAAGGGTCTGACCTCCAACCACCAAAAGGAATCCAGCAGGGGAAACCACAGTGGCCTACCAGACCACAAAGAGAAATCCATTCTCAGAGTGTGGAAAGCTGGTCTTGGTAAAAGCTGTAGGTGGGATTTTTAAACAAACCACACCAATTTTGAAGGATGGGACAGCAAGGCGAGGGGCCCTGAGGTCACCACGTGTCTCATTCATATCAGCTTCATTGTCAAACTACGGTCTTGTCAAGACCCTGCCGATGGGAGGCCCCGTAGATTACTCTAACTTCATCCCCTGATTCATCAGACACATCCCACGACCGTCTTTCCCCGGAGACTAAGCCAGCTTCAACCAGAAGAGACCAGAAGAGTCCCGGATTGCGGGACTCCGTGTAGTTGGTTGGGTGGGTACTGGCTAAATGGAGTCTGAAGGCCCCCAAACAGAGCAGCTCCCCCCGACAAAATCCACTGCTACCTAGACCTTCAGTTCCAGCCTCTCATTCCTCTCCAGGTCCCCACCCTTGAGCATTTCAGACAGACTCAGATTTTTATTGGCCACTTCCTTCCTAAAGCTTTCCTAGACTGCCAGACCTGAATGCTTCTTCATTTGAACTTGTTCTAATTTCGTTGTACTTTTTACATATCTCCTTTTATATAATTATTTACATATACAGCTTTCCCCGCCATGAGTTTGTAAACTCCTATAGGCAAGCTGTAATTTCCTCCTTCCCCCTACACCACCTTCAACATCAGAGACATTGAAGAAACTCTTATTGAAACTGCACCAATTGTAAAACCTCAATGGGTTTTGAAGAAATGTTGCTGACTCATTCATTGACTTTTAAAGCAAAACGGCACACTTAAGCAAAACACAAATACCACCCAAAATGATGATCATGATGCAAATATTATCACTGTTTGGCCAGACTCTGACCCTCTCTGAACAGATGACTGAGTATTAAAACCAGTGCTGTTCAAAAATAAAAATTGAGGGGCAGCAGGCCTTGGAAAGTGACTACCAACCTTGACGAAAAGAAACAAATATCAAGATTCTGGCTTCCAGTCCCTCCACTCCCATCCTTTCCTCTTCACTGCCACGGTCATACTTTCCTGGTCAGACTCCCATCTCCTTCTCCCCTCACCCCTTGAGTTCAAATGCTCACTAACTATCTCTTGAACTGTGGCACTTGTCTCCGAATTGGTCTTTGACTTGAATAGCCTTAAGAGTTTCCAATTTTTTTCTAGATGATTTACAGTTTCCCAAACATATCCCATACATTCCCATCTCTAGGTCTCTGCTCAGGCCTTTGTTAGGCCTGCAGAATATTTTTCCCCACAAATAACTATTGACATTTTATTTATTCTTCAGTCCAACCACTTCATCCTTCATGGAATCTTCCTTGAAATTCCCTCCTGGAAGCAGTTTCTGTTTTCCTGAACTCTAATAGCGTCTGGCACTCTTCCGATGGCATTTAGCGTCTTGTACGTTGTAATTTCCCATGCATGTCTTCTCTTTACAATTAAGATGGAAATTCCTGAGGGCAGAACCATTTATCTAATAGTATCATGCATCGTTAATTTCATATACTATGTCCTCAATGAATATTTGTTGAGGGAAGGGATGTATCTATGAATGAAGGCTATAGCCTTTAGCAATAATAAATCATTGAATGAATGAATCATTGAATGAATGAGAGGCATTGTCAGTATTTCCCACATTTAAGGAAAAGGAAAGTCCCTCCAGATATTTATTAGGTTGAACCTCTGGCCTTTACTGAGGTTAGTTATTATTAGTCTCACTTTAAACAGACCAGGCAACCGAGGCCAATATAGACTAAAAGCCTTGAAAAAGTCAGACAGCCCAATGTAGAATTCTTTCTTCTGTATGATTCTGCTCAATATTAGTCTCTGTCTTTTCAATACCTGGCAATGTACCATGGTATTATCTTCACAAAGGCCAGAAAAGACACCACACCCAGTTCTTTTCCTCCTCTTTTCATTAACCTTCTTGGTCCCGTGCCTTCAGAAAGCATACAGATGAACACTTACTTATAGTAGGATGAGATCTTTCTCATTATAAATAAGACAGACCTGGTCTACATAATTCCAAAAAGCACAAGTCTTTCAGGATCAAAAGTAATTCCCAGAGTCTACAGACATGGCAGGAAGAAACTTAAATCAAAAGAAATATAATCAAAATGTTCTCCTTGGTAGATGGGTCCCTGGACTTGGTTCAACGCCTACAAATGGAAATTCTCAGGGCAAGCTTAGTCTTCTTTCTGCTGGCAAACTGCCACAGAAACATTCCAACACACTCAGGCCCCACCAGAGAAGCAGGTATCAAATCAAAAGAGCAGAGCTCCCACTCCTAGCGACAGGATGGACCAGGCTTGGTAGTGGCCCCAGGCCCCAGGATGTGTGAAGACCACTAAAGAGGCTAATTCTGAGATAACAGGAAGAGTTAAGTCAGCTCTTGGGAAATCTCTGGCAAATGCTCTCGCCATTCAATTTGTGAGAACAGCAGTACCTGATAAAAGTCCAGAAAGAAGATAGTAGCTATTAACACCCTTGGCCCGAGGCCTGCAACTCTTTTGACAGTCTTTCTGCAGGTCAGACAAAAGTGCACAGAAAATTTACAGGCAGGTGGTGGTTAAAGCCACAGCTTGGCACCAAGAGGTAGTTCTCACCTAGCCTTTGTAAGAGATAAGGAGGGGCGCCCTGGTAGCTCAGTTGTTTAAGAGTCCGACTCTACATTTCGGGTCACATCATGATCTCAGGGTTGTGAGATCAAATCCCGCTTCAGGCTCCACAGTGGGCATGGACCCTGCTTAAGATTCTCTCTTTCCTTCTCCCTCTGCCCCTCCCTGCTGATCAAAACAAAAAACAAAAAACAAAAACAAAAACAAGAGAGGGGGAGAGAGAGAGAGATAAAAGCTAAATGATTCTGCACCTTTGTTTCTCTTGCTGTAAAATGGGTTTGGTCCTGAGGTTGGACTGTTGTGCTTCTTGTAAAATACCGAATCTCTGCTCCATGAGTGCAGGTCAGATGTCTCCAAGCTGCATCAGCCTAGAGTGGGAGCCCTGACAGAACAATACAGAAGGCACCCTTCTCACCTAGGAGGGGACTTCCTCTCCTCCCTTTCTAGTCCAGGAGGTCCTGAGCATCTAATGTGTGCTCTGGAAACTCTGCTTCCTCCTGGAGCCCCCACCATGCACCCAATGCCCCCAGGACACTGTGACCTTTTCCTAGCTGCACTGACCCTGTTGGCACCCCTCCTCTGGGCTGAGGGACAGGGCCAGCCCCACAAACACGGGTGTGGTACCCTAGTGCTCTACTCCAACCCCGCCTTACCAAAGCACGGAAAATCTGGCCCGCTTCATTTGTATTACATTCTCTTCCTAGGCTCTCATATCATCCTTTCAACCCTTGAGTGAAGTATTTGACTGGTTTCCATAATTAAGGTTCCCTGAAGTGTTGGGGTAAAAGACCATTGGAAAGGCATATATTTCACCACGTTACCCTCTGTCTAAAGTGTCCTTATTTAAATGTTGAGGACATTTTTTTTAAAAAGATTTATTTATTTACTTGTCAGAGAGAGAAAGAGAATAGCACCAGCAAGGGGAGCAGCAGGCAGAGGGAGAAGCACACTCCATGCTCAATGGGGAGCCCAAAGTGGGGCTGGATCCCAGGACCCTGGGATCATGACCTAAGCCAAAGGCAGAGGCTTAAACGACTAAGCTACCCAGGTGCCCCAAGGACATTTTAAACATAATTGCTATACCTTCAACACACTTACCAAAATAACAACAACTCCTTAATGACCTCTCCTACCAACCCCAATGCCTATTTCCTTGATTTTTCTCCAACGGGTCTTTTTATTGTTGATTTGTTTGAATCAGGATCCAAACAAGAGCCTCCCAGTGCATTTGGCTGTTTTCTCTCCTCAGTGTATTTTATCCTATAATAACTCTCCTTCCCTTTTTCTCTAATGCCATTCTTGTAGGCGCTTATGCGCTTATGCATATTTGGAGAAACCAGGTCACATTTTCCATAGTGTCCCATCTTTGGGATTTAGCCAGTCATATCCTTATCATTCAAGCAGTTCTTCTATCCCTCATATTTCCTGTAAACTAGTAGCAGTTCTAAAGACTAATCTTTAGTTCTAAAGACTAATTTCAATCTAATGATTGGAATCAGTTTCCATTTCTTAGGCAAGAAACACCATAAGGGATAATTCCTGGTGTATCATCTCATGTAATGTTTAGGCTGTCCAACTTTTCAGGAGGCTAAGATTGATCACAGGGTGTAAGTGGTGTCAGCCTGACCTTTCCATTATAATGTTCCCCATCAACAGTTCAGCTAATAGTTTTAGCCTCATTAATGAGTGTTGCCTAAATCAGCTATTTCATTAGAGGTCAAAAATGGTGGGTTTTTTAAAATTCTATCATTCCTTTTGCATTTATTATTTGGAATTCTTCTATATAAGAATTTTATCAAATATCTAGTTTTATCAAATATCTAGTTACTGTAAAATACAGTTGGCATAGAAAAGATAAAATAAAAGCTTTCTCATGATTTACTCATTTTCAGAATAATTATTACCTCGCAACTGCCAAAGGCAAGCTATTAGCTGTATTTTGTTTTTGTTGTTGTTGTTTCAGGTATCATTATGGACTCATGGGTTTAACAGGTTTTAACAGGTTTTAATTTGACAGGTTTTAATCCATTGTAGTTATTGTTCTTTTTCATGTAGAAATGGCCCCACTTTAGCCAGTAGGAGCCCATTCGAAGTGGTTCCTGTGTTGTTTTGACATGACCTCAGTCTGGGAGAGCTTCCTTGCAAAACAAGTTGGCTCGTCATGTATATTTCGTTCTCTCTATCTCTTTTTAAAAGATTTTATTTATTCGAGAGAAAGAGAGAGTGCACACAGAGGGAGAATAAGAAGGAGAAGCAGACTCCTGGCTGAGCAGGGAGCCCAAGGTGGGGCTTGATCACAGGACCTTGGGATCATGACCTGAGCCAAAGGCAGATGCTTAACTGAGTGAGGCACCCAGTTGCCCCTCAACATGTACATTTCTTTCCCAGACCTGGGATCAGCCATTTCACCAGGTGAAGTGTTATTTAGAGACCTGTCTCAGGATTTTATTTTAATTAAGCATTTTTCTAATTAAGCATTAATGAATACAGTTGAGACTTCCTATGTAGACATATCCCCAATCTCATTGCTCTTCTTTTTCTGTTGGAGGTAAATACTACCATGAGTACATTATTTATCATTCTTGTTCAAATTTTCATTTTTTTCACATGTATTTTGTATACATACGTATTAAATAGCACTGTTTTACAGTTGTTTAAATCTTACAGAATTTTAAGTATCTTAGTTCAACCAGTTTTTTCCTACATGGTACTATTTTTTTCATAATTATCCATATTGGTAGATTCGTTGCTGGTTCATTTTAACTGCTACATGTTATTTCATGGTATATATTAAGACAATTTTTCCTGTTAATTAATTCTTAGGCTTTCAAATTTTGCTATTACAAACAATGCTGAAATGAGTATTCTTGCACACTTCTCCCTGTGCACAGCATGAAAACTTCTCTAGCATATATTTCTAGATGTAAAACTGTTGGGTCCTAGGGTATAAGCACCTTCAAATTTACTAAATATAACCAAATTCCTCTCCAAAATGATTGTGCAAATTTATACTTCCACCAGCAGTGTACAAAATGCTTTGTTTTCGAATTATACTCGAATTAAAAAAAATTTTTTTTTAGGGGCACCTGTTTAGCTCAGTCAGTGGAGCATTTCATTCTTTATCTTGGGATTTTAAGGTCAAGCTCCAAGCTGGGTATAGAGATGACTTAAAAAAAATAAGACCTTGGGGTGCCCGAGTGGCTAGTTGGTTAAGAGTCCAACTCTTCACTTGGGCTCAGGTCTTCATCTCAGGGTTGTAAGATTGAGTCCCACATTAAGCTCCACACTGGGCCTGGAGCCTGCTTAAGATTTTCTCTCTTGGGGTGCCTGGGTGGCTCAGTGGGTTAAGCCTCTGCCTTTGGCTCAGGTCATGATCTCAGGGTCCTGGGACTGACTCCCGCTCAGCAGGGAGCCTGCTTCCCCCTCTCTCTCTGCCTGCCTCTCTGCCTCCTTTTGATCCCTCTCTCTATCAAATAAATAAACAAAATCTTAAAAAAAAAAAAAAAGATTTTCTCTCTCCTTCTCCCTCTGCGCCACCCCATAAATAAATAAATAAAATATTTTTTAAATTTTTAATAAATGAATAAGTACAACTGAAACTAAGATAACATTGTGTATCAACTATACTCAAATTTTAAAAATTTTAATAAATAAAAGGTTTCATCTTCTTCCTATATCCTCACTCAAATTTGGTATTATCAGACTTTTTTCTTCCCAGCTCATGGGTGTGAAATGATTTCTCCTTGATATTTAATTTGCACTTCTCTGATTGCTAATGGGACTGAGATTCTTCTTATATGTGTGTTGACTACTTGGGTTGTTATTTCTACTGAGTGTGAGGGCAGGCATAGTGGCTAAGACCATAGGAACCGGAGCCAGACTTCTAGGCTCAAACTCAGTCCTACCAGTTACTTCGAGCAACTTATCAAACACTCTCTATGCCTATTTTTCATCTATAAAGTGGGAACAATAAACACCTCTCTCACAGGGACATAGTAAAGATTAAATGAGTTAGTATATCTCAAATGCTTTGGACAGCGCCTGGCTATTACCATTATCATCATTATTGGTTTGTAAAGGCTCTTTCTATATTCTGGATACTTTTTCTCTGTCAGATTTTGCACTTTAAATATCTTTCCCCCAAAATCTGCATTTTTGCCTTTATACTTTGTTTATGGTATCTTTGGTTGGTGTAGAATATTACCATTAATATGATGTAATAAAAATTATCTTTATTTTTTTTCCTATACAGTTTGAGGTTTTGGTGTAAACTCTAAGAAATCTTTCCTTCTTTTCCTTTTTCTTTAAAGTTTATTTATTTATTTAAGTAATCTCTACCCCCAACATAGGACTCAAACTCATAAACCCTGAGATCAAGAACTTCACATTCTGCCAACTGAGCCAGCCGGGTGCCCCTAAGAAATCTTTTCTGGAGTATGTGGGTGGTTCAGTAGGTTAAGTATCTGCCTTCAGCTCAATTCATGATCCCAGGGTCCTGGGTCAGGTCCCACATCGGGTTCCCTGCTCAGCAAGGAGCCTGCTTCTCCCTCTCACTCTGCCTCTCACTCTGACTACTTGTGCTCTCTCTCTATCAAATAAATGAATTCTTTAAAAAAAAAAAAAAAGAAAGAAAGAAATTCTTTCTCCGCACAAAGTTATAAAGACCAATGTTTCCTTCTAAAATTTTAAAGTTGTGTTTGTTTATTTGTTTGTTTGCTTGTTTGTTTTTACTTATGGGAATTTAACCCACTTGTAAGATTAGAAAGGTACCCAATTTTGTGTTTTTTCATACCGATAATCAATTTCCCAAGCACTATTGAACAGCCATTATTTCTCCTCTGATTTGTAATTCTACCTTTATCATATACCAAGTGCCCCTGTATGTGTGAGTGGGTTTCTGGGCTTCCTATCCTGTCCATCAACTTATTTTCAATTTTTTGCACTATCCCATGTCCTAATGTTTAAGATGTATTTAAAAATGAGTCTACATATCTCATAGAACAAGTTTCACCATCTTTTCTCAAAATGGCATCTAGGTTTCTTGGCTCCTTGCTTTACCATGAAGTCTCCTGGAACTTGAAGAACAGTGTAGACTGTTTCTAACATCTTAGAAATCGAAACAGGGAGAGGCTGGCTGGTAGCTGCTCTGAGGCAGAGCAAACAGAGGCATTAGAGAAATCCCACAACCCCAGAATTTATCTGAGCAAAGTATGGAGAAAGTTCCCATAGGCAAGTTGTGGGCCATAATATGTGCCTTTGTGGGATCATCTTAGAGCCATGTAAGAGGGCCAGCTTTTATAAAGAAGCAGCATTCCTATGGGTGGAAACTAAGTAGAAAAGATGCACTCTTTTGCATGAATGAAATTGTAGGTGAGAGATTCCAGAAATAGAGGGTCTCAAAGAAAGCTCATAGAGAGTTCCATGATTAAAAAATAAATAAAAGTCAGCTTTAAGCTTCTGTCCAGTCCAGGCTGTTCTGATACCAGATCATAACAGTGCTGGGCAAGTAGGACCTTCATACTGTTCCCCTCCCTTCCCCTGTTTCAACCCTAGAGGAGTCAGAGACGGACTGACAAGTGCATGAGAAGGAGAAGGAAATCCAGCCGTGGGACACAAATGAGACACACGCCTGCTGTCTACTCCCACCACAAGCTTTCCACATGCCACAGGCTCAGGTGGGGGATGAGAATAAGCTTTAACTTTGTGAATCTCTAAGTTTAACTATTACTAGGAACGATACATCTTAATTCATACATTGAGACAATTTTTCATGAGCAAAGAACTTTTTACTTGGAATAGCCAGAAAAGTCCCTGAATTTTCATTTATTCATAAGCAAGAAATAACTAGCCCCATAAATCGGCTTCTAAGGACAATAGCAGAAAGGAAATAATGACACCACATGGCTGTGTCCCACGGATCCTACTTTTTTGAAGTATTCGCTATCTCTTATTTTTTAAGTTTTTATTTTCGTTCCAGTTAGTTAGCATACAGTGTTATATTAGTTTGAGGTGTACACTATAGTGATTCAATAATTCCATATGTCACCTGGTGCTCATCGTAAGTGTCCTCCTCCTTAATCCCCATCACCTAGTTCACCCATCCTCCATCCACCTCCCCGCTGGTAACCACCAGCTTGTTCTCTATAGTTAAGAGTCTGTTTCTTGATTTGTGTGTGTCTCTCTCTCTTTTTCCAGTTTGCTTGTTTTGATTCTTAAGTTCCACATATGAGGGAGATCATATGGTATTTGTCTTTCTCTGATGGACTTATTTCACTTAGCATTATACTCTCTAGCTCCAACCACATTGTTGCAAATGGATACCTATTATGTATATTACACTGCTGAATTAAATTTGCCAGTCCTTTATTTAGGAATCCTACATCTACATTCTTAAGTGTGACTAGTAGATCATTTTCTTGTTTTGTCCTTGTCAGTGGTATCAAAGTTAAACTAATTCATAAAAAGATCTGGGAAGCTAACTTCCCTTTTCTATCATCTGAAACAGGTATAATATAATGATTGTATGTTTGTTAATGATTTTGTAACACTTGTCTCAAACCCTTTGAGCCTGGTGATATTGGGGGACAGGATAGTATAATCTGTAATTCCCCTTAGGTACAGATAAGGTCTCAGTAGCCTGGAAGCTGCAAAGGATGGGGGCACCATTGTGCATTGCAGGACCACTCACTTTCCTCCTAAGACACCTTGGGTACCATAGATGCCTCACAGGTGCCTCAGGAAAAATGTCAGTGTCAGTTTGGATATCAACTTCAGTAAAGCTGAATTTCTTTTCTTTTTGAATAAAAATCAAATAGAAATGGAAAAAAAAGGGGAAATATTGCCCCCCGGACACCAGCAGAACCTCTATGCACCCCGTCTTTGGAGACCACTGCTCTAGAGAGTGGACCAAGCATACCACCAGCTAAAGCAATCCCTCAGATGCTCTGCAGGGAAAGGGAGCAGAAAGGAAGAGGGGTTAGCATAGGGCAGCGGCCGTTGGCAAGATTTTTTTAACCTGTGGGAGGCAGCATGATATTGGGCATTTTTAAGCTAGTCTAATCGTAAGAATCACTGAGCATGCTTGCTAAAAAAAGAGATTCCCAGACTTTAGCCTAGATTTACCGAATCAGAATCTCAGGGGCGGAGCTAGGAGAAGAGGGGAGAGTGTGTCTGAAAACCTGTATTTTTGATAAACACTCCAGAAAATCTTGCCACTGGGCAAGTTTGGGAAACACACAAAAGGAGAAAAGGCCTGCACTTTGGAGTTAGGCCAGGTTGAATAATGACTCACTTTTCGACAGTTGTGTGGCATAAAGCGTGTCATTTAATCTCCCTGTGCCTCGATTTGCTTATTTCGAAGGGGGGTTAATCATACCTGCTTGGCAGGATTAAAAGAGAAGATATATGTAAAACACCCTACACGACATCAGACACTTGGTAAAAGGTCATCTTCATTATGGAGAGGGTTCTGGAAGAAGATATTCGGCTTGAATTACCAACCTACAAATGCATTCATCCCTGAAGTGGAGATGAATGTACAGTACCTCAGGTTTTCCTGTTCAGCCTCCAGTCCGGTTTTTCTGGTAACCGTGCCTGCTTTTTCTTGGAGACTCACCACCACCTTCTATTGCTAGTTTACATGGTTCAGGTTGATGGATCTGACCCTGCCTTTCACCCTCAGGGGTGAGCATGATTAAGGCCAGGCCAGTGAACATACTCCATGCACCCAGCCTCATAACTGACTTGGAATAAAGACCATGACCCAAGCTGGTCCAGTGAAATTGCATCTTGGGACTTTTGCCAGAGATGTGAGCCTGGAGCCAAGCTGCCACCTGCCATCTTGCCAGAGGAGGGGACGGCCCACCTAAGAATGCAGCAGGAGAGGAAAGAAGAGTCAAGACACGGAGAGCATGAGGCCAAAGCTTGAAGACATTTTTGAGCTCTGGAACCTAGACAGGCTGAAGCAACCCCATACAGGACTTTTCATTTACATGAACGAAAAAAATGTTGACATAGACAGTTTGATTTAGATTTTCTGTTACTTGTGTTCAAAAGGGTCCTGACAATGATCTTAATGCATTTCTTCTATTTTCGTCTCCAGCGTACTGTGTAATCGTGCAAGCCTTTTTTCTTGTCTGATACATTTCCTAACTTTATTAGGAAGAAGCAATCCCATGGCCTTAACATTTAGATTTGATGGATAATGGAAATTGCTATGGCATGATCACTCTCTGGGGATTAGAAAACTCAAATCCTTTCCGTCTAAATGGATTCTTTTCTCTCAGGGTGGGAAGGAGTTGATATTTAGGTAAGTCTCTGTTTTCGTTCTCCAAACTCTGAGAAAGGTTGCCATTAAAGGGCAATACAACAATTAAAAGCTGTTGGATATGAGAATGACAAGCTTGGCTGGTATGCAATACTGTGCAGCTGAGATGATTATTCTCAATTAATGGGCAAACATTACACAATTGTCTCTTTCAAGTCCAGAGTGCTAATATATAATACACAATCAGGGGGCATTGTACGTTGGAATATAACTCATTAACCAGTGCCAATTCTTTACCCCTAGAAATAAAATAGTCCCTTGTCTATGAAAGCTGCAGTTTTGAGTCTTTTAAATTTGCAGTTACAGACCAGGTGAGAGATTTCAAATTGGGAAGAATCCAAATGGAATTGGGAGTAGAAATTCCTATTGGAATTCATTATTAAGGCAAAATGGTGGTAGAATAAGGGGCTTGGTGGAACAGTCGTGGAGGGTAGACTCTGACCAACCCCCCAGCCTCCCACTGGGAACCAAAGTCGAGGACCTTTGGCAGATCTGGCTGAGGCAGCATCTGCCCTGCTGAGGGACATCCCAGAATGGACATGTCCCTGTGTGACTGCCCAGCGAATACCAAATAGATTGGGTCATTTTATTCAAACCTGGAGCACTTGGCTGCTCAGGCACATGCTCTGTGGATGAACTCACTTTTGCTTTAGTCCCACGGGGCTGCTGAAGTCTCAGAAGCTCAGACAGCAAGGGACAGAGGTGAGGAAAACACGGGGCAGGCGATCAGAGAAGTCTAAGGGGATTGGATTACTGTCAGATTGCAGCGTGTGGGAGACTCTGGGACAGATTCATGGGAGAGCTTCACCAGTTGGCACGGGGCTGAGAACTGTCACAGTCGGCTGTGCTGAGCCAGCTGCACCTTGTGTACATGCAGAGGGCAGACTAACTGGGTGGAGGAAATCTTAACAGTTACCAAAAACACCCTGTGGTCCATCAGCCCACCCGACTGAAAAACAAAGCATGCCTCTTGGACTCCAAATATCACAAACCAAAGAGATATCTACAAGGTTACCCCATTTCTTGCTTCATAGGACAAGTCGCTACCAGTCTTTCAGTGGAGACTTCTTAATGTCAAGGCTGTGCTAGGCACTAGGGATATGGAGGAAATATGTGCAGAACTTTCCTCTAAGGAGATGACCACCTCGTCAACAATTATAGGAAGGGAAAACTGTAATAGGAGCTAGGACTAAAGAGAGCACAGGTGCTGCAGAGCCTAGGAAACAGGCCCCAGATCATGTATGTTGTGATCTAAAGCTAAGGTATTTGTGAGTTTCTTCAAACCCATAGAAATTACTCTTCATGTGCTACCCAACATTATGCCCACCCAACAACGTTCTCTCCTCCAACCCTGTCTCATGTCTGTGAACTCAACATAGTACAAGAATCCCCCGTGAATGTCAAGGTCTAGTAAAAATCGAATGTTTTATTCTCCTCTATGTTCTCTATGTTTTCACATCTTGGTTGCCTTTCTTTTAGAATGTTTACTCTGGTTGGTAGAATCTGATATTAAAAGGTCAGGGCTTTAATTTTGTGGGCCATTTAGCTTCATTTGGAATAAGGATAAAGACCCCACACCCAGAGGTGTAGCCATCAATCAAAGCCAGAGGCCTAGCTGATGTCTGCTGTGACCTTCGTTACTGCAGGCCAGAGCAAGAAACCAGAGATGGTTTACTCCATTCAAACCTACCGTCATTACCAGATATGCCATCAGTAGGACATTGCCTTTAGTTTGGCAGCAGTATATATTCATAAATAAGGGCAAATGTGCGTGAGTGTGCGTGCGTGTGTAGTTTTGCAATCCCCGTGAGGGCAGCAGAAAAAATAATTACTATGAACTTACAAGCATAATCCCAGATACTGACAAGCACACTCCCTTATACCTTTCATGTCTGTGCTCAATATCACCTCCTCAGAAAGTTCTTCCCTGACCAGCACTACAATGTAAATTCACTGGAATTGCTGTTTTGTTCATTGTCCATAAAATTAAAGCCCTGAGCTTGTAAAATATCAAGTTCCATCAATTACTTTAAAGAGCACACTCAAAAAGAAAGGCAACCAAGACGTGAAAACATAGAGGACATACACATAGAAGACACAAGCATTAAATTGCACCCAAGACCTGAAGGGTCTGGGAGCTCTTTCTTCCATGCTGAAGTCATGAACATGAGACCAGATGCAATGACAGAACATTGCTGGATGACGGGCATAAGAGAAGATGTGGCATTTTGAGAGTGGTTTATGAGACTAAAGACAACCATTAAACTCTTAGCTTCAAACCACAGCTTACATGATCTGGTGCTGTCTTCTGGGAGCAGTTCCTGGGACAGTGTCTGCCACATGGTCACTGCTCAATAACTATATATTGAGTGCCCGGTGAATTAAACAGCCAGTGCTCCTTTATGAAACTTTTACTTAATTTTGTAAAAAAGGTAGTGTGTTGACATAGCTCAACATTTATTTCAGTGTTAGAAGATAACACAAAGTCTTTTTTAAAAAGAGATCATGCTGAGTGAAATAAGTCAAGCAGAGAGAGTCAATTATCATATGGTTTCACTTACTTGTGGAGCATAAGGAATAACACGGAGGACACTGGGAGATGGAGAGGAGATGGGAGTTGGGGGAAATCGGGAGGGGGAGACAAACCATGAGAGACTGTGGACTCTGAGAAACAAACTGAGGGTTTTGGAGGGGAGGGGGTAGGGGTTGGGTGAGCCTGATGGTGGGTATTAATGAAGGCACATATTGCATGGAGCACTGGGTGTGGTGCATAAACAATGAATTTTGGAACACTGAAAAAAAATTAAATTAAATTTTAAAAAAAGATTTTCTTTATTTGACAGAGAGAGAGCACAAGCAGGAGGAACAGCAGAGGGAGAGGGAGAGGGAAACGCCGGCTCTCCATAGAGCAGGGAGCTCGATGTGGGGATCTATCCCAGGACTCCAGGATCATGACCTGAGCCAAAGGCCGATGTGCAAGTGCCCAATAATACAAAGTCTTGTTCTCACCCCATTTTCAACCCATCCAGTTCCCACATTCTGCACAGCAACCTCCCACTATAACCATTTTATTAGTTTCTTATTTATTCTTCCAGAGTTTATGCAAATCATATACAACTATATTTTTATTTCATTAGGCAAAAGAGAATGTACAATACACTCTGATGTCAATCTTACATTTTTCCACTTAATAATGTAACCCGATGAATGAATAAAGAAAAAATACATATAATGGAACACTATTCAACCGTAAAAAAGAAGGAAATCCTACTATTTGGACAACATAGATGGACCCATAGGGCATTATGCTCAGTGAAATGAGTCAGACAGAGAAAGACAAATACTATATGATTTCATTTATATTTGGACTCTGAAAAAGCAAGCAAACAAGCAAATTCATAGAAGTGGAGAACAAATTGCTGGTTGCCAGAGGGAGGGGATAGGGAGTGAGCAAAATGGGTGAAGGTGGTCAAAATGTACTAACTTCCAGTCATAAGGTAAACAAGTTCTAGAGATGTAATTTACAGCATGATGACTATGGTTAACAATACTATATTGTGTATTTGAAAGTTGCTAAGATCTTACAATATCTTAAAAGTTCCCATCATAAGAAAAAAATTGTAACTATATGAGGTAATGGATGTTAACTAAACTTGTTGTGATTATTTTGCAATATATATACATATATCAAAGAACTATGTTGTAAATCTTAAACAAATATATTGTTATATGTCAATTATATCTCAATAAAACTGAGGGGGAAAATGCAACTTGGAGGTTCTTCCATACTCGACTTCGAGAATGATTTCAACTTTTTTTTACAGTTCGAGTCAATTCCACTGTGTGAATGTTCCACAATTTATTAAACCAGCCCATGTGGATGGACATTTGTGTTGTTTCCAATCTTGCTATTAAAAAACAAAAACACCCTGTACCATATGATAGGATAAATTCCCAGAGACAGGACTGATAAGTCAAATAGTCTATGTATTAGTGATTTTATACATACATTTCCAAATTGTCTTTCAGGTATACCAATTTTATCCTCATCAGAAATGTAAAAGAATGCCTGTTTCCCCACAGACTTTCCAAAAGAGTTTTATTAAACTTGGATTATTGCTAATTTAATAGGTAATTAATAATTCAGTATGTTTTGATTCGTATTTCTCTTATGACACAGAGCACCTCTTTATTTCTATGAATGGACACTTCGTACCTTTCTTATGGTTCTATTAGGTGAATCATCTTTTTACACTTGACTTACAGGAGCACATTATATAGGGAGATTAGCCTTTTCTCTGTAATATAAATTGGAAGAAGTTTTTTCCAGTGGTGTGTTGGTTAATGTCGAGCAATGGTCTTTGGGGAAAATAAACCCTGGTTTAGAGCATTTGCCAACTTCCATGATGTAAATGTCCCCACCACAGACAATCTCAAGCTACCAATATGTCATCTCTAAATGTGGAGTTGGAAAGAGATGTGCAGTAGCAGACCATTATATAATATCTCCACAGTACAGATACAACAGATGCAAATGACCTCAAGATCAAGGATGATGGCAAAATGTAGTTAAACAATTAGAAAGTGATGAGTTTGGAGAATTTATTACCTTTGTAAAACTCTGTGTTTAATTATAAGCTTGTTTGACTTAATTTTAAATAATGGCTGAGTTGGATAATCAGCTTTCAAAATTCCTGAAAATTTAATAACCAGCTCCTGTGAGCCAGTGCAGGCCATCTCCAATGCAATAATGCTATTTATTACATTTGGTTTTTGCTTTTTGACTTCTTCTCAAATGATGTTTTTCAACATACAAATGTTTGATTTTTGATGTAGTTTTATTTATCAGTCATATTCTTTATGAGTTCAGAATTTTGAATAATGACTGGAAAACTGTCCCCATTCCAAGATTATAAGAGTTTTCTCATGTTTTCTTCTAATAGTCTTATGGTTTCATTTTTACATTTAAAGCTTTAATTTGTTTGTTATATATGGGAGATATGGCTTCTACTTTCATTTTTTCCAGAGGCCTATCCAGTTATCCCATACCAGATACTGAGTGGTTCATCTTTTCCCATCTTTAATAATAATAAATAATAATAAAGCCATCTTTATACAATGCAGCTTTCTTGATTTTGATAATCATGGTATTTATCATAATTTGAATGAAAAGTTTTAATTGTGATTGTATTTTATAAACAGTTTCCCTGTGTCTGCTCATTTGATTCTGTAGTGGCAAGCTTGATAAATTATAACAGCTAAATATTTTTTTTAAGATTTTATTTATATTTTTGACAGAGAGAGACACAGTGAGAGAGGGAACGCAAGCAGGGAGAGTGGGAGAGGGAGAAACAGGCTTCCCACAGAGCAGAAAGCCCGATGCAGGGCTCGATCCCAGGACCCTGAGATCATGACCTGAGCTGAAGGCAGAGGCTTAACCCACTGAGCCACCCAGGTGCCCCATAATAGCTATAATATTTTTATCCCCAGCATATTTTTCCACCCTCTGCCTTCTGAGTCCTTTAGGAAATTCTCCCTCATACAACGTGATCTACGGTATCCTGACCAAATCACTGGTTATACCTATGACTTAGGCTGGCCAATCAAAAAAATCCCACCACACAGCGACAGGCTAGGGTTTAAACATCTGACCTAAGCAAGGCAATATAATCTTTCTGGGACTGATATCTGAGTGAGATTTTCTGTTAGAATTGTTAAGCTGGGAGATACGTTTTTTAGTTCTTCTTAGTTGACACATAAATTAAAAGTACGAGAGATAAATCCAAACAATACCAAGAAGAACTAAGAAATGGAGAGTCAAAAAGTTCTGAAGGTGTCCTTTAGGTCTCCGGATCCAACCTTACCCAAAAGCCAATGCCCCTTGGACAACCAGAATGAAGCCTATACATTCTCTTTTTTCTCCCAACCTAACTTAGTTCAATATGGCTTCTTATAGTTTACAATCAAAAGAGTTCTGACTCTCTTCAATAGCTACTTTTGTTCCCGCATTACAGAGGAAGAAACAGAACCTAGGAGAGGTCAAATTCACTCACAATGATAATGTGTTTCCCACTCTTAGCTCTTACTTCCTGGTACACATTTTGCTATCATGGCAGCCCCCCACTTTGTGTACTGTATCCTAGTGAAGATTCTTTGATGATGACAGGAAGGAAGGCCATATAAAGGTATGAAGGCTGCTTATTATCCTCTAAAATATTCAAGATTCTAAATTAGATCTATTCTATTACTTATCAGCTTTTCCCATAGCAAGGTGAAAATCTCCTTGACTTGACTTCTCAATATCATCAAGGCTTTGGCTTTATCCCTGGTGTCTCTCACTGAAAAATATAAAAGGTCATTACCAATGACATTATACTCAAATCAGCCCCAGAGCTTCATTTCACATTGGGAGGACAAATTTGGGGTGGTTTTTTTTTTTAAGCTCTTTTATAGTTTGGTATTTCTTCATGCTATCTGGAGTAGTGAATACCTAGAAAACAGAAAAACATTGAGTTGGAACAAGCTCCTCTAAAAATTCTCTTTCCTATAGAACAGCTAACACTTACAGCTTCACAATTAGAATTTTTTTCTTTTATCTTGAAATAAAGATTTCTGTTAAAATGCAAATGGCCCCTGAAAGTATTTACATTCAAGTCTTATTTACTATGTACACCTTAATATGAATTTACTTAGCAGATGGTTTCCTTGGAGTATTATTTTCACTGAAGGAATAGGAGGCAGAGGAGGATAAGTAGTCAAAGAAGAAGACTGAGAGGAGAGGCATGAGTACTACTGACAGGAGAGAGATAGAGAGTGGAAATAGAGAGATGGAGACAATTACTAAAGGCTTACCTTCCCAGGTTACTTCTGAGGTATGGCTGTGAACCACAGTCGGGGTTGGGACAAACTGATATGACAGCTACCATTAGGAATGAATTGAATTAGACAGGTTCTCTAAGCCCTGAGGGGAGGCTCTAATTTAGCACCAGAACCAGCCATCTCATTATTTTCACATATTCTTCCACTAGATCATTTTTGGCATTGCTCAAAACCCTTCACGAACTGGAATTAATTTGCATCAAGAAACAGACCCAACCATTTGTAGCATGTAACTGCAGCTGTCCCATTCTGTCAGCAAGCACTAGCTCCCTGAGCAATTTACTACCTGCACAGAACATTTCATGAGCTTATCTGTTCTCAACTGTCATCGAATATCCTAGTGGATTCCTCATCTATAAAACTTTAACTCCCCAAACAAGTTCTTATTCCAAGCTTCTTTATAGTGACTAAGAGTGTCTTTGTTCCCACCATTTTTTTTGTGTGTGATTGCATACACCTTCATTTAGGTCTCAGGCCAAGGCCTCTAATGCCTTTTGGTGAAAGTCCAAGTGAAGGCAAAACTATGGTGAAAAAGAAAACATCAGTAAAATGGCAGCTAGGACGCTCTAAGCTTTCATTCCCCCTCAGAAACATTTTTAAAAGGCAGAAATTATCTAAACCAGTCTTGCTGGAGCTCTAAAAAACACTCAAAGGTTTGCAGCTGCCAAGCAAACACCCAATCAAAAAAAGAAAACAATCTTCAAACAGTAAGAAAGTTTTGTGGCATTTTTACTCACCCTTGCTCTGCCCCTCCCCAGTATGGCAGTGGTTTTGGTCTTGAAGTGGTGGAAGCCTAGTTCCCAGTACTATCCCTCAAACTGGAAGGAGCAGAGAAGATCTTATTTGCAAGTTATTTTGTACCTCTCTTAAAAATTGTCTGGGAGATATGTGAAGGACTAACGGAAGGAGTTTGTCACTGTTACATCTAACTCAGAAATCACACCAGAAAAGCAGTGGGTACTGCTCAAATTTGCAATATGGCTACAGTACTACAGACTTCTGGGGCAAGAGATTACAGGTGGAAACACAAGAGTCTATCTAAGGCCCAAAAGGAAAGCTGCAGTGCAACCGAGAAATTAAGGAGAAATTAATATATGGGAGAATTTAGGAAGCAACAAGCACATGCAAGAAAGATGCATGCTCAGGAAAGATCTGAGAAGACCTTAAGTTTTCACCTCAGGCTGATTGCTAGCCTCAGACCAAGACTAGCTAAGTGTTGCAGGAATGCGCTAGCATAGAACCAACCTGCAAACCCTGGAAAAGTTCCTGGGATTCAAGGAAATCTCTATCAAAATAAAGGCACAGAGACCTCAGTGATCATATAAGACAAGGATTATATTAGCTTCTGCAAAAATAGTTAAGAAAACACTCAAAAAATACAGACTACCACAGCCTTCAACAACAACAATACATGCACACAAAATCAAACCTTGGGGAAGGGGAAGAATGTGATCTCCAGAGGTTACCATATTATAAGAGCTAAATTCTAATTTTTGGCAAGAAATCACTAGGTATAGATTTAAAAAAAAAAAAACTGAAAAACATAGTTTATTCAAAGGAACAAAAGAAGTTCATAGAAACCATTCCTGAGGAAGCCCAGACATTGGACTTACTAGAGAAACTTAAATATACTCAGAGACCTAAAGGGAAATGTGGATAAAGAACCAATGGAAACCAGGTAAATGATGTACCAAAAGAATGAAAATACCAACAGAGACATAAATTATAAAAAGGAACTAAACAGAAATTCTAGAGCTGAAAATTATAATTGAAATGAAAATTTCACTAGAGAAATCCAACAGCAGATTTGAGCAAATAGAATTTAAAATATTTATATATATATATATAAATTTAAATTTAAATTAAATTAAATATATATATTATATATTATATATATTAAATTAAATATATATGTTTTAAATTTATAAATTTAAAATATATATATAAAATTTATATATATATATAATATGTATATATATATAAAATTTAAAAATCAGGAAACCCAAGAATTAGACAATTGAAATTATGGAGTCTGAGGAGCAGAAACAAAAAGGATGAAGAAAAGGGAACAGAAGAACAGAATCTAATGGTCCTGTGGGATACTATGAAACATACCAACATAAACATTATGTGAGTCCTGGGAGAGAAAAGATAAAGGGGGAAAGATTATTTAAAGAAATAATGGTAAAACATCCCAAATTTGATGAAATACATGAATCTACAACTGCAAGAATACATAAGTTTACAGTCCAAGAAGCTCAATGAATTCCAGGTAGGATAAACTCAAAAAGATCCAACTGAGATACATTATAAGAAAACTGTTCAAAGATAAAGAGAGAAGCTTGAAAGCAATAAGAGAAAAGTGAGCCATCATCAAGTCCTAGGGATCCTCAATAAGAATTTCAACAAGAATTTCACAAGAAATCTTGGAGGCCAGAGGAACATGGAATAAAATGTTTAAAGTGCTGAGAAATAAACATTGTCAGCCAAGAATTCTATAACTGTCAAAACTTTCCTGGAAAAATAAAGGAGAAATGAAGACATTCCCAGATAAACAAAAATTGAAGCAATTCACTATAACTAGATAATGCCTTACACAAAATGCTAAAGGGAGTCCTTCAAATTAAAATGAAAGGATGCTAGACAGTAACTTGAAGTTACATGAAGAAATAAAGATCTCTGATAAAAGAATTAAGAAAAAATGCATAAAATAATTGCAAAACTACATTACTGAACACTGTTTTGGGTCAAATTATGTCCCCCCCCCCAAATTACTATGTTGAAATTCTGAAGCTCTGTGCCTCAGAATATGACCTTATTTTGGTATAAAGTCATTGCAGATTTAATTATTTAAGATAAGGTTACACTGGAGTACTATGGGCCCCTAATCCAGTAGGACTGATATAAAAAAAAGGGAAATTTGGAGACTGGCACACAGAGAGAATACCAAATGAAGATGAAGGCAGAGATCGGGGTGATACTTCTGTAAGCCAAAGAACACCAAAGATTGTCAGGAGAGCACCAAGAAGTAGGTAAGAGACATGAACAGACTGTCTCTCACAGACTCAGGAGGAAGCAATCCCGCTGACATGTTGATCTTGGACTTCTAGCCTCCAGAGATAACTTCTACCTCTGGCGAGATAACAAATTTCTCCTCTTTAAATCACCCAAATTTGGGGTGCCTGGATGGCTCAGTGGGTTAAAGCCTCTGCCTTTGGCTCGGGTCATGGTCCCAGGGTCCTGGGATCAAGCCCTGCATTGGGCTATCTGCTCAGCGGGGAGCCTGCTTCCCCCTTTCTTTGTCTCTGCCTGCCTCTCTGCCTACTTATGATCTCTGTCTGTCAAATGAATAAATAAAAAATCTTCAAACCACCCAATTTTGGTGACTCATTAGAGTAGCACTAGGGAACTAATATAGGCACATGACATGTAAAAATGTAACTTGTTACATCAATAACATAAAGTTGGGTGAGGAGGGGGACACAGCTGTACAGAAGTGGAGTTTTTGTATGCTATTGAATTAAGCTGCTATCAATTCAAATTAGGCAGCTATAACTTCAGGATGTTATATGTAGTTATAATTATAACCACAAAAATATAACTATTGAATACATACGAAAGGAAATAAGAAAAGAATCAAAATCTGCCACTATGAAAAGTCAAGAAAACAGAAAAGAAAGCACTAATGGAGAAAATGAAGAACAAAAAAGTTATAGGACATAAAAAAACCCAAATAGCAATATTACAGAAGTGAGTTCTATTTTAATATCAATACTTTATTTTTTTTCTTCCAAGTTTTTATTTAAATGCCTGTTAGATAACATACAGTATATTAGTTTCAGGTGAAGGATTTAGGATTCATCACTTATCAGTATTTACTTTAAATGTAAACAGGTTAAACTGTCCAATCAAAAGGCAGAGATTGGCAGAACAGATTTAAAAACATGATCCAACTATATACTGTCTACTAGAGGCTCACTAGATCCAAAGACACAAATGGACAGAAAGTGAAAGGGTGGAAGAAGATAGCCCAAGCAAACAATAATCAAAAGAGAGCTAGGGTGGCTATAATAGTATCAGGCAAAGTAGAAGTGAAGTTAAAGACTGTTACAAGAGACAAATAAGGACATTATATCTTTTTAAAATTTTATTTATTTGAGAGAGAGTGTCCATGAGTAGGATGAGCAGAGGGAGAATCTCAAGCAGACCTCCCACTGAGAACAGAGCCCAGAGAGGGGCTTGATCCAGGACCCTGAGTTCACAACTTGAACCAAAACCAAGAGTTGGATGCTTAACTGACAAAGCTACCCAAGTGCCCCAGGACATTATATCTTGATAGAAGGGTTGATTCATCAAAAAGATATAACAACTATAAGCATATATGTACTTAATCAGCAGAACCAAATACACATATATATATACATACAAATATACATAATATATTCCAAACAATTCTTTTTTTTTTTTAAGATTTTATTTATTTGACAGAGAAAGAGATCACAAGTAGGCAGAGAGGCGGGGGGGGGGGGTGGCAGAGTCCCCGCTGAGCAGAGAGCCCAATGCGGGGCTCGATCCCAGGACCCTGAGATCATCACCTGAGCTGAAGGCAGAGGCTTTAACCCACTGAGCCACCCAGGTGCCCCATATTCCAAACAATTCTTAATAATTTTTTTAAAAATTGAAATTGTACAATACATCTTCTTATCAAAACATAATGAAACTAGAAATCAAAAGCAGGAGGAAATATTTAAAAATCAAAAATATGCGAAAATTAAAGAATATACTCTTCTTTTTTAAATTTTATTTATTTGGGGGAGAGAGAGAGAGCAAGTGAGCATAAGTGAGGAGAGAGATTCTCAAGCAGACCCTTCACTGAGCATGGAGCCCTACATGGGGCTTCACCTCACGACCCTGAAATGGTATGCTTTACCACGGCTTTACTGTGCCACCCAGGCTCCGCAGCACGGATCCCTACATGGGGCTTGATCTCATGACACTGAGATCACGACCTGGACTGAAACCAAGAGTCAGACGCCTAACCAGCTGCACCATCCAGGCTCTCCTAAAGAACATACTTTTTGGTGGCTTTTTTTTTTTTTAAGATTTTATTTATTTATTTATTTGTCAGACAGAGAGAGAGTGTGTGCACACAAGCAAGGGGAGCATCAGGCAGAGGGAGAAGCAGGCTCCTTGCCCAGCGGGGATCATGACCTGAGCTGAAGGCAGACGCTTAACCAACTGAGTCACCTCAGTGTCCCAAAGAGCATACTCTTAAACAACCAATAAGTTAGAGAAGAAGTCACAAGTGAAATTAGAAAGTACCTTGATGAAAATGAAAATGAAAACACAACATACCAAAATTAATGGGATGCAGCAAAAGCAGTTCTAACAGGGAAATTTACAACTATAAAAACATATGAAAAAAAGTATCAAAATCAATAACCTAACTTTACACCTTAGGAAACTACAAAAGAGAGAAGTCTAACATTTGCAGAAGGAAGGAAATAATAGAGATTGGAGTGGGATAAATAAAACAGAGAATACAAAAGAAAAGAAAATCAGCTAAACCAAAATTGGTTCTTTGAAAAGCTCAAAAAAATTGACAACTTTTTAGCTAAATTGGCTAACGAAAAGAAGAAAACTCAAATTACTAAATAAAAAAAAGTGGGGATATTACTACTGATTTTAAAGAAATAAAAATAATTATAAGAGAATATCATGAATAATTGTATGCCAACATGCTGGATAATCTAGATGAAGTGGACAAATTCCTAGAGACATACAACCTACCAAAACTGACTCATGAAGGAAGAAAAATCTGGATAGACCTAAAACTAGTAAGTGTATTGATTCAGAAGTTAAAAACTCTCCACATCCTTGCCAACTAATAGAATGAAGAGGGGAAAACACAACTGATGTGGAGAAAAAAATTCAATACCCTTTTGTGATAAAAACAATAAAAAAACTAGGAATAGAAACAAAATTTCTTCAACATGATAAAGCCCATATATGGAAAATCCACAGCTAATATACACAATGCTGAAAGCCTTTCTTCTAAGATCAGACACAAGACAAGGATGCCTACTTCTTGCCACTTCTATTCAAAATAGTATTGGAAGCTCTAGCCAGAGTAACTAGACCAAGAAGAAGAAGGAGGGGGGCGGGGATGAAGAAGAGGAGGAGGAGGAAGATAAAGATAAAGAAAAAGGAGAAGAGGAAGAAGAAACAAAGAAAGAAAGAAGGAGGGAGAGAGGGAGGGAAGGAGGGAGGAAATGTATCCAAATTGGGGAAAAAAAGATAAAATTATCTGTGTTCACTGTCAATACGATCTTATAGGAAGAAACATTAAAGATTCTACACACACACACACACACACACACACACAAACTGTTAGAACTAATAAACAAATTCAGAAAATTTACAGAATACAAAACCAACACTCACAAAGGGTGCATTTCTATACAATAGCAACAAACAACCTAAAAAGGAAATTCTGTTTACAATAGGACCAAAAAGAATAAAACGTTTAGGAATAAACTTAACCAAGGAGGCAAAAGAAGTATGCACTTACAACTATAAAATGTTGCTGAGAGAAATAAATGGAAAGACATCCCACATTTATGGACTAGAGGACTTAATTTTATTAAGATACAAAGACTACCAAAAAGGAATTTACAGATTCAATGATATTCCTATCAAAATCCCAATGACATCTTTGCAGAAATAAGAAAATCCATTCTAAAATTCACATGGACTCTCGAGGGAACCCCAAATAGCCAAACCATGTTAAAAAGAAAAAATGAAGTTGGAAGACTCACACTTCTTGATTTTAAAACTTAGTATAAAGCCATAGTCATCAAAATTGTGTGGTACTGGCCTAAATACAAACATATAGAACAGAGACACAAGAATTAAAACTTCACAATATATAGTCAAATGATTTTCAACAGGGTGCAAAGACTATTTAATGGAGAAAAGGCAGTCTTCCCACAGATGGTGCTGAGAAAGCTGGATATCCAAATGCAAAATAATGAAGGTGGACCCTTCTTTTACATTATATGTGAAAATTAACTCAGTTTGGATCAAAGACCTAAACGTAAGAATGGAAACAAAGAAACTTAGAAGGCGATCTAGAAAAAAGCTCATGACATTGGATTTGGCAATGATTTCTTGGCTAAGACACTAAAAACAGACAACAATAAAAATTAGATAAATTAGGGACGCCTGGGTGGCTCAGTTGGTTAAGCAGCTGCCTTCGGCTCAGGTCATGATCCCAGCGTCCTGGGATCGAGTCCCGCATCGGGCTCCTTGCTCGGCAGGGAGCCTGCTTCTCCCTCTGCCTGCCACTCTGTCTGCTTGTGCTCACTCTCGCTCCTCTCTCTCTCTGACAAATAAATAAATCTTTAAAATGGAAAAAAAAAATTAGATAAATTGGACTTCATTAAAATTTAAAACTTTTGTGAATCAAAGGATACTACTAAGAGAATGAAACGGTAACTCACCAAAAGAGAGAAAACATTTGCCAATCATATATGTTACATCCAGAATATATAAGGAATGCCTACAACTCAACAACAACAAAAACAAATGAACAAACCAATCTAAAAAGGGGCAAAAGATGTCAAAAGACATTTATCCAAAGAAGATATACAAATGGCCAACAAGCACATGTAAAGATGCCGAACGTCACTAGCCATTTGGGAAATGCAAACTGAAACCACAAGGAGATACTACTTCATACTCAAAAAGGGGACTGTTACGAAGGAAGGAAGGAAGGATGGGAGGGAGGGAGAGATGCAGGGAGGGAAGGAAAGAAAAGGAAAAAAAAAAGAAAGGAGAGGAAAGGAGAAGAGAAAAAGAAAAAGAAAAAATAAGTGTTGGTGAGGATGTGAGAAATTGGTACCCTCACTCATTGCTGGTGGGAATGCAAGTGCAGCCACTTTGTAAAACAGTTATGGTAGTCCCTCACAAAGGTAAAAGTAAACTATACTACCATATGATTCAGCAATTCCACCCCTAGGTATGTATTCAAAGGAATTTAAACCAGGGACTCAAACAGATACCTGTACACCAATATTCATTGCAGCATTATTCACAATAGCCAAAACATGGAGACCCTCCAAGTGTCTATCAACAGATGATGGATAAACAAAATGTAGCCTATACATACAATGGAATGCTTTTTAGCTTTAAAAATAAAGGAAGTTCTGGTACATGCTACAACATGAATGAACCTTGAAAACATTATGCTAAGTGAAATAAGCCAGACACAGAAGGACAAATATTACATGATTCCATTTTTATGAGTTACCCAAGAACAGGCAAATCATAGAGACAGAAAGTAGAATAAAGGTTTCCAAGGACTGTGGGCAGAGTGGAATGGAGAGTTACTGTTTGATGTATACAGTTTCTCTTTGGGCTTATAAGAGAGTTCCGGAAAGGGTTAGTGGTAACAGTTGCAAAACAATCTGAATGTACTTAATGTCACTGAATTGTATGCTTAAAAATGGTTAAAATGGTAATTTTTCTGTCTCATGCATTTTAACACAATAAAATTTTTTTAAACTATATTGAAGATGAAACATGTTTTCATAGCCCTCAAACCACGCATTAAGTGTCATTTAATTTTCTTCCATTTATTCAACCAAAATTTATTGAATGCTAACCAATGGTCAGCTCTCTGGTGTGGTAGGTCCTCCGCTTTCAAAGATACACAAAAAATTGTCTCTATCTTAAAGGATGTTATAATCTGCCTGGAAAGCCATTGAAATAAAATTAACAAAGCCATGTGATAAGTACCATGATACTGGTAAGTATATGGAATTTATGAAGCATGTAGGTAGGAGCATTTAGCTCAAGCAGGATATCTGGGAACACCCTTTCCGAAGGATATTAGTGACTAAGCTGAGTCTCAACATACACGAGTTAGCCAGGGGAAAGGGGAAAAGAGTTTCTCAGGCAAGAGAAACAGGACGTAAAAGACACAGACAGTAAAGAGAATATGAGCAGATTTGGAAAATATGATAGCATATGAAACTGGTGATGGTTGGGTAAAGAGAGGAAGAGTAGGAGAGCTGGACAAGTTCCAGAAAATGGATAACTTACATGATATGGGAGTTTACACTTTATCGTAAGGGCAATGAGTAGCCATTGTATGTGATTTTAGAGATCATGGGCTGTTTTACTCAGCTAGGTCTTCAAATGGCCCTCCCCCGCTATATTGTGGAGAATGGATAGAAGAAGGGATCAACTTCCCAGGCAATTAAGTGAGAGGTGGCAAAGCACCTAAACTAAGGTGCTGGGAATGGCCATGGAGACTAGCAGACAGCTAAAAAATGTTCACAATAATAGCTCAGGAGACTAGTTACCGGTTAGGGATGGGTGATGGGAAGACTCAGGTTTCTACCTTGGAAAATTTGGTGAGTGGTAGTACAATGGTAGAAACTCAGAGGGAAAAATAGGTCTAGAGTAAGACAGATCATTTGATTTGGAAATGTTGCATTTGAAGTGATCGAAGGGCAGGAACAGATGGCTATTTATTTACAGAGTTCAAGAAAAATGCTTGATGTACAGATCTAGATTGGTGATCCCACTAAATAGAAGGGAGAATTTGCCTTAAATGAAAGGAATTGATGTCTAAATGTAGAATCCTATCGTGGAAGTAAGTATACTCCATCCAACACAGGGTAATGGAAGGAACTTGGAGCAGCTCCTCTACACATCAAAGTCAAACCATAGGAGCAGTTGCCCTTTCAACCTTGCATGTAATAAGGCTTATGAGAATAAACCAATTATTGATAAACCTGGGAGCTTTCCAAACCAGTTTTCATTTTGAAGTAAGAGGGACTTCTAATATATATCTTGCCTAGGGCGAATCAAATCCTAAATCTCTTTTTATATTTGAGATCAATCCTTCGGGAATTTTGTCATCAACCAGAAAAGAGTAACAAAGAAACATAAAATAAAATAAAATATAAGTTGGTGTGGTCTATTTTTTATAGGTATTCATCAGTTTTTCTCATTCCTGTTCTTTCCTTCTAATGCTGAGAGAAATTCTTCTTCCTAGAAGTGGATTTTATCTCTAGAAGAGTCCTCAAAAGTGGAAAAGGGGAATGAAATAAATACTGACACATGCTACAACATGAATGAACTGTGAAAACATGTCAAGTGTCAGGCACAGAAGAGTACATATTGTATTACTCCATTTATACTAAAAGGTATAAGGTTTCTTTTGGGGGCGATGAAAAGTGTTCCGGTGTTTTGTAATTGGTTGCGGTGAAAAATGCACAATTCCATGATTATACTAAAACTATTGAATTGTACACTTTAAATGGGTAAATTAGATCTTCAATAAAACTGTTACTAAAAGAAGTGGAAGAGAGAAACAGAAGATTGGGTCTGGGAACCTGTGACAATGGGAAAAGGGTCAGAGAGTTAAGTTTGCAGATAGCAGAAGGAGATCAAGGGCCAAGGAATGCAGGTGGCCTCTGGAAGTTGGAAAAGGCAAGGAGATGATTCTCCCCTTGAGCTTCCAGAAAGGGACAGCCCCTACACCTTGATTTTAGCCCAGCATGACCTGTGTCAAGGCCCATAGAAATAAAAGACAATGCATTTTGTTATTTTAAGCCACTAAATTTGTGTAATTACTGTAATGGTGGTTATCAATTGTGAGTTAAAGAGTAGGAAAGAAGGTAATGGGGGTTTGACAGAAGAGATGTTAGGAAATAGCCATCTAAGAAAATAAAAGATGAACTGGTGAACAAAATACAGTATGATTATAAGCCTGCATTAGGAAAACACTTGAAGGAATTGGGAACACATTTCCCCCCCATCTAGATGGCTGCTGTGGGAATTCTATTTTTGTATTACCCACCACTGGGCAATATTTCATTGATCTAAAGATGACCATCTGTTTCAGGTTTGGTAAATCATTATCTTACGCTCCTCACCATAAATGACTTCTAGATGGGGTTATTAACCAACCCACTGTTCCCCCAAAATGAAAGCAACAGGCAGTTAACTAAAGTCTTAAAGAAGTACTGACCAGGGACACCTGGGTGGCTCAGTCAGTTAAGCGGCTGCCTTCAGCTCAGGTCATGATCCCAGGGTCCTGCAATCAAATCCCACACGGGGCTCATTGCTCAGCTGGGAGACAGCTTCTGCCTCTGCCTGCTCTGCCTCTGCCTGCTCTGCCTCTGCCTGCTCTGCCTCTGCCTGCTCTGCCTCTGCCTGCTCTGCCTCTGCCTGCTCTGCCTACAGCTCTCTCTGCTTGTACTGTCTCTCTCTCTCTGACAAATAAATAAAATCTTTAAAAAAATAAAAAATAAATTTAAAAAAAAGTACTGACTAGGGGCACCTGGGTGGTTCATTTTGTTAACTGTCTGCCTTCAGCTCAGGTCATGATCTTGGGGTCCTAGGATGAAGCTCTGAGTCAGACTCCCTCCTCAAAAGGGAGTCTGCTTCTCCCTCTCCCTCTGCCCCTCCCCTCTGCTTCTGCTGGCTCGCTCATGCCCTCTCTCAAATAAATAAATAAACTCTTAAAAAAAAAAAAAAGAAGTACTAACCAAAAACCCCTCAATCCTTGCACAGTAAGCTGTTGGTTATTGCTTAACCATTAAGATAAACAGCAGTCCAAATATATTCACCAACAGAGAGTACACCACTAAAACAGTCAAATCCTCTTCAGAGGAATCTCCCCAAGCTCTTTCTCAAGGATAGCCCTGTGGGATATAAACATAGGAAATTCTCCTTGCAGACAGAACCTGGGGCACCCATACTGAACTTATTCCATTATCAAGGAGGTGAGTTAACAAATGATTGCCTGTGAAATCGGCTGGCCCTATGACCTACCTTACCTCATCCAGCAAGATATTCGAGAAGATCTGTACCAGTGACCACTCTTTTTTCTCCTTTCTCTCCTTTCTAAAGGTTTTTAAGTTAGGGAAATCTTGTTTGTCTGTCATCACTCTATATTTCTTGTACTCTAGAACAACATACACACATGTAATTATGTGAATTCAAGTGAGCTTGAGAGAAAGAAGCATCAGATCATTTCACTCAGCAAGTGACGGCTCAGAGGAAGCAGGAGATGGGAGACATGAATGTGTCAGTTCCTCAGCGGGTCTCCGTCTCAGGCGTCTCATGGTGTGGCCATCTAGCAGTCTGAGTGCAAGGCTAGAGTCCCTAAATAGAAACCAACAACTTCCTCTGGTGCTCAGTAGAAGAATGAGCAATCTGTTCCAACATGGGAGGAAAAAAATCCACTGTGTTGGACTTTATTGAGACAGCATGTCTGCCTCCAATATGGCTCGAAAATACAACACATTTTGCTTTGTGGAGAGTTAAGAGATCTTCAAAGGTAATGTTAATGCTACATGGTTTTTAAATTTGTAATATGCATTTGTAGTGTTATTAAGAACTTCTGGGGCACCTGACTGGCTCATTCAGGAGAGTATGGGACTCGATCTCAGTCATGAGTTCAAGCCCCGTGTTGGGTAGAGAGGTTACTTATAATAAATAAATAAGTAAAAACTTTAAAAAAATAGTTTTCCATTATGCTAAAGAAAATAAGAAAAACAAAAAATAAGGAGGCTAGAGGAAATTGAGTACAGAAGCAAATGGTATGTTGGGTATGTTAGAGAAATGTAAAAGTAAACATGTTCTGAACTAGAAAGTGAAGGAAAACCCAAGATGTACCAAATATTCACAATTCACCAAATATATACAAGGTACATTAAGTATTCAACATTTAGGACATCTGAAATCAGTCATCTGTAGATGATACCATTCTGGCCCCCTTGCTCTCTGCTCCAGAAATGTAAATCAAATCCATAGCTACTCATCAGGGTAGTTGATGAAACAGATATTGATTACACATAGCTGACCCTGCAATCTTTCTAAGAGACAATTGTGTATGTTAGCTCCATGCAGCTTCAGGCTCTTGGACCCCTTGCTTAAACTCAAGTCTGATCCTCATTACCTCACCAAAGGTGAGGAAAGCTGACACAGGAGGGGAAAGAAGGAATATGAACACTGTATGACCCATATTCAGGTAGTATGGTCCATCCACCCCACTTGAACCTTATCCAAAACATTTACCTCTTTCCCCTTACTTCTCGCTATCGGTGCCCCCAGATAATTTCTCACATGGCAGGGGCGGAGTTTAGAAACTTGGCAAAGGTTGTGACTCTACTGTCTTGAGGGTCATTAAGTGTGTCATTTAGCCCATAGATGGCAAAATTGTGTACAACCATATCCAGCCTTGATTCTGTTGATTCTGGGAACCAGACACAAATGCAGCAGCTGGTCATGCCTTTGCATAGTTTCTCATGGAGGAGGCAAGCTATCGTTCCTTGTGATACAACTGCATTATGTTGGACAAGGGAATTTATGAAATTGGATATATGGGAAGAAATATGTGTGTACTCTACTATGAGACTGTCTGCCTGGCCTGCCCCATTCTCCCAGAAACTGCTCCTCAGCATCCACATATCTGGCATGAAAGCTACATGTTCTTATAGTGCCCATTGCCTTGATTTAGGTTGATTGTTTTAGGGATAAGTACCTGATCTGAGCTAAACCAAAAAGCCCCTTCACTGGTTTTTCTGAAATTTGGATTCAAAAAATTGAGGTCAATTCCTCTCCAATGTACACACTTGTGTGGTGCTTCCCTGCAGATTATATAGTATATTAGGATTTTAAGCTCAAGCTAGGGTTCTAGGGCCAGATTGCTTAGATTTGAATCCTGACTCTGACATTTACTATCTACATGAGCTTGGGCAAATGGCTTAACCTCTCTTCCGCTTCTGCATCTGTCAAATAGAGATAATTATCACACCCACTGCACATGGTTGTGGTGAATAGTAGGAGAATTTAGAGCGGTACTTTGCACTCAGCAAATGTTAGGTATATTTAGTCTTTACAAATAGATACAAAGTATTTTATTTTTCCCAAATCTGACTTCAATTCAATGTTATTAAATTCAATCTTTATTGTTTGTGTGCATACTATATTCCAAGTATGAAGTTAAGCTTAGGGGAAAAATACGGTGTCCAAAGAGACATGGTCCTTGCCTACATGGAACTTACAGTTCAGTGGGGGAGGCAAATATTAAAGAAATAGTCACATACAAACTATGAAATGTGCCATGACAGATAAATAGAAGGTGATATGAGAGATTATAATGGGTATATCAGTCTAAACTTCCTTAAGAAAGCAATGTGGGAGTTTGTATGGAAAGAGGAAGTTGGAGAAAGTTTTCCAGGTAGAAGGGTCATGTGCAAAGGTCCTGAAATGGGAAAGACCTTGAAGATTTAAAAAATTAAAGCAAGTCAGTGTAGCTTGGAATAGTAAGAAAAGGAAAAGGAAAGAGGCATAAAATGAGGTTGCAGAAATAGGCAAGGACCAGATTATTCAAGACCTTTTAAGAGGAGTGAGATAACAAAGATTCAAGAACTTAGAGGTCAGGTTAAAGATTTTTGATCAGGCTGTTAGTAGTTGAAAATGAAAGAAGTAGGCAGGGTTAAAAGATACCTCATAAAATGGAAAAAGGCAAGTATTTATCCTGCTTTCTCATATAAACTAAATCACTAAGTAATCAAATAATTGAAGAGCAGTACCTTCCCTCTGCAGAAACATTGCTGCTAATACAGGAAGAATGATGGAATTATATCACCACTTAAAACTCCTAATGAATGAATTGCTCAGGTCTTACTCAATAGCAATTACAAAGAGAAAGAGAGAGAGAAAGAGATCACATTAAAAAAAGGGAAATAAGTACATACTGTGTGTCTCCTAATGGAAGAATATACTGCCACATATGAAGATACCTTGCCAAAAAAAGTAAACTTGAATCTGAGAAAACATCTAGATCTTACTACCAATTTACAAAAAGTACAGAGGACGAGAGAACATGTTAAAATACACGATGGGAATGCAACTGACAAAATTCGGGTTGTGGTCAAAACTACAGGACAACCAACCTAGTTCCTTAAATAAAAATAAAATATTATTGGGAAAACAGAGACAAAAATACAGAGGATTTAAAAGATAGACCAACCAAAATCAGTATAGTTCCACTCTGAAGCAAACTATAAATCTACATATACAGTAGCATTTATGAGTCTATTAGAAATGTAAATATTTTATATTACAAAATCATTGCTATTTTTTAATTATGATAATAGCATTGTGGCATTTTTAAGACTATCTCTTTTAAATATTCTAAGACTAAAATATTTACATAGAAAATCATATAATAACTATGCTTTGCTTCAAAATAATATGGAAAGGGAAATATGACAGAGGATATGGATAAGGCAGTATTGGTCATTGGTTGGATGTGGTGGCTTGGATAATAGGTACATAATCACATATTTTTATATTTTTCAACCCTTCTTTCTGTGTTTTATATGTGTGAAATTCTCCATGGTAAAATTTTTTTCTTTAATTTGGAAAGCAAAATTGACATAAATTAATAATAAATTGTTATTTGGTAAGAAGGAATATGATGGAAGAGTGAGGGATGATGCTGGATTTCTGATTTTTGGGTGTAGATCTGAAGTGGTACCTTTCAGTGCCTTAGAAAACAATAAACAAGAACTATGTTTACCAAAGGCCATTACATATTTGGACATGGGACGCCTGGGTGGCTCAGTTGGTTAATCCACTGCCTTTGGCTCAGGTCATGATCCCAGAGCCCTGGGATCGAGTCCCACATGGGGCTTCTTGCTCGGCTGGGAGCCTGCTTCTCCCTCTGCCTGATCTGCCTGACTCTCCCCCTACATGTGCGCGCTCTCTCTCTTTCTCTCTCTGTCTCTCTGGCAAACAAATAAATAAAAAATCTTTTTAAAAAAAACAAAAACACATATTTGGACATGAGTCTGAGGTGTCTCTGAACCAACCAAGCAAAGTAGAACTAGTAAGCAGTTAGGCAGATCGGGAACTGGGTAGAAAGATCTGGGCTAGTGGTATACATTTAAGAATCAATAGTTCAGAGTTTTTGTGAGTGGATGGGATTGTCTGGGCATTGGTTCCCAGACTTGAGCATAGATCCGAAATACCTGGAAAGTTCACTCAAACACAGATGGCTGGGCCCTAACCCCATAGCATCTGATTCATAGGTCTAGGTATGATTTAAGAATTTGCATTTCTAACAATTTGACAGGTGATGCTAATGCTGTATGTAGGCCTGAGTACCACATTTTGGGAACCACTGGCCTAGGAAGCTAGTTCTCAACCTGGACAGACAGGAGAATATCAGTGAAGACAAGGAAGAGAGTGCTCAACAAGACCAAATACTGCTCCAGCCAGTAAAATGATGGTGAAAAATATCATTTGGATTAGCAATATCAAAATAATTGGTGACTTTAAGAAGACAGTAGTAGACGAAAGGGAAAATCAATTTAGAGGTGTTGAAAAGTAATAAAGAAGATTAAAAAATGAAGAACAGTTGAGTGTAGATAATAGTTTTGAAAAGTTTGGCTGTGAATCATGTGAGGAAGAAAAAAATAGTAGTGTATCTGGTGGAGATATGGGGCTGAGAGCAGACACAAGGATTAAGATTAAATCATTACCCACTTCCTTGAATTAAAAAGAAATTAAAACACCAATTCCTCTTCTGAAAATGAGTTGTATTTCAATCTTAAAGACCTGAAGAATCTTGAAAAACCAAAAGGATGAACTCTGATCTTGGATATTCTGGAGGAATGGGGATGTTTATTGAGGCACAAGTGAGCTTTTCCCCTGACATCACAGGTCATGGGAAGCTGCTGTTTCTACCAGCTGATAAAATTGGCCTTTGCATTGATTTTATTATTGATTCATTTGTCTATTAAATGTGTATCAAATACCTATTATGTGCTAGACACTGTCCTAGGCTCTGGGATTAGTGTTGAATGACAAGAGTCATTAGAATTACAGTGGTAATTAGAAGAGTGTTAGACAACAGGGCACTCTGGGAATATATACAGGGGGTCTGATGTAATCTAGGGAACCAGGGGAGGTGGCCTTGTATGAGTGGTGGTCAAGAAGAGATCTGAATTCCATTTATATGGAATGTCCAGAATTGGCAAATCTGTAGAGCCAGAAAATAGACTAGTGTTTGCCTAGGGTTAGCAGAGTTGTGGGAGAAAGGGGAGTTACTGCTAATAAGTACGAGTTTCTTTTGGGGTAAGGAGAATGTTCAAAAGGTGATTGTGGTGATGGTTCTACAACCCTGTAAATTTACTAAAACCCACTGAACTATATACTTTAAGTGAGCGAATTGTATGGCATGTGAATTATATCTCAGTAAAGTTCATATATAAGTGAGATCTGAATACTGAGGGGAATTGGCTAAGGAATAAACTATTTCTACACAGAGGGAAGAATGTGTGCATTGGAGGAAAGAGTATGGCATTTTAGGAGATGCGAAAAAAAATTCTGTGACCGGCATGTTTCTTGTAATTACAGATGAAGCTGACCATCTTGAAAGAACCAAGACTGTACAGTGTTATAAAAGCCACACTAAAAGTTTGGGACTTTATCCTAAGAACAATAGGAAGCCAGTTGTGCAATATGATCACTACGCATTACCATTCTGGCTACCAGGTAGAGAATGAAAGGAAAACAGCGTATTTGAGAAACCAAAAGAGTGATAATATAATTCTCCAGGCATGAACTATTGGTATCTTAGATTAGGACAGTGGCAACAGGATTGGACAAATTCAAGACTTGCTGACAGATTAGACCTGAGATGTAATAGAGTGACATAGATAAGATGACTTGCTCAACTGAGTGGACAGTGAGATAGAAATAGAAGAGGTGCAGATTTTGGGATGGGGGCAAGATTAGTTATTTTTCATATAGTTGGGATGATCTAATAAGAGAGCAAAGATGATTTGTGCAGTAATGAGCTCTCCTCCACTGAGATTATTCAAGTCAGACTAGAGAAGTCATGGACTAAACAACTAAATTTCCATTCAGTTCTAAAGGTCTACTACAGGAAACTGCCATTTGTGCCGGAATCTGGTCCCCAAAACACCTCCTGGCAGAAATGAGCCATTTGCTGGAGCCTGAATTCCTCAGAACCATCTATACCCAATTAATAATTAAAGTTCCTTGGGAGGTCTCCATTTGTTTGTTTCACCTGTGTGAAGGATTCTGGTTTCATAAAATCCCACAGCACTATTATTTAACTTAGTGTCAAAGAAAGGCCTACTGACTCCACCAACCCTAAGGCAAGTCTCTTCTCGCCCAGAAAGAAAAAGGTGGGAGGCTGCAGTAGCCACAGAAACTGACCCTGCCCAAAGCCAAAACACAGAGAGGCCTCCTACAAAATGAATCTCTGTATTTTTTTTTTTTTTCTCACACCCTCTCCAAATATCCAGCACTGGGCCCTTAGGGCCCAACAGCCGGCCATTTGTCGGTTAACTGAACCTCCAGGCTTGGGGTGAAGGTGGGGTGAGAGGATGATGGAGTTTTTAAATGTAAAATTGAAAAGCCAAAAGGGAGGGAAAAGGAGAGGCGAGAAGAACAAATAACAAGGGAAGACTTTTGTGTGTGTCTCACCTCCGAAACAGCTACCAGGGACCCTTAAGAAACAGTGAAGATTTACCTAATGTCTTTTATTAACTACCTTACCAAATGCCCTAAGAGAGGTAGATGGGGTTTGTTTGACTACTTTTTTTTTTTTAAGATTTTATTTATTCATTTGAGAGAGAGAGAGATCACAAGTAGGCAGGCAGAGAGAGAGAGAGAGAGAGAGAGAGAGAGAGAGAAGCAGGCTCCCTGCTGAGCAGAGAGCCCAATGCGGGGGGGTTTGATCCCAGGACCCTGAGATCATGACCTGAGCTGAAGGCAGAGGCTTAACCCACTGAGTCACCCAGGTGCCGCTTGTTTGACTACTTTATTCCCACCCTGATTCTTCTCCAGTTGTAATGTCGTGCTCACAGTCTAACACACACCCAAACCAGGGGTTCAAAACCTGCTCCTTCCAGAGCCTTGCTCTGTCACCACCATCCCTCTCCTAAGGTAAGCCTTCTGCCTTCTTCTTCTTCCCCTTCTGCAAATCTCACCACAAAACTTTCTGGGCCTAATTCACATCGTTCTGACTCTCCCCATCTCTGAAATGGGAATAATAAAAATCATGGTGGGAATAACAGTAAAACCTATACAGTATAGTTGCTGTGAGGATTAAACATTCTACATACTTGGGAATTTGTTGGAACTGCATAGGACTGTAAAATTAGATGTCGTTTTTATTGCCTTTATTTCTAAAGTCGAGTTCAGTTGTTAGAATTAGGGTGCCAGGATGCTTGGCTGCTCATCAAAGGGATTAGGGAGGGGGTTAATGTTAGATGTTGCCAAGTGTTTCAGGGAAAAAAAAACCCACATCACTTGAAGCAGGACGTCAACTCACCTTGCACAAAAAGTCCTTGGGAGAGAAGACTTTCGGTTTAAAAGCTGAAGGCGTGGGAAAACAAAGTACTCAAAGCAGACAGCCCTGAGACGCTCTGGGCCTCCAGGCCTGCACCTTGGTCGCCTCCACGCACCTGGGGCGTTCTTCCTCCTGCGGTGAGCGCCCCTCCCACTGCCAGGTCTCAGTCCCGCCAGGTGTGGGGAAAAGGCTTAGGGCTCTGGGAGTTTTAACATTTTAAGAGATTCTGCAGTTGACCAAGAACTCTAAAATCCCCGAGACAGTACCTGTCACTTCGGGGTGCTCCACACACTCCCCCCGCGGTAAGGCCCAGGAAAGTGATGGTGTAATAAAATGAGATTCGAGGTCGTGGAAAGAATAGGCATTTATACGTGCCCCCGTCTTGGGGGAATGAGATCGATTTGGGTGTTGATTTCTCCAGTCATTTCAGACCGCACTTCCTGCCAGATCGCCCAGGGCAATGCTATTACAATCTTAGGGCATTGAAAAAAATGCCAGTTCAAAAGGCGATTCAAAATCGGGGATACCGGCTGCGGGCCAGTTGTTTACAAAAAAGCGACCGCACCCCTCACGTGTTTGGCCACACATCTCCGCAGGCCTCAGTTTCCCAGTGTGAAAAATGGGCGGACTACCGGCTCCCCTCCCTCACTGAGAGAAAGGGGCTGGGTGTTCCGGTTTCGTCCCGGCTAACAGAAACCACTTGAGAAACGAGGAGTTTCTTTCGTTTTCAGTTGAAAGGGGAAAAAAATGCAATAAGCGTGAACCATGCTCAGAAATGCTTCTGTCAGTATAGGTGGGGAGCTGGCTGAGAAGAGGCTAGAGGAAGGCCAAACTAGGCAGTACTTCTGCCGCATATGAATGTAAATCCGCACGTGTGCACATACACAAACGCACACAGACCGTATCAAAATCCACGGGTGTGTAAGGAGACCTAACCACCTACAGTTCAAGCTCCAAGGACCAGGAGCGGCCTCTTCTGCGCTTGCGCATTAACCGCGTTTTCGCCACCCCACCCCACCCCACCCACCCTGCTGGCGCCCCGCCCCCGAGCTCGTCCTGCCCCGCCCACCTTCCCTCCCCTTCCCCAGCCCGGCCGCCCGCGCAGAGCACTGTGGGACACAAACAAAGTGCCCCCAAACAGGCTGGAGTGAGCGGAGCGGCAACGGCCGCGGCGCCGGCCCGCACGCGCGCGGCGGCGGCTCCCTCCCAACCTCCCCCTCCCCTCCCCTCACTCCCCTTCCCCTTCCCCACCCCGCCCCATCGAGAAAACGCGAGCCGTCGCCGCGCTCCCCAAACCGCCGCCTACCTTCGGCCAACCGCCCCCAACGGCCGCCAGCGCGCGGCTCTCCGGGCCCCCTCGCTCCTCCCCTCAGGCCCCTCCGAGAGCCGCGGGTGCTTCCCTCCCGCCGCTTCGCCCTCTCCCACCTCCCAGGCACGCTGCTGGTTGTGCCGCCATGCCCCAGCCACAGGCTGTCCACGGGCCTAGGCGCGGCGGCCCGAGATAGGGTCCCCTCAGCCTCCCCGGGGAGGAGAGAGGCAGCGAGCCGCGCGCTCCGCCCCCTCCCCCCGGGCTGTCGCCGCCGCCGCCGCCGCCGCCGCCGCCACCTCGCCGCCTCAGCCTGGCGGGGAGGAGGAGGAGGAGGAGGAGCACCAGGCCTCCGGGCCCCGGCACCGCCGCCCTCAGGTAATGGGGAGAGGGGGGCGAGCGGGCCGCTTGGCCCCAGCGGGGGCAATAACCAGCCACTCCTCGCCGCCAGTGCCCTCGGGGTGCGTCCGCCCAGGGGCTGACACCACGCGTCCCCCATCTGGCGCTGGACGGAAAGGAAAGCCTGATCTTGTCACCCAATCCGCTCCGGGAGACACCCCATAGGGTCCCCTCAGTGGCATTTAATCCTTCAAGGAGGAGACTCGCCTTCGGCCCCCCAGTTAGAAATCACCCCGATCGTCCAGGGTGCTCCCCATCATTTGCATGCCCATTTGCCCAACACCCTAACCCAAAGAAGGCAGAGGTGTTACCTCCTCTCACCTGGTCGAACCGGAGACCTTCCCCCCACCTCCCCCTACCCCCGTCTCCCCTGCTGCTTTTTCTCTGGTACTGGAAAGAAAAGGATGGCACTCTTAAAAAATAATAACAAACACCTCTTTTTCTTCGCTACCTGAGGATCACTCTGCATCTAGTCATTTTCTGCTGGCCTAGCCAGAAAAAAAGGGGTTACCTGCAAGTGAAATGACAAGTACATTAGAACTGATGAAAGGAAATCGCTTCCTTGTGAGTTCTATGAATCTTAACCAGAATTTAGAATAAAGACTAGTAATTGTGTACTTTATTGGAACTTACAGAAATGAAGAGAAAAACTTAAGTTTTTTTCAACATATAAATATATCTGTTGAGGTCAGGAAGAAATTCTCTTCCACTTATTTTCTTACAGGTTTTTTCAGATACAGACTAACACCATAAGCACATAAACAATTTGATAGGATGGCAAATAGTTTGGCTTGGTAAAATTTTTGTGATTTCCTTTTGCCTAGGCTTTCAGTTAGAATTATTGGATTAGAAAAAGTATTATATAAATCTTCATTTCCCTCATCACTTCACATTAACTGCCAGTGGATTAATAATATTTAATTGTACCTAATGTAGTTTCCTTATCACGCAATGTGAAAATAATGAAAGAAATGTTTTCCTGTAGTCTTGTATTTTAGGAAGATAACATTCATTAATTATGGAAACCAGATTTACTTATTTTGTGCACTACAGGCATTTTACATATGTGATCTTATTTAATCCCCAGAACAACCTAATGATTTAGATACTATTACTTGAATTTTATATAGATGAGACAAATAACACAGCTAGAAGTGAAAATTGTACCCGGATATAATCACAATGTAAGTATATTTCTGCTTTGCCTCTTAGTACGGGAACACTTTTTCAACTTTATTATGAAAAATTTGTTTTAATGAAATTGAGAAAGAAATAGTGAATACTCCACTGTATAGATTCAGTGAGTGACATTTATTGTTCCGTCCTCACTTCTCCCTTTCAGTGTCTCTGTGTGTGTGACCATTTGAAAGTAAGTTGCATACATCAGGACCCTCAACTATTTGAGCATGCATTTCCTAAAAATAAAGGACATTCTACTTATCATCGTTATCAACACCTTTCTAAATTAACAATCCGTATGCAGATTTCCTCTTTATTCTAAAATCTCCTTGAGAAATTTGTCCTTTTCTGTATTCAGTCAAGATTAATGTATTGCATTTGATGATTATGCCTTTAATCCCCTTTTAAAAAGAATAATACCCATCTCCTTTTTTTCTAACACTTAATTGACCAAACCAGTTGTCTTACAGAATGCTCCCGCAGTCTAGACTAGTCTGTTTCTTCTTAGTGGCATTTAACTTACTCCCCAACCCCTTGAATTTTCTGTTACTGGAAGTTAGATCTAAAGAAAAACTCAATTAGCTAGAGGTAAAACTTCCTTTGGCAAGAATAGGGGATACTATGTACTTCATACTGCTTCATAAACTGGTATATAATGTCAGATTGCTATACTATTAGTGATGCCAAATGACCACTAAAGTGGTGACTGCCAAATCTGTTATAAGGGTGTGGTTTGCTGTTTGTGATTTGTACATCATCTTGGGGTAATACTTGACACCAAGCAAATATCCTGTTTCTGGCCACCTTTTGCTTAGTGATTTTAACACTCCTTGGTGGCTCTTGATTAAATCAGTTTTATGGAGATTAAAATGTAAAAAAGATTTCCTTCATTAGCTAGGGGTAAACTAAAGTTCCTCCTACAAATGTGCAGTAAATGCTTAATTCCTTCCCCTTGATTATCAGTATTCAGAGAAAGGATTGGAGAAATAGTTACCCCAGTGGTTGCAAATGAGATTTCTTTCTTTCTTTCTTTCTTTTTTTTTTTTTTTTGCGGGATACACTTTGGACTCATGGTTTTTAATGTATTTATTCATTTTTTTAATAACTGTTACAGTCATTTTTCTTTTTGATCAGATTGTCCCAGATTTGGATAGTAGGAACCTTTTCAACCTGGCTCCTGTGTCCTTTTTTTTTTTTTTTAAACACTCCTGATTGCCATTGGAGCATTCTTGGAGTGCTTTCAGGCACAAGATACCCAAGGCTTACCTTGTTACTTTCTTTGTTCTAGATCTGGAATGGGCTGTTTATCTAAGGAGTCTTGGTTCTGTTTGATGAGAAAGGGTATATAGAAACCAAGATCAGGATGTGGATATATTCATTGCTGCTGGAGTGTCATTGCTTTGAGACCCTTTCAGAGGAAAGAACTAAAAAATGGTTTTTTGCTTATTTGTTGAATTCTAAATTTATAGTGATATATCCAGTTCAAATTTAACATAGCAGACTTTTCCTTAACTTCTCTGATTTTATATTTGTCTCTTAAATGAAAATCTTGGTGCAAAATATAAAGGGTATATAATCAGTATTTATGGTGTTCAGAAGTCACTTGAAATACTTTTCTGTTTATTTAAGCTACCAATTTGATACAGTTCATTTGTTTTATTTATTATTTTGGGGTTTTCTTTATTTTTGAATATGTCAAATATATGGTTCAATACATAGTTCAAAAGACAACTATTTTTAAAAGTATGGTTAAAGAAGCCTCACCCAAATTAATTTTTAAGATGAAGTAGGCCCTTTAGTATCTAATATATTCTCATATGTTGCAGAAGGCTTAGCAGTATGTTACTTCCTTAAAGTGATGTAGGAGTAATTTTAAATTTTGCAATTAGATTCTGATTCCTCTGGCAAAGAGAAAGAATTAAGACTAATCCTTGAAGGTGAGCAGAAAAATACATTTCAAGCTTTTGCACGCTATACTTGAAAATCAAGTCTTTAAAGAGGTATGGAGAGGTGGCAGTTTTATGAATCCATCTACTTGTATGCCACAAAAAAACCTGATATGCAGTCTGTGGATATAAAAGGCTTTCGGACATGGGATCAGTGACAACAGCATGTTTTGTTTGGATTGGGCAAAATTTGATAGAAATTATAATTATGTGTTCAAATGAGAGTTTAGGAGGGAGCAGTGGTTGTCTAAAGTGGGCAGAGGACAATTAGTCAGTTTATCTCAATCACCTACCACCCAGGTACTATAAAAAGCAAAAGATGCGCCCCATATGTTTTCCTCTTTGTATGCTATCTCTGCTTTGGGTAACAGAGTGAACATCAATTTCCTTCAGGGAGTGGAGTGGGAAAATGGAGAATGCCTGTGCTTTGGACTCATTCATTTATTCTGTCCTCAATCTCAGTAAAAAGAGATTTCCTAATATTAGAACACATAAAGTAAGGGGGGAAATGTCACAAACAATTGCATAGGTATGTATAACCACATAACAGGTAGAACCAATTGTGATAGAATGAAGGGGAAAATACACTAACAATAATTGCTAACATTCGTTGAACGCTTTCAGAAAGTCAGCATTGTACTAAACATTTTATTTCATTTAAATTTCATTTAAATTTCACATTAACTCTTTGATATGGCTGCTAATATCTTATTTTGCGAGTAAGGAAGCTGTAATCCAGCTTTCACACTCAAGTCTGTCTTCAGAATTAGCATTATACTACTTTGGCATACCTCATAGCTAAATATAATGGGTAGTAAAATATATTTCATTGACCATGAATTAAAGGAAGTACACGACTGATGTTTGTCCTATAGCAACACTGAAGATTGTATGCCAAGAGCCCCAAGTGCCCGTCATATCTGTTACACATCCTTAGTATATCAGACTTTGCTTCAGAAACTGCATTTAGATACCATTTTAATAGGCATTTAAATAGAGCATCAGGGCGCCTGGGTGACTGTTGATTTCGCCTCAGGTCATGATCTCGGGAGCATGCGATTGAGCCCCACTTCTAGCTTTGCGCATGCAGAGTCTGTGTGGAATTCTCTGTCTCCCTCTCCCCACCCCCCATTCCTGCCCCCTACATGGTCTCTCAATAAATGGATAAAACTTTGCATAAGTGAATAAATAAGCATCAAAAATCAAGATGGATTGGTGGATGGATAGATACGTGATAAAACAAGTATAATAACGTTAACGGTAGAATCTAGGTATGGTTATGCACATATTCACCTGTAAAATTCTTTAAATTTTGATCCATCTGAGATTTTTCATAATAAAATATCAGGAGTGATTAATAATATATTGTTATTATAAAACATTATTGATAGTTCTGTAAAAACCAGTAACATGCTATATTCTCTATACCTACAGTGGTTCTCTTAAATTTTTAGTAAGTCTTCCTAGCCCTATAAAGGATAAAAATTGTCACCGAAAATGATCAAGAGTCAAAGACTGTTGTAAAGGGTTTTACTTCATCAGTTCAGAGGCTCTTAATTAATTCGGCTCCCTCCAGCTATCGTTTTTAATATCTTTATAAATATTATATATATTAAATTTGTATATGTACTTTTTCCCACCTATGATGTTCTGATACTTGGTAGACTGCTGTTGAGCATACTTTTCATGTGAGCTTTTTGGGCTTTTTTTTTTTTTTACTTTAAATGCCTCACATTGACAAAAGAAACAGTTCTCAGTGTACCTAAGAATGATTGGGAGAAACTTATCCCCTGGTGGACTGAAAGCCACATTAGTTTTCTTGTTCTTTATATTGGAAATGCATTACCCCATTTTAGACAGTGAGCTGGAAATCTCTAGATTCTTAGTCATAGAATCTAAAATAACGATTGTATACGTTAGATTTATATTATACTCCTGCTTGAAGGGCATATTGACTTATTACATTAATTTCTTCGCTAATATTATTAGTGCCAAGGGTGACCTTAGCTAGCACATTTTTACGTAACTGATTTTGGAGTAAATCACTTGACTTGTATCATCATGGTATTTCATATTGATAATTCTGTCTTAGAATAGTGAAAACTGATGGATGAAACTTATTAATGTCTCACTCTTGGAGAACAGAATCATCCTTGTTTATACATTGAGTGTTCTGTTTTAGTAATTTTTTGGTATAGCTTTAAACACTTGAAAATGTTTTATAAATGATCAGTTTGTAATGTCAGTTCTGTATTGCTATCCTACAGCAGTTAAAATGTATGTATTTCTGTATGTTGAGGGGATTTGGTATTTATTTGGTTTCGATTGTTTTTGGTGCATTCAGCATAACTACAGATATCTTGGGGGTAGCATATAACCCAAGACTATGAATCTCTGAAATCAGGATTTTGTAGAACTTCTACCCCTCTGACTTCTGAAACAACTTTAGATAATTATTTTTAAATTATTTCCTTTTAATTCAGATCTTAACCTAAGTGTCTGATCCTCACCTACTTTTAGCAAGCAGAAGCAAACATATGTAGTACTAGTCTCTATTAAATATTGTATTTGTGCTCTCTGATAAAATTGAAAAATCTTTGGTCTAAACAAAAATAAAATGTTAAAGTTTCCAGGATTCAGGCATACTTGTTTTGCTTTGTTTCGTTTTTCTCTTACTGCTGTTGTTTACTGGGGAGGGAGGGTGTTGTATAGTTTCTTTCTTCTACTTTTATTTTTTTCTCCTTTTTACATTTTGACTACCTCTGTTTCCCCCATTTTTTTTGTCTCTTTGCTTCTCCTTTCTGCTTTGGATCTTCCAACACTGCTCATTTCCTTTTTTGTAGCTTTCTTTTACTTGATGAGCACAGTTGCTCTATTTTTGATGCCTTTTCCATGCCTTATAAAATTATACAAACCATACCTGTATGAGAATTATTTCTATTTACAGGAATTACTGCCTCTCTTTGTTTTTTATTGTTTCTTCCTCGTTTTTTCTACTTCCTTCAGTTAGGTTTACTTAGCTTTACTTTGAGAGCTAGCACAGCATAGTGTTAAAAGCACACACTGAGTTCAGATCTTGACTCTTAAACTTACTGTATGTGGTTTTGGGCCAGTTCCCTTAACTTCTTTGTGCTTCGTTTTCCTTACCGGTAAAATGAAGATACAAAAGTGATACCTATCCCAAGATTGTGTGAAAATTAAATTATTTAATATGTAAAAATACTTAGAACAATGTTTGGTGTATATTGAGTACTATATAAGTATTAAGTATTAAGTATTAATTAATGATAATTGTTCTTTTAAAAAAAAAAAACTAGTTCAAAGCCATAGATTATTTTTTGGCAGTTTATTGAGATAAAACTAAAAAGCCGTAGGTTATTGCCACTACAAATTTGTGATTTCCCAGTTTTATTTGGGTCTTCAGTACCTCTTAGCCATCATTATGGGGTTTTTTCTCTACATTTTTCTCATGTTTCATTTTCCTCAAAATTGTACTTTTATCTTTTCTCTTCTCAGCAGTCTTCCTCTACCTGTAGTTTCAAAGAGAAATAACATAAAAGCCAAAGCTATCAGACAAGAACTCTCACTACTTGTCACCACCCACCTGTAAACTTAACTGTAACTGCACCTTTCCTTTTCTCTTTTTTCCTATCACTGGGTCTCCTTCTGTTTAAGGCTAATTTTTTTACTCATGTACTGAATCTAGTTTCTCCCTATCTAGGGACCTTGTGCTGTCTATTATCGCTGTTTCCTCTGTCTTTAACTTTTCCTTCTTCTCTAAGTCTTTCCAACCACTGTCAAAACATTCTATATTTTACTATAATAAACACAATATATCTGGGGAGGAAACATTCTCTAGTTTCTCCCATTCTATAAAAATACCAGTATCCTCCCTTGAGCCCTTATTTCCCTCCAACTAACTCCCTTGCTCTATCTTTAGAAACAGACTTCTTCAGATTGAATTGTCTCTACTTACAGTTTTCACTTCCTCATTTCTGTATACTCTTTTTCTTTGTTGCAGTCTGACTCTACTATGTGCTGTTATAAGGTCATCAGTATTCCTTGTGGCTAAATCGAGTAGACTGGTTTATATCTTATGTGACCTATCAGCAGCACTGACACTAACAACCACTCCTTGAAATACTCTGCACTCTTGGTTTCTGGGACATTCTACTTTCCTGGTCCTTCAGAATAACTTTTTTCCAGATTTTCTTTTTGCTGCCTCCTACCGTCTCTTTCCTCCTCTTGCTTTTCTTGATCATTTTAGCTAAAAGTTTATCAATTTTGGATCCTAGATAATGATTCTCTTTAAAGGACCAGTTGGGCTTTAATTTGTTCTGGGTCTGTTTCCTACTCTATGTCTGTGCTTCATTTCCTTCTGTTTATTTTGAGCTTGCTTTGCACTCTTTCTAGCTTCCTAAAGTAGAACACTAGGCCATTGATTTTTTTTTTTTAATTATAGTGAAATACAGCTTTAAAGACTTGTTACCTTAACTATTTTAAGTGTAGAGTTCAATGGCATAAAATACATTCACGCTCTTAATGCAACCATCACTGCCATTCATCTCTAGAACTCATCATCTTGCAAAACTATAGCTCTGTACCCATTAAACAGTAACCCCCATTCTCCTCCCTTCCCCAGCCCCTGGCACCCACCCTTCTACTTTTTTTCCTGTGAATGTGACTACTCTCTAAACCTCATATTGGTATTAGACAATGTCCTTTTGTGACTGGTTTATTTCATTTAGCATAGTTGTCCTTAGGATTTGTTCATATTGTAGTGTGTATCAGATTTCCTTCATTTTTAAGACTAAATAATATTCCATTGTGTGTATACCATATTTCCTTTATCTTCCATTGATGGACACTTGGAGTACTTCTACCTTTTGGCTATCGTGAATAATGGTCCCATGGATATTTGTGCACAAATATATGTTCATGTGCCTCCTTTCATTTCTTTAGGGTATATACTCAGAAGTAGAATTGCTGGATAATACGATATTCTATTAAGTTTTGTTTTTTTTTTTAAGATTTTATTTATTTATTTGACAGAGAGAGACACAACCAAGGAGGGAACACACAAGCAAGGGGAGTGCTTCCGGCCAAGCCAGGGAGCCTGATGCAGTCCTCCATCCCAGGACCCTGGGATCATGACCTGAGCCGAAGGCAGATGCTTAACAACTGAGCCACCCAAATGCCCCTCTATTTTTTAAGTGTTTTAGGAACCCCCATACTGTGTTTCACAGTGGCTATACTTAATATTTCCACCAACAGTGCACAAGGATTTTTTTCTTCCACATCCTCACCAACACTTGCTACTTTTTGTGTGTTTTGTTGTGTTTTATTTTATTTAATAAGAGCCATTCTGATGGGTAGGAGGTGGTAGGTGTGTGATTATAGGCCACTGATTTTTAGACATTCTTTTCTAATACATGTATTGAAAACTATAAATATTACCCCAAGCAATGCTTTAGCAACATCCCACAAATGTTAATAATGTATTTTAATTATTACTCAGTTAAAAATACTCTCCAATTTACTTTGTTGATTCCTTCAGTCAACATGTGAATTATTTCAATATTTTATTTCCAAATATTTGGGGTTTTCTTGATAACTCATTGATTTCTAATCATATGTGTTTATGTATGGTGAAAGAACATTTTCTTTTTTTTTTTTCCCTTTGAGAGAACATTGTGTGCATTCATTCATTTAAAATTTGTTAAGATTTGTCTTAATGGTCCAGCATATCTGTCTTGATGAGCATACTGTGTTGCACTTGAAAAGAGTATGTATTCTGCACTATAAATATCAGGTCAAGGTGGTTGATGGTATCACTCAGATCTTTTATGTCTTTAGTGACTTCAGAGTAGGAGCTAGTTCTGTCAGCTATTGAGAGGGATATTAAAAGTTCCAAGTATTATTGTGTATTGTCTTTCTCCTTAACTCTGTCAGTGTTTACTGCTTATATTTTAAAGCATTGTTATTAGGTGCACACACATTTCTTACTGTTATACACTTCTATCTCTGATAATATTTTTGTCTTGAAGTCTGTCTGATAATAGAAATAGGGAACTCAGCCTACCTATCTTAATTGTTTGCATGGTAAATCTTCTAACATACCTGTGTCCTCTTATTTATTTCTTAAAAAGAGCATACAGTTGGGCTTGCTTTTTTATTCCTATTCTGCCTTTTAGTTGAAATGTTGAGTCCATTAAATCAAGTCCAGAATCAAATTGTTGGCAGGGTTGTTTCCTTCTGAGGGAAGGAACCTATGAGGAATATCCTATGCCGTTCTCTTTGCTTCTGTTAGTGCCATGGCTTCTGGCAGTAGGTCTCCAGGCTTTCCTTGGTGTTCTCCCTGTGTGTCTGTCTTCATTCAAATATCCCCTTTATGTAAGGACATCATAATTATCTCATTTTTAAAAAGGATTTTATTTATTTGAGAGAGAGAGAATTAGCAGGGGAGAGGGGCAGAGGGAGAAGGAGAAGTGGAGTCCACTGTGTGGCTTGATCCCAGGACCCCGAGATCAGGACAAGAGCCGAAGGCTGACGCTTAACCAACTGAGCCACCCAGGTGCCCCCCCAATTACCTCATTTTAACTTGATTACCTTTGTAAAGAGCCTGTTTCCAAATCAGGTAACATTTTTAGGTACTGGGGATTATATTAATCATATGGGGGGGGGGAATACAGTACAATCCATAATAAGACACATTTAAAGTTGGCAGCAATGTGAAGGCCTGTTGGATAAAGTCACTGTAGTTGTGTTTCTAAAGGAAACACATTGAAACTCTTGAGTACTTGATGTGAGTGCTTAAAAACTCTTTAGGGAAGAAAAGAAATCTCTTTAAATGCTAATTAGCTAAAACGGACTTGAATTTAACTTTCTCATATAAGGATCCCAAAGAGCGAATAAGATCTGTCCTTTCTTTAAGCTTGCTTTCTAATAATAATGAATTGATATTAACAGCTGATATTCCTTACATACTGTGATTGAATCCTTATGAATGGCAACATGATGGGATAGGAGGAAGGGACTAGGAATTTGAATTTTATAGTCAAATAGACTTCTGTTCAAATCCTGATTTTATTATTTATTTATAGGACAAAGGGCAAGTTAATTGTACCTTTGATTTCCTCATTTATAACCAGATTTTCAAATCCCTTTCTCAGAATCATGAGCCCAGAGTGAGATAAAGACACCTGGTGAATTACTCAATATATATTAACTAATCTTCCCTTAATGTAGAAATTAACAATCAGCATGACTCTGGCTACAAGCAATGAGAGGAAATTCTAATAGTTCAGTTACTGGTTTAACTGATTTATTAAATCCTGGTAAATCTCAGTCTCTTTCTTAAACTCTGAAGTGATTAAAATCTTTGATTAAAAAATGGCTAGTTATAAAAGTTAAATGTTTTTTTTTATAGCTCAGATACAGTGATCCATCTGAAATTCTTTCTGAAAACTTAATAAACACTTAAGGAAGACCCGTGGGAAATAAACCATTGTCAAATTAAAGATCACATACACTTTTATTACTGTTCGGAGAAAGTAAAAGTGTGTTCTCAAATATGAGTACTCAGTGTGAATCTGTTCTAAAAAGTATACTTCCTTTCATAGAAGAATACAGGTATTTGTTTTTGCTTTAGAACAAAATTTAAAATTGTGGTACTGTAACATTTGTAAAAAATTGATTGTTAATGATAATGAAAAACATCTTAATTTAATAACTTTCTAGAGAGAGAAGTAATTGAGTTGCAGTTTTCACTAGTTCACTTACATACATTTTCTGTGTAGTTTTAGCATGAAATTTTTTTTTTATAAACATATAATGTATTATTAGCCCCAGGGGTACAGGTCTGTGAATCGCCAGGTTTACACACTTCACAGTACTCACCATAGCATATACCCTCCCCGATGTCCATAACCCCACCACCCTTTCCTGACACCCCCCGCCCCGGCCACCCTCAGTTTGTTTTTATGACATTAAGAGTGTCTTATGGTTTGTCTCCCTCCCGATCCCATCTTGTTTCATTGATTCTCTTCCTACCCCCCAAACCCACCACGTTGCAGCTCCACTTCCTCATATCAGGGAGATCATATGATAGTTGTCTTTCTCCGATTGACTTATTTCGCTAAGCATAATACCCTCTAGTTTCATCCACGTCATTGCAAATGGCAAGATTTCATTTCTTTTGATGGCTAGCATGAAATTTTTATCTTGAGTTATGGCTCTTCTGGGTTTTTTTGTTTGTTTTATGGCTCATCTGTTCTTAAACTTTGCATGTTGTATATGTTAAACTCTGATTTATTCAGCATTTTTTAAGTGCCCTCTCTGTGTTAGGGAGAATACACACAGAATACATATAGCCTCAGCCTCTTACACTTAGCATGTGGATCCGTAAGACCACAAGATCTACAAACAATTGATTGCCTATTATACATAAACTACTGAGGTAGAGCAGTGGTTCTTTTGTGGCCATAAAGGGATGCCCAGTGAGAATCACTGCACTATGATAACCGGTGTTTCTAGTAAGAATATAATAGGTAAATGGTATAGAGGCAGAAATGATTAAGAACCTCCAGGTGTATCCAAATGAAGACTTTGCATAAATGTTCGTAGCACCTTTACTTGTAATAGCCTCAAACTGGAAATAACTCAAAAGTCTGTCAACAGTTAAATGAAAAACAGATTCTGATATATCTATACAATAGAATAGTACTCAGCAGTAAAAGGAATAAAAATTCTTGAGCCCAACAATGTGGATGAATTTCAAAATAATTTTATCCAGTGAAAGAACCCAGATAAGTAATAAAGTCTGTATTGTATAATTCTATTATATAAAGTTCTGGAAAATGCAGCTAATTTAAAATGAAAAGCAAATAATTAGTTGCTACAGAAGAATAGGAGGGAAAAATTGCAAAAAGACACAAAGAAACTTCCAGGGGTCACAGAAGTTTTCCTTATCTTGATTGTGGTGATGATGTATATGTCAAAACTAGTCAAATTGTATACTTTATATGCAATTTATTGTACATCAGGTATATCTCAAGTACTTAAAAAATGTGTTTTAAAGAACACAGGTATTTTCAATTTCATTAATATATTAGAATTGTCCCTGGAGAAATGGGGAGTAAGCCCTGGTGAAACCTAAGTTGGTACTCTATCAAATGCCAAATTAGGGGTCAAGACCAAAAGTACTGTAGGAGTTAGGTGAAGGGAGGGGCAGCATTGATTAAAGTTAGGATAGGATTTAATTAAAGTCAGAGTCCCTGATTTGGAGCCCCTGTTAGGCTACTTATTTTCTCTAATACTGTTTTTCTTCATCTTTAAAGGGGTTTCCTCATATATTTCACAAGGTTTTTAACATCCAAAGAATACATATTTGAAAACACATTATAATCTGAAAAGTACCATACAAATGAGAGGTATTGCTGGCATCTAGGGTAGAAGGAAGAACAAGTATAGTATTTGACCTGTTGAGACTGATAAGGAGGGGATTCTAAGAAGTGACCAGAGGTAGGGGAGGTGGAAATATGTGTGATATATTTGGAGAAAAATCAAAATCAGTTTGGAGCAAAGAGTTGATGTTGGAGAGTAGAGAGGGAAAGACAGTAGCCTAAAAAATGTAATAGAGTGGATGGAGCACCTGGATGGCTCAGTCGTTAAGCATTTGCCATCAGCAAAAGTCATGATCCCCCACAGTCCTGGGATCCAGCCCCACATCGGGCTCCCTGCTCTCCAGGAAGCCTGCTTCTCGCTCTCCCACTCCCTCTGCTTGTGTTCCCTCTCTCACTGTATCTCTCTCTGTCAAATAAATAAGATCTTAAAAAAAAAAAAAGTAATAGAGTGGAGAGAATACGAGACAGAAAGATTAGCATCAGGATATAAATTGTTAATTACAGCCCTATGACTTTAGGTAAGTCACTTATTCTCTCTGCTTCAATTTCCTTACCAGCGTAAAGGGAGGAGGATAATGCACCTTATCTCAAGGATTTTATATATTGAAATCAATATCATATGTATATAAAAGTGCTGAAAAGAACAAGGTGTACTGTATAGGGTTTGTTTCCCGAGATAAGGTGTGAAGTAGTAAGTACTGGACTCATATGATTATATTTTAGAGAATATTTGAACAATGGAGAATATCTGAATGATGGTGATGGATTAATTCAGGATTGGTGAGACTAAAGAGAGGGAGACCAGTCAGGATATTTAAGTAGTCCAAAGCAGTGGTTAATGGAGAAAGGAAAAGATGGATATGAGATAGGTCTTAGAGACCAAGGCTGTGTTAGGAGGAAGAGAAAGATAGAAGTTGTATTTGTTTACTGTGGCTGTTGTGTTATAAATGTCATGAGCTGGATGGCTTAAAAGAAACTAATTCTCTCAGGGTTTTGGAGGCCAGAGGTTCAAAGTCCATATCACTGCTTTGAAATGAAGATGTTGGCAGGCGCTCCTTCTGAGTGGCTTCCACATGGCTCTGGGGAAAATCCATTCCTTGTCTCTTCTCGCTTCTGGTGGCTGCAGGCAGTGTATGGTTTGTAGCCACATCACTCTGATTGCTGCTCCATCTTCACATCACCTTCTCTGATATGGGTGTCAGATTTCCTTTTACTTCTTAAGGGTGCTAATGTTTGTATTTAGGACCCACCTGGATATTCCAGGCAATCTCCCTATTCCAAGATACTTACTCTACCTGTAAAGTCTTCATCATAAAAGTAACATTTGCAGACTCCAGGCATTAGGACATAGACATATTGGGGGGGTGACCTTTTTAAGTCTGTTGCAGAAGTCATAGATGACTTTTGCTTTTTTGGATTGGTGGTATCATTGGCTGCAGAACTTCAAGAGGAAGAGTACATAGGTGAGGAATGATGATGAATTCATTGACCTGTTGAGTACCTATGGGGCATCTGTATGTGAATATTCATTTTGTTTTTCAGAAAACCTTGAGTCACGTGACTTAAACATTAAAGACATTTATTATTTCACACAAAAACAACAAGAAATCCTGGAGTAAGGTAGCTTCAGAATTGGTTATTCATAGCAATTCAGTGACATCATCAAGAATCCAAGTTCTCAACTTTTTGCTTTGCCATCTGTAGGCTGTCTCCTTATGGTTCCAAGATGGCCCACGTAATTCTAGGCTTGTATGCTTGTTTTTTGTGGTTTCTTTGCTTGTTCTAATCAGCTAACCCCTGAGGCTCTCAGCAAGTTCTGTTCCTTTTAGGTAAGCCTTTTTCTTGACTGTGTTTTACAACTACATGGAACTATTACATCTACATTGCACATTTGTTGAAGCAGGTCCTCCTGATCCTCCCCTCCACACACACATGACATATGACACTCCTTTATGATTATCTTAAGTGACCGTGGATTTTACTACTTTTGATATGCAGATTTGAAGAAAGGGAAGCATCTTTCTCTGGTCTGGTTCAGAAGTTTAAGCCTCCAATTCACCTCGCTTAGCCTTTAAGTTCTGGTCTGCACATTTCTAACCATCTCTTGATTTAACATTAAACATTAAAGTAGTGGTTAATGTGTGGGGACTCTCCTGGCAATCCCCAGAACCTTTCAGAGGATTTCCAAGGTCAAAACAATTTTATAACAGTATTAAGATATTGTTTGTTATTTTCATTCTTATTCTCACAGTATTCCGTGGAGTTTTCAACAGACTGAATGCAGATGCAGAAATAAGAATTCAGCTTATAGGGACACCTGGGTGGCTCAGTGGGTTAAAGCCTCTGCCTTGGGCTCAGGTCATGATCTCAGGGTCCTGGGATCGAGCCCCACATGGGGCTCTCTGCTCAGCAGGGAGCCTGCTTCCTCCTCTCTGTCTCTGCCTGCCTCTCTGCATACTTGTGGTCTCCATCTGTCAAATAAATAAATAAAATCTTAAAAAAAAAAAAAACAATTCAGCTTATATTATAAGCCAGACTTTAAGCTATTTACAAAATCAGTACCACTCTTGCTTTTTCTTTTTTTGATCTGAGCATGTAGTTTTTAGAAAAATATGTTGTGTCAACACTTATTGGGCTTATTATTTTTAAAAGAATAATTATTTTTTACATATCTAACTTCTAATTTATAATATGATAACCATGAACAAAAGCTATTTGGGATTCTCAGTGGATTTTAAGAGTATACAGGGGATCCTGAGACTAAAGAGTTTGAAACCTTGCCCTCTAGTGCTGATGGTACTTTAACCACATACTCAAAAGTTCTTCCATTTCTCCAATCACATTTTCTTGTCACTTGCTGAGTATTATCAGTTAATCACATGGATGTCGCATCTTCATATGTTACAGGATTTGTTGTGGGTATTTCAGAATCATTCATACTATTCAGTGATATATCCCATTCATGGGGGCAGCATGCTTTCTCATTCTTTATTAATATGTTTATCTCAGCATTTTATTTCTGCCATAATCATATACCTCTGTTTATAATTTTTTAAAAGATTTTATTTTATTTTTTTAAGTAACCTCTACACCCAGTATAGTGGGGCTCAAACTTAAAACCCCAAGATCAAGAGTCACATGCTCTACCAGCTGAGCCAGCCAGGTGCCCCACATACCTCTGTTTATTAATATACTTTCAGCAATTCTTCTGCTTTTTATGCTTATTGACCATGCTGAATTTAATAGTATCCATAATGACAGAATTAAGCACAGAGAGAGCAAACTAAAGGAAATGAGAGAGCAAAGACTTAAATGGCCATGCAGGACCTTTTTTAACATTCTGGAGTATGACTTTGATTTATCAATAAATGTTCATCAGTAGAAAGTATATGTAATTTTTCCAAATTTATCTATGAAGGGACAGTAGCTGAGAAAAGATTTCCAGGTTTTGACAGGAGGTGAGGAGGTGGGTGACTAGGCAATAGAAAGTATCCATCATGAACAAAATTAGAAATTTTGCAGTGGGGTATCACTTGAGAATTTAAGTTCAGTTTTAAATGGTAAATTTGAAACAAGACAGACACATTCAGAGGGAATTGTCTAGCACTCTAGCTGGTCACTAGAAGCCCAGAATTGAAGTTCAGGAAGGATGATGGAATTAAGAGATTAAGATTAATTCAGACGGAGTTGATAGAGTCCAAGATCTATCAATAAGGATAGCTCATCTACTACTCAGTTCTGTACATATTGTAATAATACTGTGTGCTAGGCATTGGGTGCTTTCCATATTCTTATTTAATCTCATTTAACCATGATTAAGATCTAGATCTGTCTGAACTACAAAGCTTCCTAGCATACATGCTGTCTCCAGGCAACATCTAATGTATTAATTGGTAACAATTAAATATAGTGAAGTAAATAAAACTTAATTATATATGAGGTGGAGAAATTTGTTTAATTATATATGAGGTGGAGAAATTTGTTATTGGAGTTGGGCAGTGTGAAAAACTATAATTCTTTTAATTAATTAACCTGTAGTACTATGTCAAAAGACATCGTATATCCTTAGAGCAGTCTCTGTAGTTCAAAGAGACAGAGGTACTAAGAGTATTTATTGACATATCTATAATTAAAAACCTCAATAGCAATTGAGTTAGCAGGACTCCTGGGTGGCTCAGTTGGTTAGGCATCTGCCTTCAGCTCAGGTTATGATCCCAGAATCCTCGGATCACGTCTCACATCAGGTTCTCTGCTTAGTGGGAAGTCTTCTTCTACCTCCCACTCTCCCTCTGTGCTCCTCCCTACTCTCAAATAAATAAATAAAATATTTTTAAAAATATTTTTTAAAAATGAATTAGGATGTGAGATATATATATTGTGCTAGTAAGGTTTTTTTGGTTTTTTTTTTTTCTGGGTTTTTTGTTTGTTTGTTTGTTTTTTAACTTGACAGAGATCACAAGTAGGCAGAGAGGCAAGCAGAGAGGGAAGCAGGCTTCCCGCAGAGCAGAGAGCCCAATGTGGGGCTCGATCCAAGGACCCTGGGACCATGACCCGAGCCGAAGGCAGAGGCTCAACCCACTGAGCCACCCAGGCACAGGGGTGTGCTAGTAAGTTTATTAAAAATTCAAATTAGTGTTTTTAAAAGGTTTTATTGTAGATTTTTATATTTATAGATTGAAAGTTGCAACTATAGACATATTTTCCTGAGACATTTGGATCATCAGAATAGGCTAAGTTAGGTATTTTCACAGTTACTTTTTCTCTATGGGTTGTTTTACAGCAAATACTACACCTAAGACTCGGCTTTCAAAATTCTGGCTCAGTAGCAGTTTTTTTTCAGACATCATTTCGTTATAGAATTTGTCTGACTTTGTATCAGTTGACTATTTAGAAAGGTGTTTACTACAAGGAATCTTAACTTTTTCCCATCCTACTCTGGTTTTTTTAGTTGTATAAAAGCAGTTTGTCACTTTCAGGATAGTTGATTACTAATTTGAACAGATCGAATATGAGTTCTAGAAGTAGTAAGATAACAATTTTATTAACTGTTCTTACACTACTATTCTTACATTATTAATCAAATCAATGGAAAGAGTATTTGTTATAATTTAGTAGTTCAAGCTCCTGGTCCTGCTTTTAAATGTGATTTTTGTACAAAGCAGTGGATTCCCAAGAATCGAGTAGTCTGAGTCCTATCCCCATCTTCCATTAAGTTACTGACTTTGTTAGTCTTTCTGGACTATTTAAAAAAGAATGGTATCTGGCACCTGATAAGTATTTTGAACTAAAAACTTCTTAAACTGCAAATAATCTAATATCCCTTTCATCTTCAAAATTCAAATCCCCTCACTATATTTCTGAGGGTTTTTTCTCAGCTGAGGGGGAAAAAAATGTCTCATTTCAATCTATTCCTCCATCTTTTATCTCTTTAACTTCTACGATAACATTCGGGCCACAAATAATATTTGTTATTATAAATATTATATATTATCATATATGTTATAGATATTATAGTACATATACAGTATCAGTCCCAGAGTCAAGCCTCTGTCCGGCATATGGTTCCTCTGTAGACAATAGTCACTATATCAAAATGCAGTATTTCTCCATAGTCTATCTACAAAAACTAGTAATCTCCAGAGTTGTTATAGGAAGTCCTGTTCTTGACCAACTATAGTCAGGGTCCTCAAAGGAGCAGATCTTATCAGAGGTTTTGTGATTGTTACCTCTTTTTGTCGGTTGTGAGTTACAGCTAGAGCTTAAGGAATGGGGCTTCCATGGCTTAATTGCCCCATCTTATGTAAAGAACTTTTACTAAGGTATAGTACCATTAATAATTGTGACAATTATGAATTATCAGTTTGTGATTATTATGGTTACTTCAGTTTTATTTTATCTGTGAGTATCTGCTTCAGGGGTACAGGTCTGTGAATCATCAGTCTTACACAATTCACAGCACTCACCATAGCACATACCCTCCCCAATGTCCATAACCCAGCCACTCTATCCCTCTCCTCCAACCCCCCAGCAACCCTCAGTTTGTTTCCTGAGATTAAGAGTCTCTTATGGTTTGTCTCCCTCCCGATCCTATCTTGTTTCATTTTTTCCCTCCCTACCCTGCCTCTCAAATTACTAATATCAGAGAGCTCATATGATAATTGTCTTTCTCTGATTGGCTTATTTTACTTAGCATAATACCCACTAGTTCTGTCCATGTCATTGTAAATGGCAAGATTTCAGTTTTTTGATGGCTGCATAATATTCCATCACACACACACACACACACACACACACACACACACACACACATCCATCCCACATCTTTATCCATTCATCTGTTGAAGGACATCTAGGTTCTTTCCATAGTTTGGCTATTGTGGACATTAACATTGCTGCTATAAATGTTTGGGTGTGCGTGCCCCTTCGGATCACTGCATTTGTATTTTTAGGGTAAATACCCAGTAGTGTGATTGCTGGGTCATAGGGTAGCTCTATTTTCAACTTTTTAATGAACCTCCATACTGTTTTCTAGAGTGGCTGCACCAGCTTGCATTCCCACCAACAGTGTAGGAGGGTTCCCCTTTCTTCACATCCTCGCCAACACCTGTTGTTTCCTGACTTCTAATTTTAGCCATTCTGACTGGTGTAAGGTTGTGGTTTTGATTTGTATTTCCCTGATGGTGAGTGATGTTGAACACTTTTCCATGTGTCTGTTGGCCATTTGTATGTCCTCTTTGGGGAAATGTCTGTTCATGTCTTCTGCCTATTTCTTGATTGGATTATTTGTTCTTTGGGTGTTGAGTTTGATAAGTCCTTTATAGATTTTGGATACTAGCCTTTTATCTGATATGTCATTTGTGAATATCTTCTCCCATTCTGTCAGTTGTCTTTTGGTTTTGTTGACTTTCCTTTGCTGTGCAAAAGCTTTGGGCCTTGATTGAAGTCCCAGGAGTTCATTTTTGCCCTTGCTTCCCTTGCGTTGGCAGTGTTTCTAGGAAGAAGTTGCTGTGGCTGAGGTTGAAGAGGTGGCTGCCTGTGTTATCCTCAAGGATTTTGATGGATTCCTGTCTCACGTTGAGGTCTTCCGTGCACTTTGAGTCTATTTTTGTGTGTGGTGCAAGGAAATGGTCCAGTTTCATTCTTCCGCATGTGGCTGTCCGATTTTCCCAACACCATTTGTTGAAGAGACATTTTTCTCCTTTGGACATTCTTTCCTGTTTTGTCGAAGATTAGTTGACCATAGTGTTGAGGGTCCACTTCTGGACTCCGTGTTCTGTTCCATTGATCTATGTGTCTGTTTTTGTGCCAGTACTATACTGTCTTGATGATTATAGCTTTGTGATAGAGCTTGAGGTCTGGAATTGTGATGCCGCCAACTTTGGTTTTCTTTGTCAACATTTCTCTGGCTATTCGGGGTCTTTTCTGGTTCCATATAAATTTTAGGATTATTTGTTCCATTTCTTTGATGGTATTTTGATAGGGATTGCATTAAATTTGTAGATTGCTTTAGGTAGCATAGACATTTTCACAATATTTGTTCTACCAGTCCATCAGCATTGAACGTTTTTCAATTTCTTTGTGTCTTCTTCGGTTTCTTTCATGAGTATTTTATAGTTTTCTGAGTACAGATTCTTTGCCTTTTTGTTAGGTTTATTGCTAGGTATCTTATAGTTTGGGGTGAATTGTAAATGCGATCGATTCCTTAATTTCTCTTTCTTCTGTCTTGCTGTTGGTATGTAGAAATGCAACTGATTTCTGTGCATTGATTTATATCCTGACACTATTCCTGTTTGAGTTGTAGCAGTTTTGGAGTGGAGTCTTTTGGGTCTTCCACGTAAAGTATTCATGAGCAAATTAATGAGGATAAGTGAGCAAAGTATGAACTATACATCCATATTGCCTATAAGCAAGAATGATAAAATGAAAAAAATTGCAGTAACATACAGTGTAATTCTATAAATTTTATCTACATATGTGCTTGCCTTTTAAGTATCTGTGGAAAGGGTCAGAAAAAAATCAAGATTTCTTAATGTCAGAGCTTAGTTTTTACAGGTGAGATTGAACACACTCATTTTCTTTATATAAAAATGAATTTTTAAAAATATATTTAAATAGATGAACTTATTTCTTACACACTTTATAAAATCCGTTTGAGAATATCCTGCCAAAATTAAATCTGTGCTGCTATTTGCCTTTTGCCTTTGTTCCCTGCAGCTCTTTTGAGTGTCATCAAAATCTGGCCTTGCCGCAGAAGTTTTAGAAATACTTATGTGGTTGTACAGTAGCACATATGTGAGGATTCCATTTATATGTGGATTTATTTAATGCCACTGAACTGTACACTTAAAAATTATTAGAAGGGCAAATTTTCTACATTGTACACAATATTTTTTAAAAATCAGGCATTGCCCCTGGAGGTATATCGCACATGTAAACATTTGTTATATTTGTCACAGTTACATAAATTAATTAAAATAGTGATGATAGGGGTGCCTGGGTGGCTCAGTCGTTAAGCATCTGCCTTCAGCTCAGGTCATGATTCCAGAGTCTTGGGATCAAGTCCTACATCAGGCTCCTTGCTCAGTGGGGAGCCTGCTTCTCCCTCTCCCATTCCCCCTGCTTGTGTTCCCTCTCTCATGGTCTCTCTCTGTCAAATAAATAAATAAAATCTTTAAAATAAATAAAATACTGATGATAATTGCCAACTTTGAAAAAGAAATATGAACAGTTTAAAGCAGTAGCCACCCTCACTCAGGATAATACAGGAGAAATACCAGAACTTCATGGTTGTGATAACTTCCATCAAATGATTTAAGTATTAGAAGGCTATGGAACTAGGTGACCTCCAGGATTCCTCTCTACCTGGAGATTGTTTGAATTTGAGAGTAAACATTAGTTTCTTTAGTTAAAGTGGAGATTTAAAACCCATGGAAACAAACCAAATGTCCATCAGTAGGTGAATAAAATGTATATACATACAATGGAATGGAACCTTTAAAAAGAAAGTAAATTGATACCTGCTACAACATGGATGAACCTTAAAGACATTATGCTAAACAAAATAAGCCAGTCACATAAGGACAGATATTGGATAATTCCATTTTTATGAGGTACCGAGAATAGTTGGATTCATGGAGACAGAAAGTGGAAGGGTGGTTACCAGGAGCTGGATAGAGAATGAGGAGTTATTGTTTAATGAATACTGACTTACAGTATGGGATGATATAAAAGTTCTAGAGATAGGTAGTGATGATAGTTGCGCAACAGCATTAGTGTACTTAATGCCGCTGAGCTATATGCTTAAAAATGGCTAAAATAGTAAATTTTATGGCTATTTTGCCACAATAAAAAGAAACCTTAATTTACTGCTGTTAATTAAGTAACTTAGATGATGTAGGCATTTTAGGTTATAATGGAGTTCTAGAAAACTTTCTAAATAAAGTAATACTGGGCACATTACCAATACAATAAAACTGCTTTTTTATATACAGATACTACTTGAAATGTGGCAGGCAAATGAGTTTGTATTTAATTTTATTTGATTAATTTTATTTAATTTGAATTAAGATAACTGCATGTGGCTAATGACTACTTCTTAGAAGTATTTTCTCATCCTTTTACTTTCAGCCTACCTATATCGTATTTGAAGTGAGTTTCTTATGGATAGCATGTAGTTGACTCATTTTTTTTTTAAATATCCATTCTGCCAAATCTCTCTCTTTTAATTGGTTTTATTTGGACTGTTTATAGTCAGTGGTAAGTTCTGACCTAACTTTGCCATCTTATCTTTTGTTTTTGTTTGTTCCCTCTATTTTTTGTTTCCGTTTTCTTTTTTGTCCTTTCCTGTATATTACTTTTACCTTTTTTGAGAATTCCACTTTGATTTATCCAGTGTTTTGAGTATTTCTTTTTGTATAGATTATTTTGAGTTTGCCCTGGGAATTACATTAAACATGAATAAACATCTTACAGTGTACTGATGTCAACATTTTACCGGTCGGAATGAAGTACAGAAAGCTTACCTCTTTTTAAAGTCTCTTTACCGTCTCTGTTTATAGCTGTCTTAAATATTTTCTCTACATACTTGGAGCACCACATCAAACAGTGTTATAATTTTTGATTCAGTTATACAAACATAATGTAGAAAAGTCAGAGGAGAGGAAAGATTAGTGCCTATATTTTTTTCTGTCATTCTTCCTTCCATTTTAAGAACTATATATGCCAATTCTTTTTAGTAGAATTGCTGGCAACAGATTCTCCAGTTTTCATTCATGGGCAAGTGTCTTGATTTCCCCTTTATTCCTGAAGGATCTTTTCACTGGATATAAAATTCTTGATTGGCAGTTTCTTTGAATACTTACAAAGTGTTGTGCCACTTCCATCTGGGATCATGGGTTTCTATGAGAAATCCTCTGTTATTTTAATTGTTTTCCCCTTACAAGTAAAAAGTCATTTCTCTCTTGCTGTTTTTAAGATTTTCCTTTTGTCTTTAGCGTCCAACAGTTTGTGATGTATCTAGGCATGGATCTTTGGATTTATCTTCTTCGGGTTTGTTGAGCTTCTCAAATACTTAGGTGTAGGTTTTTTTGCCAAATTTGAGAAGTTTTCAGCCTCTTCTTGGGGGAGAGGAATAGTTTTTCAGCCCTATCCTCTCTCTCCTCTCCTCTCAGGACTCTGAAGATATGAATATTAGATCTTTTCTATAGTTCCTCGGCCCCTGAGTTTCTCTTCATATTTTTAGTCTGTTTTCTCTGTTATCCAAATTGAGTAATTTTTATTTTTTCCTCGGGTTTACTGATTCTTTCCCCTGTCTTCTCCATTCTCCTGTTCAACTCTTCAACTCATCTCTTGAGTTTTTCATTTTAGTTCTATTTTGTAATGGCTTTTTTTTTTAAGATTTTATTTATTTATTTGACAGAGATGACAAGTAGGCAGAGAGGCAGGCAGAGGGGGGGGGGCAGGAAGCAGGCTCCCTGCTGAGTAGAGAGCCAGATGCGGGACTCAATCCCAGGACCCTGGGATCATGACCCAAGCCGAAGGCAGAGGCTTTAACCCACTGAGCCACCCAGGCGTCCCTATTTTGTAATGGACCATAAAATAAACAAAATGTACAAATAAATAAATAAAATGTACATAAATAATGTACAGTTCAGTGACTTTTCAGTATATTCACTAATTTATCGCCACAGTTTTAGAATATTTTCATTACTCTCAGAAAACTTGAGCCCTTTAGCTGTCACCCCAAATTTCCCCCAGCCCTCAGCAGCCGCTAATCTACTTTCTATCTATAGATTTGCCTACTAGAGTTTCTGTTCCTTATTGCTACTGTATCAAAATACAGTTGACTTTTTTATGATGTTGACCTTATCTCCAGTCACTTATTAGTTCTGGAAGGCTTTTTTTTTTCTCCTTAATTCCTTGGGTGTAGATAATCATGTCTGGTAGGAACAGTTTATTTTTTGCTTACACACACACACATGCCCCTTTTGGTTCTTTTTCTTGCCTTTTCTCTGATCTTAGGGGGGAAGTATTTAATCTTTATCTGGTAAGTATGTTACTTACTACCTATAGGCTTTTTTTGTAATGCTCTCTAACTGGTTAAAGAAGTTCCTTTTTATTCCTAGTTTGTTAAGAGTATCATGAAGGGATGCTGAGTTTTTTCCAAAACTTTTTCGGCATCAATCAAAATTATCACGTGGCATTTCTTCTTCAGACTCTGAATATGGTGGATTAAATTGACTGATTTTTTTTTTTTATGCTGAACCAGCCTTGTAATCCTAAAATAAACCCCACTTGATTATGGTATTCTTTTCTTTTTATTTTTGCATTGCTAGAATTGATTTGCTAATATTTTGTTAGGGTTTACATCTGTGTTCACAAAGATGTTCTGGGGTTTGTTTGTTTGTTTTTACAGACGTTGGCTTTGGTATCAGAGTAATGCTGTCCTTAAAAAATAAGAAGTGTTCTCTCTCTGATTCTCTGGAAGAGATTATACGATTGGCATTACCCCTTTAAATGTTTCATAGAATTCTCTAGTGAAACCATCTGGGACTGAAGATTTCTTTAGAATGATTTTAATTGTCAGCTCAGTGTCTATAACAGTTATAAGATTGTTCGGGTTATCTATTTCATCTCGGTTGAATTTTGTGTGTAGTTTATCTCAGGGATTGTTCCATTTTGTTTTTGTTATCGAATTCTGTGTATAGTTGTCTGTAGTATTCTCTCTCTCTCTCTTTTTTTTTATATCTGCAGTGTGTTAAAGGAAAAATCCAACCATAAATTTTGAAAAGATCTGGTTGGCTTTATTTAGCAATTAATGAATTAGGCAGCATCTATTATATAGAGTGGAACTCCAAAGAATTGTACCAAGTGAGAGGGTTTTATGGACTAAAATGTCCATAAATGTTGAGAATGTCCATACATTCTCAAATAGCATCTGGAACTTTCTCCAGTGTAGACCATATGGTAGGTCATAAACCAATAAAAAAAATTATTTTTAAGATTTATTTGAGAGAGAGAGAAAGCACAAGTGGGAGGGGCAGAGGGTGAGAGAATCTCAAGCACACTGAGCGACTAACACAGGGCTCCATCTCACAACCCTGAGATCATGACCTGAGCTGAAATCAAGAGTTGGACACTTAACCGACTGTGCCACCCAGGAGCTCCTACCAATAAATTTTAAAAGGTTGAAATAATACAAAGTGTGCTCTGAGAACATACAGGCATGATATTAGACATCAGTAATAGCAGGAAAAAGTTTAGGAAACTCAAAAATATGTGAAAATAAAAGAGTATACTCCTAAATAACCAGTGGTCACAGAAGAAATCAAACAGGAAATGAGAAAACATTGAGATAAATGAAAATGAAGATACAACATACCAAAACTTATATGCAGCAATAGCAGTGCTTAGATGGAAACGTGTAACTATAAATACAGTTGGTTAAGCATTGGACTCTTTGTTTCAGCTCAGGTTGTGATTTCCAGGTCATGGGATCAAGACCCGCATTAGGCTCTGCACTCGGTATGGAATCTGTTTAAGACTGTCTCTCCCTTTGCCTCTCCCCACTCTCTCTCTAAAATAAATCTTTAAAAAAAGAAGAGCTCTAATTAATAACCAGCATTCTACCTGAAGACACTGGAAAAAGAGCAAACTGAACCTAAAACCAAAAGAAGAAAGGAAATAATAGAAATTGTAAATACTATGGGGATGCCTAGGTGGCTCAGTCAGTTAAACATCTGCCTTTGGTTTAGGTCATGATCCCGGAGTCCTGGGATCAAGCCCCACACCGGGCTTCTTGCTCAGTGGGGGGTCTGTTTCTCTTTCTGCCCCTCATACTGCTCATGCTCTCTCTTTCTCTTCCTTGCTCTCTCTGAAATAAACAAAATCTTTTTAAAAGAATAAATAAAAATACTATAAACAATGAACCATCAAAATTGAAATTGAGAATACAGTTCCATGCACAGTAGCATCAAAAAGAATAAATACTTGAAAATTTAACAAAGAAAGTGTAAGACTTAGCACTATAAAAGAAACTAAAGATGGTCTAAATAAACAGAAAAATACCCCATGTTCATTATTGGAAGACTCAGTGTTGTAAAGATGACAGTACTCCCCAAACTGATCTACAGATTGAGCACAATCCCTCTCAGAATCCCAGCTGACTTTTTGTAGGGATTGACAGTCTGATTCTAAAATTCATATTTTATAGTTATACAGAACCCAGAATAAGCAAAACAATACTGAAAAAGAACAAACTCAGAGAACTCATCCTTCTTGATTTCAAACTGACTACAAAGCAGCAGTGACCAAGGTATTGTACTATCATAAGGATAGACATATAGAACAATGGAATAGAATTGAGAATCCAGATATAAACCCATACAAATGTGCTTATGGGTTTTTCATAAAATCCATAATTTTTCAATGAAGATGCCAAGATCATTCATTGGGGAAGAAGAATATTTTCAATAGATTGTGCTGTGACAGCTAGAGAGCCACATACAAAAGAATGAGGTTAAACTTTTACATCATACCATATATAAAAGAAAAACTAAAAATCAAAGACCTAATTGTAAGCACTAAAACTGTAAAACCTGTGGAAGAGGGGTGCCTGGGTGGCTCAGTCAGGTAAGCATCCAACTCTTGATTTCAGCTGGGGTCATGATCTAAGGGTCATGGGATCTAGCCCCACTCCAGGCTCCACACTCAAATCAAGTGTGGAGACTCCTCCAGATTCTCCCTCTCTCTCACCCTCATCCTCTCCCCATCCCCCTGCTTGCATGAACTCTCTCTTTCTCTAAGAATAAATAAATTTTTTTTTTTAAAAACCCTGTAGAAGAAAACATAGGTGTAAATACTCACGATGTTGAATTTGGCAAAGGATTCTCAAATATGGCAACAAAAGGGAAAAATAGGTTATACTTCATCAAAATTAAAAACTTCTGTGCTTCAGAGGACACTATCAAGAAAGTGAAATGACAACCCACAGAATGGAAGAAAGTGTTTGTAAACCATATGTCTGATAAGCAACTTGTATGTAGAATATGTAAGAACTTTTACAGTTCAGTAAGAAGACAACATACAAGCCAGGTAAAAAAGTGGACAGAGCATCTGAATAGACATTTCTCCAAGGCTTATACAAATAGCTAGGAAGCACATGAAAAGATGTCTGACATCATTAGTTATCCAGGAAATGCAAATCAAAACCACAACGAAATACCACTTCACACCCACTAGGATGGCTAGAATCAAAATGTCAGAACACTAAAAAAAATCTTTAAATTATACACTTTTAAAGGGGTTATTTATATGGGATGTGAGTTATATCTAAAACTTTTATAAAATATATAGTCATTACATACAAATAATTTATTGATATCAAATAGTAAAAACAAATTTCCAATTATCTCATAAACTAATTTTGTGGGGGTGCCTGAGCAGCTCAGTTGTTAAGCGTCTGCCTTCAGCTCAGGTCATGGTATCAAGGCCTGAATTGGACTTCCTGCTCAGCAGGGAGCCTGCTTCGCCCTCTCCCACTTTCCGTGCTTGTGTTCCTTTCCTCCCTGTGTTTCTGTCAAATAAATAAAATCTTTTTTTTTTAATTTACTTTTGTGTTAATTTGTTTCAAGTAAGATAACTGCTCTGCAGTGTGATTGATTCATAAATTCTTTTAATCTATAAGTTCCCTATTTTAGTTCTTCCTTTATCTCTTTTTTCCCCTTGCTCTTTATTTAAAAAAAAAAAAAAGCCTCTTGTCCCAGTAGAGTTTCTCATAGTATAGATTTTGCTGTTTGCATTGCAGTGATGTAACTTAACATGTTCCTGTCACCTGTGTATTTCCTATGAATTGATAGTGTGTTGATAGGATCTAGAATTTCGTTCAGTCTTTTTTGCAATGTCTTATTGCCCTATTTTCGGTCAAGTTATAAACCATTGGTGATCTGTACATCTTCATTTAGGGATGGGGACTGCAGAATGGTTATCTTCTACTTTGATACTCCTTCATTTATTAGCCAGAACATTTCTATAAACACAAAACTTCCTTCATAGTCTGTTTGATTACTAAAAAAATACCATTTATATTGGAAAGCCAGGATAAATGCCTTATTCTTTGCTGTTTTTAAAACCAGCTTTCAAGATAATTATTTGTTTCAATAGCATCTCTCAAAGGTGACACATTAGCTTTGTTTTTGCTTACAGGGTCAGATGAGCCCATGAATTTAAACATATTTCAAGTATTTCAATTTATTTTTGGCCATTGGGAACCTCCTCAAATTGACTTGAGTTTTGAAGTTTTGACACATTCCTAATAATCTTTGATAGCTTCTTTGCTATCTGGTAAGATGTTCCAGGTGGACATTTTCTATCCCAAAAATGCAGTCAGCCATTTTTGTAAGGAGCCGTGATTCCTTTTAGTGGGAAATGGAATTTAGAAGCCAGTCTGGGTGTTAGGGATATTTGTTGCTGTAGATTAATTACATTATGAGTTCCTGCTAATACTTTTAATTCAAATTTAAGAGTATAAATTCAAATTACAACTTTTTCTTTACCTTTAATCCCTGATAACCAATATATATAGGCACTTTACATATATATGTGTGTGTACCAGATAGAAATTTTATGAAGTATATCTATCTATTCACATATTTCACAGCCTTTTTTGTATATATCATGCTAGATATTGGATAGGATCAAAAGATAAATTAGGGGCACCTGGGTGGTTCAGTCAGTTGGGCATCTGCCTTCAGCTCAGGTCATGATCCTGGGGCCCTGGGATCGAGCCCCACGTTGGACTTCTCTGCTCAGCAGGAGCCTGCTTCTCCCTCTCCTCCCCTCTCGCTATCTCTGTCTCTCTCAAATAAATAAATAAAATCTTAAAAAAAAAAAAAATCTTTTTGCTCTGCCTGCCCTGAGCTTCTCACAGCTTGCCTTCACATTTTTCCCTGTACATTCTTTGGATGTCTTTAGTTCTAACAAAATCAACAGAATGAGACTTATCAGTGACTTATGTAAGATGCAGTATTTAAATCCATGCAGACCTCTTCCTGAACTCCACATCAAAATGGGCAATTTCATATATAAATTGATGCAAATATTCCTCTTTAAAGTTTTTCTAATTTAGTATGCCTAAAACCAAAATATTCTTTCTCTTCATCAGCCCCTACCAAAACCCTTCTTTCTCTTTCATTCTCTTATTTGGTGAAAACACCATCCACTCAGTCCCCCAGATTAGAAACTTAAGAGTCATGTTCTTCTCTCGTAGCTACTCCCCAGCCCCATCCCTGGTAGATCATACCTAGGTGCCTTTTTTTTTTTTTTTAAGATTTTATTTATTTATTTGTCAGAGAGAGACACAGTGAGAGAGAGGGAACAGAAGCAGAGGGAGTGAGAGAGGGAGAAGCAGGCCTCCCGCTGAGCAGAGAGCCCGATGTGGGGCTCGATCCCGGCACCCCGGGATCATGACCTGAGTCGAAGGCAGACACTTAACGATTTTGCCACCCAGGTGCCCCCCTAGGTGCTTTTGCCTCCTAAATATTTCTTAGATGTATTTCCTCTATCCTCAGTGCCACTTAGTTTGCTTTTATCATATACTCATACTATTGTAATAGTCACCCTCAAATCTACCCTCTATATTGCCTTTGGAATAACCTTTTTAAAATATAGATATGACTGTACTGCTCCCCAATGGCTACTCATCCCTATTGAATAAGATTTCATTAGGTCCCAGTAAAAAAAAAAAATCTCATTAGGTCCTTAGCATGGCATAAACAAACATAAGTGGCCTTGAGCAAAGTAATATCCCAAGTATCAATTTCCTCTGTAAAATCAGATTATTATCATCTTACCTCATGTGTGATAACATATCTAAAGCTCCTACTATTTAGCATCTGCTACATGGTAGACAGTTAGCTAGTACAGGCAACTTCATATATTTCTACCTAGATATTCCTCTTAGAGGCATCTTAAAAGCAGTATGTCCCTTTCCTTAGCCTCCTTTTCTGTCTTTGATTGGTTTAAATTAGGATATAGAGTAGAAATGAAATTATCTCAGTTCATTCTTCCCATAATTAAAACCTTATTAGATCATTGGGAAAGTTAGTGTCCAGTTATAAATGTGGCTGATTGTTTAAACATGCAAATTCTTTTTAAATATCAAGTTTACCTTCAAATTAGCAGTCTTCATCACTATTTAATCATGTGAGGCAGCCATCTTTGCATGCTAAGAGCTCTACTCCATTTTAACCTCAAATCCTCTGATAATTATTATCAGCTTATCTCTATACCAAAATATATATATTCAAGATGTATTCTGTGTCATATAAGAAATAGAGTAGACATGAAATTTGATCTTCATTTCACTTTTTACTCTCACTTTTTCTAGGGTAATAGTAGCTAACATTCATTGAATGCTTACTTAATGCCTGGAACTGTGCTAATTTAATTTTCCTGACTATCTTGAAAGTGTGATTTCCCTTATTCCTGTTTTACATATGAGCAAACAAGCATATAGAGGTGAAGTAACTTGACTGAGATTTGATGCCTCACTTATAAGTGGAAGAGTCAGTTTTCAAAACCCAAGATTGTCTAACTTAAACCATTTTTTTAAATAACTAGGCTATATACCTTATCTGCCAAAATTTTTCAGCCCAACTGCAAAACAACATGGGATTAAGCAATTACTGTTTTCATAACCATGTATGCTATTTCATCAGTGATTTAGAATAAAAGAGAGAGGGGTGGGCGGGAAGGAGACGATTTCCGAATTACTAGTTCAAATTGCAAACTGTTACACAAATACATTTTATTACTTTTAAATACTGCATGAATTCTACATTAGTAATTGGAATGCAGTAATATTTATCTTTATTCAAGAATTTTGAATGAGCGCCAAATTAAATCTGTAACTATACACATACATATTCATCTACACAGGTGGGGAAAATGAAATGTTTAATAGAATTATGTAATTGATAAAAATTTCAGGTTATACTTTCTGAGTATAACCTGACTTCTAAACTATATCCATATTATGTATGACTTTTTCAAATAGAGTAATTTCATCCTAAGTTTTGCCACAATGTATGATATTGCAGTATCTCCAAAATATATTAGTCCATGTAATTTTTTATCATGGAGTATATCATGAGACTAAGTTTCCACAGACATGTATTAGGAAATGCATATAATACATGGTATACAAGACCTTTCTCAGTCTAATCTTCACCTTCCTCTCATCCCATCCCTTCAGCTATATCAGGCTTTGTAGCTTAGATTTGTAACCATTACATTAAAGAAGCAGAATTTATGGAAGGTTCTTATAATCCGTTTTATTTTTGTCTTCCATTATCCATTTAAATGTTAGTTCTTCCTCCAACTCCTTGAAAGTCAAGTCTTAGCTACTTTTCAGGTTACTTTCCTATCTAGTATCTAGCATGATATATACAAAAAAGGCTGTGAAATATGTGAATAGATAGATATACTTCATTTCAGAAAATGAAAGCATTATTTTGAAGAACTAATAAACCTGGGGTGCCTAGGTGGCTCAGTCATTAGGCGTCTGCTTTCGGCTCAGGGGGGCTCCCTGCTTTGTGGGAAGCCTGCTTCTCCCTCTCCCTCCCCTCCCCCTTGTGTTCCCTCTCTTTCTCTCTGTCAAATAAATAAAATAAAATACTTTTTAAAAAAAACTAATAAACTTAATTCAGAGTTAAAGGTTTCCCTCCTTTCCTCCTTCAGTCGTACTGCAGAGGAAATGTGAAAATGAGGTTTATTTGGCTTCCCTTTTTTTTTTTTTTTTCTGTTTTTCTACCCTTTGGCCTTTTATTCCTTTTCATTTGCTAACTTTGGCTTCTAGCCCCTCCAGGATTGAGAGAGGCAAAAGTTGAGTAACAGGAAAAGGTCTTTGATACTAGTTAAAGCAATATCTGCTTTATATAGCATGTATTTTGTACTAAGTACGGTATTTTATGTATATTATTAGGCCAGTTAATCCTCACAAGTCTCTGAGTTAGATTCTGTTATCCCTCTTTTACTGTTGAGGGAAGTAAGGCACAGTTTAATGACTTGCCTAAGGTCATACTGCTTAATAAACTTAGAAGGCAGTACCAGGATGCAGACCCAGCACTCTAGCTCCAGAGCCCAATCTCAACCACTCTACTTTATTGCTTTTATATTCTGTTGGGAAGTGGTAAGCATACTTCGTAGTCTTTGCCAGTGTTTGAATCAGACTTGAACCCTTTCGATTTTTTCCAAGTGTGACATACATTTTCCATAGACCTAAGACAAAGAGCAAACATGTCTCAACTCTTTCCCTTGCAGAAGAGTAGGAGGGAGTGGGATGGGGTTTGGAACTCAAAGCACACTGATTGCTGTTGCAAAAATCCTTTTGTAATATTTAACTCTTTGAACATTGAAGGTAGGTATAATTCAAGGTTGAAAAACAGCTTTCTGGGGCACCTGGGCAGCTCAGTCAGTTAAGCTTCTGCCCTCAGCTCAGGTCATGATACCAGGGTCCTGGGATGGAGCCCTGTGTCAGGCTCCCTGCTCAGCAGGGGGCCTGCTTCTCGCTCTCCCCCGTTTGCGCTCTCTGTGTCAAATAAATATATAAAATCTTAAAAAAGAAAAAGAAAGAGAAAGAAAAGTAATTTTCCACTACCTTATTGCATAGGTGGCCTTGCATCTCACTTTTGGCCAGCAGTATCTGTTTGAGTCCTCTACCCAAGCCAAGATTGAAATGGTTTCATTTTAAGACCCTGTTGCACATGTTCTCCAAATGCTCTTTAATTCCTTGCCTTCACACCTTTGTTCCTGCAGATGGTCCCCAGATTAAGATTGTATCACTTGCTCTGAAGGCATGTGGTTTCCTCCCTGAACCACATGATCCCAGTCAAACCAAGCACTCTTGATGGCCAGGCTTTTAAAGAAGCCAGTTTACTGTGGCATAGCAAAACTTAATAACTTAAAACTTAAAAGTCCTTCCATTTTCTTCCTTTTCATCTCATTCTTATGAGAAAAATCAGCAATGTTAAAACAGCGGTTTGCTTAGACCAATTTTAGCTGTCTAGTGTATTGTGGTTACTTGTCTTTGGGAAGAGTATATGAAGTATATTTATATTTGAACTCATCTCTGATAACAATCAAGATAATGATTTCAGTGGCCTTACCTGGCTGTCTTGGCACTGGGCTTTATTGCCTTTTATCCTTTCTGTTGTGTAAACGCAGGTTGATAATTTTGTCTTCCCATTTTAGAATATTCAATGACCTTATGTTTATTCAGCTAGAAATCTTCAGTTTTTTTTTCCTTTTTTCTCCTTTTACATACACGTTTATCTGCATAGTACATTCAAAGGGATATTTATCAAATAGATTGTTTGATGTTTAAACTGACACTGCCCTCTGCATGCTCACTTTTTTTTTTTTAGAGATTTTATTTAATTATTGGGGCGGCAGGGAAGGGCAGAGGGAGAGGGAGAAGCAGATTCCCCACTGAGCAGGGAGCCTGTCAGGCCCCCAGGATCATGACCTGAGCCGAAGGCAGGCTCCCCTTTACTTAAAAAAAAAAAAAATTTTTTTTTTAATTCCAGTATAGTGAGGATACAATGTTATATTAGTTTCAGGTGCATGCTCACATTTAGAATGTCATACTGTGCACATTAACAACTTGTTGGACAGGGAAGGCCCATCAGGATGGTGAACACTCACTGAGATCATGTGTGAACCCATGATAACCTGGAATTCCTTTCTGCCTTATCACCTGGCAGAATTCTACTTTCGTTAGGCCCTATCCTCTGTGATGCGTCTTCTCCCTTGTACATTCAAAATTAATTATTTCATTCATTGATTTCACGTAGCACTGCTGCACACCTTTTGTAGTCTTGGTTAGGAACATGCCTTTTTATAAGGACTGTAAGCTCAGGGAGGTCGAGGACAGTGTTTTATTTGTACTTAATGTTCCTCCCTTCACATAATAGAGTACCTCACATTTGGCAAATCTGCTATTGAGCAAAATCAGTTATAATTCGACTGTTAGAATACCTGACTCTGTCTTATTAATATTTCTGCCCAAAACAAGGGAGGTAAAAACAGTAAAATTATGCTCAGTTATAATCCTACCATACCTAACCATCTTTGCATGCAGTTCTGGGGACCAGTATTAAAAGAACATTGAAAAGTGGAGATGGTTCAGAACTAGGATGTTAATGAGATTTTAAGGAGCTCTTAAAGGGATTAGGGATGTTTAGTTTAAAGAAGAGAAACCATAGGAAAGAGTGGCATGTGATTGCCATCTTCAGTTTTTTAAGGCTTTTTTGAGGGAAAAGAAAAAGTAGACCTAGTCCATATGACTTTAGAGTTTGAACCAAGAGGACCTGAAACCCTAGTTGTGTAGCAGTATGCTAGGGTTTTTTTAAAGAAAAAAATTTGCTTAATGTGCAAAAAAAGGAAATAAATACCATACTCCTACCAGTGATTCCCTTGAATATGATGAAAGCTGTTGTACATAGATGCAGACATTATTTTGTACAGTTTCAGAAGGATTATGGCTCCCTTAGGGAATTCATGAATCTCAGGTTAAGACCTCATGTTTTCTTGCTCCATGTGTGTGATGTGGATACAAACACTCTCACCACATTTTTAACCAAATACATAGTAATATCTACTACTGTTGAGTGTCCACTATATGTCAGTAATTAGCATTCATTTAATATTCAGAACCAAACATTTTTCAATTCTATTAAAGATTCATCATCTTTAGCATCTTTTAAAATTGATAGCTGTATTTTTGAAGTATTTGAAATCTTTTTTATCTAGAGATAATTTCCAGAGTGAATTTGTTTTACACTTATTTCAGTACTAACAATAAAAAAAGTTATAACAGATAAAATAATTAATGTACATAGTTGTATTTTTTTTTTACACTGGAGAAGTCTGTAATCTAAGAGTCAAAAGACCCAAATTATAGCTTTGGTTGTCATTTGTTAGTCATGTAACTTTTCTGAGCATTAATTTTCTTAAATCTTTATTAAAAGGTCTCCCTGACTTCACATAAGCCTCCCTGACTTCACATAGAGGGTGTAAAGAGAAGTTAGGGGGAAAGTACTAAAAAACTGAAGCATTATTAGATGTGCTATATTAAAACTATTTGAGAATGTCAGTTTTTTATATTTTTAGTAAATGTGAAATCTGATAAAGGTGAAATCTGATAAGGGCAAACTAACATCTTTCTTAAGGGAAAAATCCAATCAACTGATGGATTACTAACCATTTTTTTATATTATTTCCAGAAAGTTTGTTTCATTGTATTAAGAACATAAACAGGGGCGCCTGGGTGGCTCAGTGGGTTAAAGCCTCTGCCTTCGGCTCAGGTCATGATCTCAGGGTCCTGGGATCGAGCCCCACGTCGGGCTCTCTGCTCCGTGGGGAGCCTGCTTCCTCCTCTCTCTCTGCCTGCCTCTCTGCCTACTTGTGATCTCTGTCAAATAAATAAATAAAATATTTAAAAAAAAGAACATAAACAATAAAAATAACTGGTTTCATTTGTTGAGCATTCACAAAGTGCCACGAACTGTGCTAAGCATTACTTAAGCATTGTTTCATTTACAGATAACAGGTTGTTACAGGTAACAATTATGAAGGGATTGTTGAGGAAATAATCCAGGCCCATCACATTCTAAATCTTGAAGTCTTAACCCCTTATATTTAATCACTTTATATCCTAAAAGAGGCAATATGTAGCATTAAAGTTAAGAGGGGAGCTGTGGAGCATCCTGTCTGGATTTGAACCTTGGGTCTGCCACTCAGTAATTTTCTGACTTTAGGAAAATAGTTAACCCTTTTCTGTTAATCAGGAATAATAATGTCCTCATTGATGAGACAGTCAACTAAATTATCAAATGTGAAGTTAGAACAGTGTTTGGCACATAGAGAGCACTCTAAATTATAAATATATAATTGTCTTATATACAAACTATTATTATTTAAAACTATCCAGCTCATTAAAACATTAGCTCACAGATCCACTGGTAAGAGTTTGAGGGAATGGTAAGGAGAGTGTATTTTAATATATTCCCTTCCTTGAACTTTCTCACTACCATCCTTCAGCTTTGTTTATTTAGCACAGTGGCCACATGAAAATAATGTAAATCACCTTCTATTTCGACCACTATACCACCAATTAATGCTTATTTTATGTATTTTTTAGGACATTTCTGATTCATTTGCATCCTTGAAGAGCATCTGTAGAAGAGGAAGGAAAAGATGGGTGTGAAAACATTTACTCATAGCTCCTCTTCCCACAGCCAGGAAATGCTTGGAAAGCTAAATATGCTGCGAAATGATGGACATTTTTGTGATATCACTATTCGTGTCCAGGACAAAATCTTCCGGGCACATAAGGTGGTACTAGCAGCTTGCAGTGATTTCTTTCGCACCAAACTTGTAGGCCAAGCAGAGGATGAGAACAAGAATGTGTTGGATTTGCATCATGTTACAGTGACTGGCTTTATACCCCTTTTAGAATATGCTTACACAGCCACTCTGTCAATTAACACAGAAAATATCATTGATGTTCTAGCTGCAGCCAGCTATATGCAAATGTTTAGTGTTGCTAGCACCTGCTCAGAGTTCATGAAATCAAGCATTTTATGGAATACACCCAACAGCCAACCAGAAAAGGGTCTAGATGCTGGACAAGAAAATAACTCTAACTGCAATTTTACTTCTCGAGATGGAAGTATTTCGCCGGTGTCTTCAGAGTGCAGTGTGGTAGAAAGAACCATTCCTGTCTGCCGAGAGTCCCGGAGAAAGCGCAAAAGCTACATTGTTATGTCTCCTGAAAGTCCTGTAAAGTGTAGCACACAAACAAGTTCTCCCCAGGTATTGAATTCTTCAGCTTCCTACTCAGAAAATAGAAATCAACCAGTTGACTCTTCTTTAGCTTTTCCCTGGACTTTTCCTTTTGGAATTGATCGAAGGATTCAGCCTGATAAGGTTAAGCAGGCAGAAAATACCAGGACTTTAGAATTACCTGGCCCATCTGAGACAGGGCGAAGAATGACTGATTATGTGACTTGTGAGAGCACAAAAACTACCTTGCCGTTAGGTACTGAAGAAGATGTCCGGGTCAAAGTAGAAAGGTTAAGTGATGAGGAGGTCCATGAGGAAGTGTCTCAGCCTGTCAGTGCATCTCAGAGTTCACTGAGTGATCAGCAGACAGTGCCAGGAAGTGAACAAGTCCAAGAAGACCTTCTGATTAGTCCACAGTCTTCCTCTATAGGTATAATGTCTTCTGTGTTTTTCATGATATTGTAAAGTCAACTTGAGCGGTTTTTTTTTTTCAATTTGAGCATTTTTAAGTACCTTTTAAGATACAAATTCTGTGCTGGATCCTGTAGGAATCATGAAAAAGAATAAAACATGGTAACTGGATTTTTTTAGATACTTATTAGTACTATTTTTTACAAGTTATGCACTGAGAAAGAAAATAGCTGAACATTTTCTGACAGGTCAAAGGCAGATTGTGTTATATATGAATTGTGAATTATTTTCAATGCAGAATATACCGGTTTTTAAAAATCCAGTTAGTGTTTTATTCTTTGTCAAAATGTTTGCTGAAAACTTACCCTGTGCCAAACTTTGGGGATATATGATGAAAAAGACATCATCCCTGCATCTGAGGGTTTAACGGTCTAATTGAGGAAGCAGAGGTGTAAATTAGTGATTAGTACTAGGCTAGAGATATGAACAAAGTGTTAAGGGTCACAAAGGACAGAGCAAGTTAGCACTATATATTTGAACTGGATTTTCGTCAGTAAATATGAGTTTGTGCCACATGAGAGGAAATGACTTTTCTTTGAAAATGAATGAGAGCCCAGAGATGTGGAAAACCATTGCATGTTTGGGAAGCGGCAAATTCAGTTTAAAATTATGTGAATAAACCCTGGAAGCCTGCAAGTATTGGAAATAATGAGAGATAAGACAAAATGAGCAGTTGAGAGCCTATCATGAACAATCTTAAACACTGGTTTCAGTTAGTATTACATTTAACTACATCTAACAGATCCCATCAAAGTGGCTTAGACAAAACGGGGCTTTATTTTTATCACATAAAATGTTCAGAAGTATGAAGTCCAGAACTGGTTTGGTGGCTTTACAGTATAATCAGTGTGGCCTAGGTGCCTTCTATATTTATAATCCACCATCCTTAGTTTGTCAGCTTCATTGATATGCTTATTGCTTCACAGTTAAGAAATGCTTGCTTCATCTTTAGCTTCATATTCTAGGAAGGGGCAGTGCTTATATCAAGAAAGCACAAACATTCCCAGAAATCCTTTAAAAAACTGCCAGATTATGTCATGTGATCTTTCCCAGCTGTAAGGGAATCTGAGAAGTTATGTCTATTAGTAGGATATAGAACTGCCTCAAAATTGGAGGAGAATGGGTACTATGTGCAACTAGCAGTGTTTGCCACAGCTCGGCCACATAAGCTTGAATGTTATCCTTGTGGTAATAAAGAGTCTACCTTAAAGGGAATAAAAATAAGACACTTACAGATATTTAGGAAAATTAAATTGGTAATAGTTTGCAGGGGAGTTCTTCTGGGCAGAGACGGTCTCAGAAACTAGTTACAGTAGAGTTGCTACTGTATGAATGAATGTATGAATGAAGATGCTTAGAGTAAAACTATAAAGGCATAAGAGACTTTATAAAGGAAGAATCATTACTACCTGATGATATTGAATATGTGGATGGAGGGAATGGAAGGGGTTAGAGAACTTTAGATGACTAGAAAAATAGTGATAACATTTTATTATATTCACTGATTCGAAGTCATAATTTTTTATAAGAGCTATATCTTACAGTTAATCTTTTACAGTTATTTTTTCTTAATGGTAAAAAAAATAATGGTAATTATATAATGGATAGGAATCTATTAAATTCAGCTACTGTATTATGAAAATCAGTGGAAGAAGATGGGAACCTAGTTTTAAGAGTAAGTCAGCAAGGTCAATTCTGTGTGAATTATGCTTTGGTGGTAACCAAGTAATGTCATGCTACAAAGCAGTTGAAAAAGCAAGATTGGTGAAATCAGGACTGAAGATTACCAGTTCAGGGCTTTTCTTTGGTATGGTAACTTTTTTTCTGTATTCTGACAGATTGAACCTCAATAGGAAAAAATATATATAAGCTGAAACCAGAGGACTGATCCTTGAGAAATACCTATATTCAGGGAGAGAAGAACAGCCAATAAAGAATAAGGAGGGGGCACTTGGGTGGCTCACTGGGTTAAAGCCTCTGCCTTCGGCTCAGGTCCTGGGATCGAGCCCCGCATCGGGCCCTCTGCTCAGTGGCAAGTCTGCTTCCCCCTCTCTCTCTCTGCCTGCCTCTCTGCCTACTTGTGATCTCTCTCTCTGTCAAATAAATAAACAAAATCTTAAAAAAAAAAAAAAAAAAAACACATAGGGGCGCCTGGGTGGCTCAGTGGGTTAAAGCCTCTGCCTTCGGCTCGGGTCATGATCCCAGAGTCCTGGGATCGAGCTCCGAGTCAGGCTCTCTGCTCAGTGGGGAACCTGCTTCCTCCTCTCTCTCTCTGTCTGCCTCTCTGCCTACTTGTGATCTCTGTCAAATAAATAAAAATAAAATCTTAAAAAAAAATTTAAAAAAAAAGAATAAGAAGGAGGATTTCTCTATAAGATTGGAGAACCAGGAATGCCATATTAACTTTGTTGATTTCTTGAATTTTGACTCACTTTGTGTTGTCACTACAAAGTGTACTTTCAGACTGGATGATACAAAACAATAGTTTATTCTCTCATTTTTCAGAAGTCTGAAATCAAGGTGTTGGCAGGGCCATGCTCCCTTAGGTTATAGAAAAGGGTTCTTCTCTTGCCTCTTCCTAGCTTCTGGCAGTTACTAATACTCCTTGTTGTTCCTCAACTTGTAGTTGCATCCCTCTGATTTCTATCTCCATCTTCATGTGGCCTTCCTGTGTTTCTGCCTACAAATCTCCCTTACCTTATAAGGACACTGGTCTTTGGATCGGGGCCTGCCCTACTCAGGATGACCTCATCTAACTTGATTACAATCTGCAAAGACCATATTTCCAAATAGGGTCACATTCCTACCTGTCAGGGGTTAGGACTTGAATATAGCTTTTTGAGAGACATAGTTCTACCCACAGCACCAACTAAAGATCATATTCCCGAATTTGGGTCAAGGTGGTTTTTTTTCCTTCTTTTTTTTTTTTAATTTTAATTCCAGTATAATTAACACAGTGTTATTTTAGTTACAGGTGTATGATATAATGATGCAACATTCTGCACATTACTCAGTGCTCATCATGATAAGTGTGCTCTTATCTCCCTTACGCATTTCAGTCACCTCCCCTGTGGGGAGGTTCTCAGTATTTGAGTTCTCAATTCTCTGTATTTGAGTCTGTTTTTTTGTTTTGCCTTGTTTTTCTTTGTTTATTTGTTTTGTTTTTTAAATGCCACTTATGAGTGAAATCATATGGTATTTGTCTTTCTCTGACTGACTTATTTCACTTAGCATTGTACCTTCTGGATCCATACATGTTATTGCAAAGGCAGGATTTCATTCTTTTTTATGGCTGAGCAGTATTCTTGTGTGTGCGCGCGTGCGTGCGTGTACACGCTGCATCTTTAACCACTCATCTATTGATGGACATGGGTCAGGATACTTTTGAAGAATTCCAGTGACCACACATTCAATATAGTATTTAATGTTAGCTATTTGTTCATATGACCAAGTTTTTTTGTTAAATTACTAGTCTTTACTCCTCAAACACCTTCTAAATAATGAACTATTTAATGGATGTTATTATTTTAATTCATTTTATCTGAGAACTTAGAAACCAAATATTAATCTAACTCAATATCTTGCTAATAACTAGGCATGTGAAATAGTCTGTTTTTAACCACTCTCAGGTGTATCTAATGAGTTGAGATTTGCCTTTCTATCTTACTAACATGACTAAATAGAGAAGTTAAACTTAAATAGGATAAACCTACCAGTTATATAACTATGATTTACTTCCAATATATACTATCAGATGTAGATTCTGTTATAAAGCTGACATGTGAATAACTGTGATAGGAATATCACAGAATCAGATAATCCAAAGGAGTTGTTTTCCTTGCCTTCATAGTAAATGTACTAATCACTCTCAATTAATCTATCTTAACTCCAAATCTATACAACAAAACAAAGCTCTACAGTGTAAAATTCCTAGAGTATAGTAGGCACTCAAAAAATGTGGGCAGGAGAAAGGAAAAAATATGGTAACTTTTTTTCTGTATTCTATAAGAATACTCATAAGAGTACTTAATTTTACTACTGATATATTAAAGAAGATATCTAAAAGGTAGTTTGTCTTTCCTGGGGACTGAGAATATAATATTTAACACATTATTTAAAAAAAATTTTTTTAAGATTTTTATTCATTTGAGTTGAGAGAAAGAGAGCTTGAGCAGGAAGGAGGGGCAGAGGGAGAAGCAGACTCCCCACTGAGCTGGGAGCCTGATGTGGGGCTCCATCCCAGGACCCTGAGATCAAGACCTCAGCTGAAGGGAGACACTTAACTGAGCTACCCAGGCGCCCATTATTCTAAAATAATAATTTGAAAATCCATGAAGTTAACTCAGATAGGATTTTGCCTATTCTTTTAAGTTCCTTTTATTGCCATTTGGCCCAACAGGGGGGTTGTAAAATCTGACAACCCCAGTTTAGGGCAAATAGAAGCAATAAATACAGCAAATTTAAAAGAGAAAAAAAAGTATGCTAGTTTTCGGTTGGGTCTCCGTACTCAAAAAGGTGGTCATCAATATCTGATACAGTTTTTTAAAAATATAAGTGAGATGGCTTTATTATTTGTCTTGAAGTATTCAATTATCTTTAGGCACTTCACAAAGACAAAATAAATAGTTCTAGATAATCCACAGTTTCCTATGTTAAAGGAATTCAGTTTTTTCTAAACTTTAAAATCTGCCATCAAAAGTAAAGCGATTGTTATAGGGGTCAGTTATATTAAGAGATAATTTGACAGTTTTCTCAGTAGCAGTAGTGAATAGATAATTGGCAACTAGAATAATGGTAGGATTACAACATTGATCATATGGAGAAGTAGTATAATGATTAAAAGTTCAGGGGTTGGAGTCAGATCTAGAATCTGCTTCCAGTTTCTGCCACATAATAGGTGTATGACTTTGAGGAAATCATTTAACCTCAATGAGTTCCTATAACTATAAAGTAAGGATACTAATACCTATCTATAAAGTATGTCAGTGCCCTCCAGCAAAAGACCACCAGGAACATAGTTGTACAGTTTTGGGTAGTAGTTTTAATGTCTGAAAATCCCTAACAGGTTACTGCAAATACACAGGGTAAGTTAGTGTGCAGCAGGCACCTGTAAACCTTGTGATCACATTTAGAAGTAGTATCCTCGTGGTTGGTGTTTGGCGAATGTAAGTATCATTCAAAACCCAACAGGAGTGTTTTGGTTTTATGTCCCTTAAAATGGACAGATTCCTTGAGGAAACTGTTAATCAATTAAAACAGTTTCTGCAGAGGCTGAAGTGTCTCTGAAGAGAATAAGCTCAGACTGTCATATTCAGGATATCCCGTATTAATGTCTTTCTGATTGAATAGGCCTTGATGATAGGATTGTAATGACTTCAGCAGAAGCATTTTCATGATGTCAGATCAGGGAACTTTTTTTCCTCAAGGCTCAGAGCTGAAATATAATATGATACAAGGGGCCATTAAAAGGGAAGCTACCTTCTGACATGTTTAAAAGAACAGTTATTAATTTTTTGCCTGCCAGATCAGATAGAGGATAATAGATTCATTGACCTGTTACATTCAAAATAGTCTTTATAGTCTGGAGAAAACCTAGAAGAGTATTGTTTTTCCTTAAGTGACAAAAGGAGATCTTAGGGAGTTGAAAACATGGGATATAGATGAGAGATCACATTATTAAACAAGATTAGTAGTGATAGTAGATAAGTAGTAAAGGGGTAGAAAAGATTACTGAAGAATCAAAATTAATATGATTTTGTTATCTTGGGAGGGAGTTGTCTACTTTTAAAGTCAGTATCTTCTGAAGAATCCCTCAAAAAATGTGTTGTATGTATTTTGAGTTGGGAAACATGAATCTACTGAATAGCACCTTGAAAGTTTACTGCTAAATCAGTTGTTAATAATACCTGATCAGGGGCACCTAGGTGGCTCAGTGGGTTAAGCCTCTGCCTTCGGCTTGGGTCATGGTCTCAGGGTCCCAGGCTCAAGCCCAACATTGGGCTCTATGCTCAGCGGGGAGCCTGCTCCCCTCTCTCTGCCTGCCTCTCTGCCTGCTTGTGATCTGTCTCAAATAAATAAAATCTTTTAAAAAAAAAACTGATCAATTCCTTTCTAGATGATAGTCAATGACAAGATTTCTGTGGTGGCATCTTTTCCAGAAGAACAAAAGTCCAGATTTTAAATCATTCAGAAGCTTTGGTGAATGTTTTCAAAATGCAGCTCATATCTGTTTGTGATAAAGCTGCAAATCTCTTGTATTCAGTCATATCATCTGGTAAAAAGTTAGAACCTAAGATTTAAACTAAAATTCCCACTTGTAAAACGCAGCTAATTATCATCTCATAAGGAGTTAACTTGTGAGTCCTAAAGAGCATTTATCTTATTGCCATCAAGACTCTTGGCAGTATTTGGGGCTGTGGAAGTTTGAGGGTTTTTACATGTTTTGATGACTATTGTTTTAGAATTCCATATGTTGGGTTGTCTGGATGGCTCAGTCAGTTAAGCATCAGCCTTCCGCTTGGGTCATGATCTCAGGATCCAATGATCGGGCCCTGCATCAGGCTTCTTGCTTAGGAGGTAGCCTGCTTCTCCCTCTCTGCCTGCCTGACGATGCTCCCCCTGCTTGTGCACTCTCTCTCACTCTCTCTCAAATAAACAAATTACATCTTTAAAAAAAGGTGTGGGGGGATTCTATTTGTTCTCTTTGGTTTGTTTTTTCAGATATAAAAATCGTAATAAATGTGGTATTCTATTTTCTGTTTTTTTTAACAATCCATTTGTAGTTTTCGGTCCCTTTTTTTGATCTCTTAAGTCTCTCCTAATTTAGACAAGTGATTTTTTTAATTATTATTATCATTATTATTCAGGTATAATTGACATACAGCATTATATAATGATTTGATAGTTGTATGTATTACAAAGTGATGACAGCAGTATGTTTAGTTAACATCTGTTACCACACATAGATTTTTTTTCTCGTGACGAGAACTTTGAAAATATACTTGTTTAGCAACGTTCCGATATGCAGCACGATATTAACTATAGTCACCATACTGTATATTACATCCCCATGATTTAATTATTTCATACTGGAAGTTTGTACCTTTTGACTGCCTTTACCTGTTTTTCCTATCCTCCCAACCCCCTACTTCTGGCAACCATCCTTCTGCTGTCCTGCTCTCTGTTATCTTTGAGCGTGGTTTGTTTAGATTCCAGGTAAAAGTGAGATCATACAGTATTTGTCTTTCTCTGATTTCACATAGCATAATGCCCTTAAAGTCCATCCGTGTTGTTGGCAAATGGCAAGATTTCTTTTTTCTTTTCTTTTTTTAATGGCTACATAATTTATTCCCTTTATTTTTCTTGATGTTTGTGGATGATAAGGACAGTCAAAAGTCTCAGTAAAATAGAACATTTATGGAGTTCTTAGCAATAATATCAGTGAATGTGTAGTCCTATTACTGGAGAAATAAGTTGGGATTTCCCAAGTCAGGAATACAAAATCTAGTAATTTTTCCCCATCATTACAGCATAGGTCTTTAGCATGAAAAAGCCTCAAGCCACCCTAAAAATAACCAATAACCAGAACAAACTGATTGCTCATTTGGAGCTATTTAAGTATACTTCAGTGTTTGGTCCATATCCATGTCTTACCAAGGTTGTATCAGTGACAGCAAGGCCACACATCAGAAATACCCATGACAGTGCCTCTTAAAATCCCCACTCTAGTGTTGCACAGTGTTAATGCATCTCAAGTGAACAATCTTGTTTATGTCAGAAGCTCCCCCCAAAATGGTCATTTGCACTTCCAAATTTTCATTGGTGAAATCGGTTTAGAGATAAGTGTATTAGCTAGTGTTACAGAGAGGAAACATGAAGGAAGCAGACGTTTGGCCTGGAAGAGGCGGCAGTTTTAGATTGAGACAATTCGTGAGAACTGCAGTGGTCCAAAAGAATGTTTGTGTAACTTTTTATTTCAGGGCTCGGCTAAAGGCCAGTTGTCACTGATCAGGGACCAGACAGTACCTGATTCTGAGCATGTGAAAGTAAGCAAAGCAGTTCTTGGGGATGCAGACAAAAATTTGAGAAAGTCCTTAAACCTATTTTTTTTTAAGATTATTTATTTATTTATTTGACAGAGAGAGAGATCACAAGTAGGCAGAGAGGCAGGCAGAGAGGGGGAAGCAGGCTCTCTGCCAAGCAGAGAGCCTGATATGGGACTTGATCCCAGGACCCTGAGACCATGACCTGAGCCGAAGGCAGAGGCTTAACCCACTGAGCCACCCAGGCGCCCCATCTTTTTCTTTTTTTAAACATCCTCATTGAAAAAAAAAAATCTTCATTGAAATATAACTCACATATATTGAGGTGCCTGGATGGCTCAGTGGGTTAAAGCCTCTGCCTTTGGTTCAGGTCATGGTCCCAGAGTCCTGGGATTGAGCCCCGCATCAGGCTGTCTGCTTAGCAAGGAGCCTGCTTCCTCCTCTCTCTCTACCTGCCTGTCTGCCTACTTGTGATCTTTGTGTGTCAAATAAATAAATAAAATCTTTAAAAAAAAAAAAAAAGAAATATAACTCACATATAAAATTCACCCATTTAAAGTGTATACTTTAGTGGTTGTTAGTATATTCACAAAGTTGTGCAACCATCCCCACAAAAGTTTATAACATTTTCATCACCCTAAAAAGAAACCCTGTAGCTTTAGCTGTGAATCCCTCCTGGTCCCACCCAAACCCTAGGCAAACACAAATATACTCTTTATAGATTTGCCGGTTCTAAGTATTTCAGATAAGTAGGATCATGCAATATGTGCTCTTTCCTGACTGGCTGCTGTCACTTTCTGTAATATCTTCAAGGTTCATCTGTGGCATACCTTGTAGAGTTTTGAAAAGTTTTTGCCAATCAGATCTTCTGAACTCAGCCTCCAGGCCCAGTTCAGATGGATTAATTGGGCCTATCTCCATGCTCATTGTAATCTATTCATCTTTAGACAGGAGTCAACACCCTAGACATACCTATCATAGGAGCAGGTCTTAGAAGGCTAGAAAACAATCTGACCAAGAAACAGTGATAAATCTGAGTAGATAACCAAAATATTCCCAAAAGATTTTCTAGGAAAAACAAACCCACCACTGAAGGACTTTACTATGAAATATTTTAGCTCAGTTCATAATGAACTTAACCTCCCAGCTAAGGGCTGGTTGCACCTCAAATGGCATTTTAGATGTACACTCTGTTAACAAGGTGCCCAGTGCAAGAGAACAAGAATTGCAATCAAATTCAATGGATCCTCCATTCTTGCCAGTGTCTGGTTGCCAGAGACTACAAGGAGCACAAATATAATTGAGCAAGTTGGGTTTTATTGCTCATTTGCAGTATAGAAAATCACACACCCTGGGGTCTTTAGGGCTTCTCAGTAAGAGGGTGTTAGAAAGAAATTAGAGGATTTGGCTTGTGTTAAGTGATTTTAGGGTGGATTCACGGAAGTGATGGGGTCTGCTCAGGACTAGCGATATCAGTAAGCAGGGAAAACTATGATTGTGTATCTTTTTTTTTTTTTAAGTAATCTCTTCACCCAATGTGAGGCTCAGACTCACGACCCCCAAGGTCAAGAATCGCATGCTCTTCCATCTGAGCCGACCAGCCACCCCTGTGATTGTGTATCTAGGAAATATATCTACAAATATCTAGGATTGCAGATTAATGTGAACCTATAGCAGCAGTAACTTTTATTAGCTAAAGAGGGGGATGTTTGGTATTCTTACAATTGCACAATGACCTTGTTTTGGGCTGTGTTTAAACAAGATTATGTGTTTTGTCTCAGACCATTGTGACCTGGTCTGATGATGTTATTCTGTGAGATTGTCTGTGTCCAACTTAAAGCACCAGGGTCTAGCTGTGAAGACCAGGCCCACTCCTTAGTGTCTGTGTTCAGGCCAGTTCCTGGATGTTAGGGGCTGCTTTTCTTTCTCAAATATGAAATGAGATAATGTTTTAAAAACACATGGAAGAGTGGCTGACACATGGTAAATGTTCAGTAGTGGATGGCCACTGGAGTTATTTTTCACCACCCAGAAGAGTTTTTGTGTCTTGGGTACTTAAATAATGGTTAGCTGCAGAAAACAGGAATCCCTTTGATGCTACAGAAGCTATTATATACTACTAATTGATGGAAGAGAGTAGACTCTCTCTTGATACAGTAACTCTGACCATATGAAACTGATTGTCTCTATAAATCTGTTTACTGTTTCATAAGGTGAGAAAGTTCTGTTCAGAATTCTTAGCTTTCATTACCACTGCAAGCAGAATCCCTATAGTGTAGAAAAGAAACTCCATTTTCCTAATTTAAGAAGCATCACTGTCACTCAAGGAAAGTAATGTTGTTTGTGCATCCTGCTCTTAAACTGTTTTAATTAAATTCCAATTCATATGATTACTTGTGTTATCGTTGCCAAAACCACACCTCGGGAAAAAGTTTAAAAGATTTTCATTGTTGCATAAGTGATGTAACACTATTTGTGTGTTATAATGTCCACAGTACAGATAGAATTCTTAAAGTGTGCTTTTTAACTCTTAATTTAACTTGGAGTAGTTTTTATATTTGGCTTTTGGTGCATTAATAACCACGGGCAAGAGGAGAATGTTCTTTAAGAGGGGCCATCTGCTAGATGTATCTTAGACTCCATTTTAGTTCTTTTTTGACCAGCTTTTTAAGTAAACTCTTGACAGTGCTAGAATCTGTCCAAAGCAGAGTGGTTTTTACTTCCACCTCTCCAAGACTCCACCCCTGCCCCACCTAGAAGTAGTGTGGTCTGATTGTGAGAAGCAAATGTCAGATCAGTCTTCCTGATTTGCTCTAGTCACACCTCTAGTCCTTTTTTGCAAGTCTTTGCCTGTAAGCTTTAATATTGTCTGCCCTCTGAATAGCTGCAGAATACTGCTATAAAGAAGATTTTTGTGTGTCCATGGTGACCAGGTCCAAATACTGGGATTTTTCCAGTTTTTATCCTAGGACAGATTGAAATGTTAGTGTTTAGTTCCCTTTTCTTTAAGGAAAAAAGTGAGAATGGGGAAGGAAATGTTGACAAGTGAACAGTTCTTTCCTAAATTAGCAGTATCTGGTCCCCCAATCTGTATTAAAAACAAATCAGAAGGTTTGGGAATAAGTTGGGTAAGTAGATATGAGGAATAGCATACACAGATTTTGACAGTAAGGGAAAGAGAAAATGAAAAGGCACACAGAAATGCTAAACACACACCAGTGAGAGTGAGGTTGGGTGTGGGAGAGAGGTGTGCAGGAAGAATATAGATGCAGTTGGGGATGAATGTAAATGCACATAGTCCTGTGTCCTTTCAAAAATCTCTATCAGTGTATTAGAACATAATATAGTAATTGGTGTCCTTGTGATGTTTGCCATGAGTCATCAAGAAACAATTATATTTAGTGTTCTTAAGAAGTCAAGGCAGGGGACGCCTGGGTGGCTCAGTTGGTTAAGTCACTGCCTTCGGTTCAGGTCATGATCCCAGGGTTCTGGGATCAAGTCCCGCATCGGGCTCCTTGCTCGTCAGGGAGCCTGCTTCTCTTGCTGCCTCTGCCTGCCTCTCGGCCTGCTTGTGTGTTCTCTCTCTCTCTCTCTCTCTGGCAAATAAATAAAATCTTGAAAAAAAAAAAAAAAAGTCAAGGCAGAATGTCACATTTTCTAGCACAAATGGCTTAATAAAGTAAGTTTGGATGCCTTTACAGCGATTAGGTTATTTTTTTTGGAAAATTTTACTTAAGTGGAAAATGTATTCATTTCTTAATAATGTCAGCTAATTCAAGTGTTCCAAAGGGGAAAACTGAAGTGCTGGATTCTAAGTTTTCATCAGAAGGAAATTTCACACTAACTCTCCAATAACAGACGATATTTATTAAATATCCACATGTATATGGTATTGTTCAAACTGTTACAGTTAGTTCATTTTAGCTTTCATTAAAATATTGCAACCAAAAGCATGCTTGCTGTTACAGTGGACTACACAACTTGAGTTCAGATTTGTTCATTTGGTAAAGCACAGCTTATTTGCATACAGTAAATACATTGGCAAAGTTCAGTCTTTGATGAGAATAGATTAGGTTGTGCGGATCTTCCTCCCACTAAAAACAACATGGGGCTTTTTTTTAGTATTTGAAAAATAGTTGGGGAACTACCAAGTTAAACTTGGGGTAAGGGGAGCCCAACCCAGAGAGGTAAATGGATATCAGAGCACTAAAACCAGTTGTTTCCTAAGACATTTGCCAGAACACAAAGGGGCTTTGGTTCATTAACTCAAAGAGCAAGGCAAACAGAAGTTAAGGCTCAGAGCATGTGAAAGTTATGAAATCTTAGAGACCTTGCTCTACACTGAGTAGGGACCCCAAAGGACTTCCCCACTACAACCAAATCGGCTTCCCTTCCTCCAGACTCCAGAGGACTGTAGAAATAGCTGCCTTGGCAGTGGGCAGGGTAGAAAATGAGAAGGAAAGTGGCCACTGAGAAGTTGTGGCCACTGACCAGCCCTCTTGCAGATTTAGATCCTGATCTAATATTACTTGCACAAGTGGGCCAGAGAATTTCAGTGAATTTGGTGTAGATAGTGGCCTCCAGGAACCTAGCAGAAGCAAACGTAAAGCTTCTCTGGAAGAGGACATATCCATCCTAAGCTAAGCAAATCATGTCTCTACATACCATTTTTAAGGGCAGTAACCACTGAAAAGCAACTGAGACCCACAAGGAAACAGCAGAGAGAGAACCAACGGGAAAACAAAAACAGGTAGCAGAAATAAATTGGTGCATAGTTTTCACACACAGATACAAAATGCATATGGTTACCAAGTTTAATGAAATAAATCTGAACAATAATTACAGATAATAGTATACTGTGAAAAGTTGTAGCAGATTTGGCAGGGGGGTTCTGGGGATAGGTAGGTCTTCTAGAAAAGAAAAAAGTAACCAAAAACAAAGAACTGTTAGCATTTTGACAGCAGATTGGATTTTGCAGGAGAGAGAATGGGTGAATCAGAAGATAAAAGACGTCACCTGTGGGATGCCTGGGTGACTCAGTTGGTTAAGTGTCTGCTTCAGCTCAGGTGATGATCCCAGTGATCAAGTCCTACGTCAGGCTCCTTGCTCAACAGAGAGCCTGCTTCTCCCTCTGCCTGCTGCTCCCCCTGCTTGTGCGTGCGCATGTTCTTTCTCTCTCTCTCTCTCTGACAAATAAATAAATCTTTAAAAGGAAGGAAGAAATCACCTGAATGCTGCCTTGAAAGAGACTGTATTGTATTAGGGTATCTCCAGAACATGGGATATATATATAGGTATGTATATAGGAGATTTCTTAGGAAGGATTCACTCACGTGATTATGGAGGATAAGTCCCACACTCTACCATCTACCAGCTGGAGGCCCTAGAAAGCCCATGATGTCATTCCAGTACAAATCCGAAGGTCTGAGAACTGGAGGGCTGATGGTGTAAGTCTCAAGTCCAGAGGCCCAAGAACTGGTAGTTCTGGTGTCCAAGAACAGAAGATGGATATCCCAGCTCAAGCAAAGAGAGCAAATTTGCCCTTCTACCTTTTCTATTCTGGCCTCAACAGATTGGATGAAACACCCACACACACTCGCCATCAACCCCATTGGTGAGGAGTCTTCTTTACTCAGTCTGCTGATTCAAATGCTCGTATTTTCCAGAAATGTTCTTACAGACACACCCAGCAATAATGTTTTACCAGGTGTCCTAGCATCCTTAGCCCAGTCAAGTTGATGCACAAAATTAACCGTCACAGGGACAATGGCAGAAACTACTACGAAGAAGATAATAAAGGTTATGGATGATACAAATGTAGGTTTGATGAAGCCCTGAGAAGAGAAGAGAAAATGGCTGAGAATTTTCTAGAACTGATGAAAAACACCAATCAATAGATTAGAGGCCAGCAAATCCCAAATAGAAATAATAAAAATACAAACCTAGGCACATTATAGAGAAAATTCAGAAAATAAGACAAAATAAGACATTACCTTCAGAAGAATGACTTCTGAAACGAGTGGAATAATATCCTCAATGTGCTAAAAGAAAATTATAACTGTCAATTCTCATACACAGTGAAAATACTGCTCAAGAATGAAGGTGAAATAAAGATATTTTCAAAGAAACAAAAAATAAGTTTATCATCACAAATCCTCACTAAAGAAAATTCTTAAGAATGGACTTCAGGCAAAAGCAAAGTGAGCACTGATGGAAAGTCTGATATATAAGAAGGAATGAAGAGCAAAGGAAGAGGTAAAATAGATGGACAAATATTGGTAAACATTGCTTGCATAAAAGTAATGATATTTTGTGGGACTTTGTCAAAACGAAGTAAAATATCACAATAATTCATAAGTTGCAGAATGAAAGTGTGTAGAAAAATGGAGTTAAACTGTTCTAAGATCCTTAATGTTCAAAAGTTTTAATTTCAGAATTTGGTAATTATGTGTCTGATTTCCAAAGTAGCCAGTAAAAATAGGGAAAGATTATATAATTTCCGAACTAAAAGAAGAGGGGATATAGAATGATAATTATCATTTATGTTTAACACACTCATTTTAAAATGTATAAAGAAATGCAAAGGGCCAAGAATAGCCAAGGAGTTCAGAAAGCAAATGAACAAGGTGAGAAGACTTACTGCCCTATCTGATCAAAAAGCTCTGGTAACTGAAGATTGGCATTGATGTAAGTTCCGACAAGCAGGTGGGACTAATGGAACCTGGAAACAGACCCATACACTTAGAGGCCTGCAGAACAGAGAAGAAAAGACAGACATTTCAGGAAATGTGTTTGATTATGAAATCAGTTCCAGGTGGGTTAAAGAAAGACCTAAATGTCAAGGGCAAATGTTTCATAAGATTACCTGAGATGGGGAAGGATTTTTATTTTTTTTAAGATTTTATTTTTAAGTAATCTCAGCACTCAACATGGGGCTTGAGTTCACAACCCTGAGATCAAGAGTCATATGCTCCACCGAATAAGCCAGCCAGGCACCCAAGGATTTTTAAAAACAAGACCAAAAAGACACAGCCATGAAGGAAAATACTTATAAATTCAGTTTAATTAAAATTTAAATTTTTGGTCATCTAAAGATAAGCCATAGAAGAGAGAAAAATATTTGTAACATGTATCACTGAAATATGAAAAAACTCATAATAAAAAGTAGATGACTCAATAACAAGCCTCGAACAGGCATTTCACAAAACGGGGGGTTCAGTAAATAAATGTGCTCAACCTCACTCGCAATAGGGAGATAAGCCACAGTGAAATATTGCTACATACCCACCAGATAGGCAGAATTTTAAAAATTCGACAATACCAAGTTTTGCTAAGGAGGTAGAATGACAGAATTCTCATACATTGCAAGTAGTGATATAAATTTAGTAAAATCACTTTGGAAGAGTTTAGCATTTTCTCATAAAGATACACATATCCAATGACCCAGCAATTTTTAAGATTCTTTAATTTATTTATTTGAGAGAAACAGCACAAGTGGGAGGAGAGGGAGAAGCAGGCTGCCTGCTGAGCAGGGAGCCCAATATGAGGCTTGATCATGACCTGAGCTGAAGGCAGATGTTTAACCAACTGAGCCACCCAGGTGCCCCTGAAACCAGCAATTTCATTCCTAAAAAAAATGCATATGTGCATTAAGTTACACGTACAAGAATATTCACAGCACCATTGTTCATGGTAGCCTGAAACTGTACATTAAGAGTGAAATGGCTAGATTATGACTATTACAGTGTAAACTTTCACCTGTAATAGAATGGATTGGTCCACAGTATTGGAGGAGAGAAGACTTAAGAGTGCATTCAGTGTAATTCAATTTATATAAAGTTTGTAAGCAGTAATACTAAACTACTATTGTTGGTGAAGGCGGCCGATTTTCTGTAAAGGGCATGATAGTAAATATTTTAGACTTATATTCCACATGGTCTCTGTCGCAACTGCAATGACTGCTGTGCCACTGGTGTAAAAGCAGCCCTAGATGGTTCATGGCTGTGTTCCAGCAAGAGCCAACCCATAGTTCATAAGTACACATGTTAGAAATAAAATTACTTTTAAAAGGAAGAGGGACAAGGAAAAAGGGAAGGAAATGATGACCAATGACCATGAAAGATAGAAAAGTGGTTACTTCTTGGAAGGAGGGGTTTGTGATCAGGGCAGGGTAAATGGGGACTTACAGAATGTTGGCAGTATTTTAGTGAGACTCATATGAAGGTTGCACAGATACATACTCACTTTATAGTCATTTCTTGAATTCTATGTAAAAGTTTTATGTGTATGTCACAATAAAGTCTTCAAAAGTAAAAATAGTGCTTCCTTACATGATTTAATTTAATTTTATGCGAAATTTAGTTTACATTTGAATTTGCTTGTTTCTGAAATGTATTATTTATTCCTAAAAGAATTTAAGTAATAATATAAGGCTGTTGTCTTACATATGATTTCTATTAAAGATTTCTTTATGTTCTGTGTTTTAGGGGCTTGGTGATACAGATTGCAGTTAATATCTTGGCTCATTTATACCACAGTATTGACAGCTGTCCTCTTTTTGTCCTTCTGTTCACAGGCTCAGTAGATGAAGGTGTCACTGAAGGGTTACCGACACTTCAAAGCACTTCTAGCACTAATGCTCATGCAGATGATGATGATCGGTTAGTACTGACATAGTATGTTGTTTTCTTATAAAGGGGTGTGTTTGCAACTATAAATTTTAACTTTTTAACTTTTAACTATATAATTTTAATTACATAAGAAGTTTATTGGTACCTCATTTTATTTTTCAGAGTAAGGAGGTCATTACATCATGAATTAGACCACCCATACAGGGTTTTTTGGCATTTAAAACAGCCCAGGCCCATTACTTTTAAATAGTATCTGTATCAGGGATTGGTGAACTGTGAACCACAGGCCTATTCCATTCACCACCTTAATTTGTAAATCAAGTGTTCCAATAAAGCCACACTCATTTGTTTATGTATTGTCTGTGAATGCTCAGGTTGAGTGGTTGAAACAGATCATGTGATATGCAAAGCCAAAAATAGTTACTGTTTAACTTACTACAGAGAACGATTGCCAAATGCTCCTCTACATACCCATAATTCACAAGTCATTATCTTCAAACTGTCCCTCCTTTCTTCATATTTCCACATAGATGTATAAGGGGCTTTCAGACTTAACATGGCCAAGACCTCTAACTCCCGACCTAAATCCCGGTCATCCAGTCTTACCTATCTCTAAACAGCATTGTCATTAGTTAAATGTACAAAAGCACAGCATTGAGAAATATTAGGAACTATTTGGTATATGGTGTATTTGGGTAATATGAGAAAAAATGAGGCTGGAAGAGTACACAGAACCCAGATCAGAAGGAGTCTCCTATGCCTCGCAAAGGGTTTAGACTTTGAAAGTAACAGTGAACCATTGCAGGATTTTAAAGAGGAGGCTGATTTAATCAGATCACTGTGAAGCAGAAGGATAGATCTGGGGCGGTGGGGGGGGAGTTGGGGGGCCTGAAGAGAGGGAGTGTATTGATGAAGACCTAAATTAAAGCAATATTAGGAAGGAAAGGATTAGAGAGATTAAGGGTACCTAAGGTAAAATCATTTATATGTTACTTAAGATGCTGGACATTCTGGACAATAACATTGTTTTTCATATTGCTATAAACGAAAGTTTTAATGTAACAGTTAAACTCTCAAAGTCATTTTTTCTTCTGTTTATTTTAAAGTTGTACAGAAATGTTTATTCAACTTAAAAATCAGAATCTGGTTGCCTTCTTTGGTCTGTTTTTTTAGATTGGAAAATGTTCAGTATCCCTACCAACTCTACATTGCTCCTTCTACCAGCAGTACAGAACGACCAAGTCCAAATGGTCCAGATAGACCTTTTCAGTGTCCAACTTGTGGGGTACGATTCACCCGTATTCAGAACTTAAAACAGCACATGCTCATCCACTCAGGTAATGTCACCTTCCCTATTGTTGCATAAATGAGTACTTGAAACATATTTAGAAATCCCAGTTAAAAATAGAAAACAGGTGTTTTTGAGTTTAAAAAATATGTCTCTAAGACATTGGGGAGGTATGTGCTATGGTGAGTGCTTTGAATTATGTAAGACTGATGAATGATAGACCTGTATCCCTGAAACAAATACTACATTCTATGTTAATAAAAAATATATATATATATATATATATATATATATGTCTCTGAGAAGTCAGATAAGCCTTACTTATTCTGTTGCTTAAATGGTACAGTATCAGAAAGCTATTTTCTTAGCACATTTGCCATAGGCATAAGTAGGTTAAAACTTGAAGGGCTATGTGTGTATAATACATAAATAAAAGGTATTGGATATATTAGTTGTGTGTATATGTACAATAGAGAAGCACAAATACAGATGGTAGAGCAAATGAAATTAAAAGGGTATTTATTGGGGCACCTGGGTGGCTCAATGGTAACGTTAAGCCTCTGCCTTCAGCTCAGGTCATAATCTCAGAGTCTTGGGATCGAGCCCCGCAACGGGCTCTCTGCTCAGCAGGGAGCCTGCTTCCTCTCTCTCTCTGTCTCTTTGCATGCTTGTGATCTCTTTCTCTGTGTCAAATAAATAAATAAAATCTTTTTTTTTTTAAAGGTATTTATTGATGTTCTTTGTACTGTTCTTGTAACTGCTCTTTAAGGGTTGGAATTATTTCCAAATAAGTATTTTTTTTAAATCTAATAACAATTTAATTTCAGTTCTGCAATCCTAAATTTCTCTGTACCCTGAAGCTGATTAATCAGCTTTGTATTATTTATTAGTATAAAAGAGATTTTTAATAAATGATGTGTAAAACAGATTTGAAATTTAGTTCAGTGATCACATAAAGCCAACAAAATTCTCGTGGGTAAAACACTGACCTCTGATAGAGTAAGAAATCTTTGCTACTGTTTTCATCTGTGTTTTTATCTTACTTTCCTGTGCCCTGGCTATGTCTAATAGTCCTTGAGCTAACATCAATTCCCCATGACTTTATTAAATCAACAGATTGTATTTTGAAGGTTTTTAAAATTTTTGCCAAAACTGTGATAGTTAATTGGAAGAGACAATTAATATACTTTATAATTCACATATTAGTTTCTATATATTTTTCTGTCACTTTACATTAAAGGCCCAGAAACCCAATTTGCCAAGTGATAGTTCTACCATCATTATTAATTATGTTCAGAGATGTTAGAATTTTCCTTTTTTCTTCTCATTTCTCTCCCAGGTAGGGAATGAAAAGTAGGTCCTTTTTCCGTCTTTTCAGTATAAACTATACTACTTTAATGAAATTGAAATAACAGTGTTTTATGGAGATTTTAATTCTGTTTAAATACTGTGATTAAATCATCTACAAAATAGATGATTTAGAAGAATATTCAAAAATCAAGTTGAGTATAAACAAGTTTACCTCTCCCTCTAATGCCTTTTTCTCTTTTCTTTCTTTCCTTCTAAGCACTGTGACTTTCAAATGTTCTTTACCTTTTCTGAGATGTTGAATTGGAATCCATTTTTGCTGGTGATTTTTGTCTTTTTAAATTACCTATTGCTACAAAATTATAATTCAGAAATTTGTGAGGTTTGTGACCTTTCATTTTATTTTGTTTTTAGATAATATTTTGTTTTGCTTGATTTTGTAGGAATTAAACCATTTCAGTGTGACCGCTGTGGGAAAAAGTTCACCAGGGCTTACTCGCTAAAGATGCATCGCCTAAAGCATGAAGGTAAACGCTGTTTCCGGTGCCAGATATGTAGTGCCACTTTCACTTCCTTCGGGGAATATAAACACCACATGAGGGTTTCCCGGCACATTATCCGCAAGCCTCGGATTTACGAGTGCAAAACATGTGGCGCCATGTTCACCAACTCTGGAAATTTAATCGTGCACCTGAGGAGTCTGAACCATGAAGCGTCAGAGCTAGCAAACTACTTCCAGAGCAGGTGAGGTGCACAACAAAAACGAACCAGGAAAACTGCTGACTAAACTCTCTTTTCCTGCTTTTAGGGCAGCCTGCTGTGTTTTTTATCAGGTTGCCAGCTAATCAGTCACATTCCTTTAAATTCCCACTGTCCATACTCTGATCTCATGATCTGATAAAATTTTGCTGAATCTTCTAAGTTTATACAATTATAAATATTTTTCTAGTTGGTATTGGAAATTTTTCCCTACAGAAGTAGACTGCTTACCTCTTGCTTTGTCTTTTTGTTTTGTTTTTTGTGTTTTTGTTTTTTCAATAACATAAGGTTAAAGTAATATGGACCTTACTGGAAAATTTAGCATGTTGGATGATCTTAGTGATACTGAATTACTTCAGACTCTTTGGATGTCAGTAAAATTTTTGACCACTTCTCATTTTTAAAAATTCTATATAAAGGAACATATATTTACCAATAAAGAAAGAAACTTCAATAGCAACTATGGTGGATATGATTCTTTAGATCAGATTTTCTTTTTCAATTTAGACCTCCATGCTTTTAATATTAATAATTTATTATAATAGAATTCCTTTCTGATTTATAGAGTATCCAAGGAAATCAGGTTCTAGTTCTGGCTCTACCACTAACTGCTGTTATGATTGAACGTGTCACTTTACAAATGAAGAAGCTTGAAACATAGAGAAAGATAAAATGTAAGCTTTAAAGATGATTTCTAAGGTCTCTAGATATAAAATTCTGTCATCTTTTTTAAATATTTTATCATAAATACACATCTAGGAATCCTTTGTTTTTTATCAAATGAAATCTTCTAAACCTGGTTACATTTTAAATCATCTTTATTTTTTAAATCTTGTTTTTCAATAAATTCTAAATTATTGCTACATAAATTCTGTTTTTCTCACCAAACCCGACATTCATGTTGTTTAATCATGTCTGAATGTCTGGTTGTCCTATCACTAAACCTAAACTCTACATGTCATATCAAACATTGTTTGTTCAGAACTAAAATAGTGTCTCAGTTAACCACTCCTATTGCCTGTATCTTCCCTATACAGAGCCCTCTACTGTCCATTCCTCTATCTAACACCTGAAGACTTTAGAAAATACAACATAGGACATTTTAAATTGTTTTGCAGATGAACAGATTTTAATTTTTTATTAATACTGGACAATCAAATTATAAAATAACCTTCTTAAATGTATTAGTTATTGACATTCCTAGTAGAATGAACTTTTTTTTAGCTTAACAAAGATTTAATTAAAGCATCTAAGATTTATAATGTTTGTTCTTTTACAAAAAATGCATATAGTAGAAAATTTAGTAAATGTAGGAAAGTATAAAATATAAGAAATTATAGTATTTTCTGATGTCACCACTTAGGGATAAATTGTTACAATTTTGGTATATTTTACTGTCCATATTCAAAAATTAAATATTTAATTCTACTAATAGAATATTAAATATTTTCAATATTAACACTTCCTGAGGACTAATATATAACCAGTCTCATGACATTTTCAAATACAATGCCATTTATGCTTAAGGACTTAGTTTCTTAACTAACTTATATCCAGGAAGTAATAAAAAGCTAAGTTTATATACCTCTTAATTAGTATATAATTCAAGAAAGGTTAAGCAGAAGTTATTCAAATGATCTTTGCATAAGTGAGCATGCCAATTGCATTTGTTTGTATACAGAAACTCTTCTACATAGAAGAAGAAAGGCTGTTCAGGTGTCTAAAATGACAGTGGAGGTGATAATCTTATCTATTGGTGGTAGAGAGAATTGATGTACTTTGGTTCTTATGGATGCTTTTGGTTCATATTTAGTTTAGAAATTGAACATCCTGAATTATAATCAATCAAGAATTAGAGAAATGAAAAATCCCAATCTTGTTTTACAAATCAGGTCTTTTTATTGTGGCTAATTTATTACTGGTTTGAAAATTAACTCCCTCTTTCATCCTTTGCCTCTTATCTAGTGATTTCCTAGTACCGGACTACTTAAACCAGGAGCAAGAAGAAACCCTTGTTCAGTATGATCTTGGAGAACACAGTTTTGAAAGCAACTCCTCTGTTCAAATGCCTGTAATTTCGCAGGTCTCCTCAACCCAGAATTGTGAAAGCACTTTCCCCTTGGGGTCTCTTGGTGGGCTGGCAGAAAAAGAGGAAGAAATGCCAGAGCAGCCAAAGACCAGTGCTTGTACTGAGGGAACCAGAGATGACCCCCCAAAATCAGAGCTGTCTTCTATAACCATTGAATAATTTCATGGTTTGGCTTCATTTTTGGTTTTTGGAAAGTGCCTGTGCTTGGTCTTGTACTTTTAAATTTAATTTAATTTTTTAAACAAAGAAGAGTTTGGGAAAGAATTTCCCTTTTTACTTTGTAAGCCCCGCAACTGTTGTTTTATTTTTCATGACTGAGAGATTGCTTCTGTAAGTGCACAATAACACAATGTTGAAACATAATTGAAACTATGAGACTTAAGGAGAACCAGTAGACTTAAGGCCTCTATCAGTTTCTTCTTCCATTACTAAAAGTAGGCTAATGAGATCATGAGGTAAAGAAGAGTTCAGATGATTCCTGAGATGAAAGGGTACACCAGAAACAAATTACTGAACATATTTGACAGGTAGCCTGAGTAGATATTTGCTCTTATACACAAGATGTTGTACAATATTTTGTAAAGCCTGTTGGTTTTGGAAATATTTACGGTAAGCTTTCTTAAAAATTATTAGGGTAAATGCTTCAGAAATCCAATGTACTCTTTTTTTAAGCTTTGTCATTTCTATTATTTTTCACAGTAAAAATTTGGTGTTGGGAGAGGCAGTCTCTGAACTTTTTTTTAGTACCACTCCAAATAATCTTTCTTCTATGAAGTCAGAGAACCATGATTGAGAATAGTCAGGCTGTGCATGAAATGACCAGGAGTGGGAAATGAAGTACATAAATCTCAGCTTTATAGGAATTCTTTTAATACTGCTTTTCTGACTAAAATTGTTGTTTACCTGGTCTCTGAATGTTAGTGCCTGGCTAATTAGGTCATTGCCTAAATCATTTTCCTCTTGCCCCATGAACAGTACTTCCTCTTGCATATACTGGCATGATATCATATAAAGGAAAAATATTGGAGATACTCTATATTTTATATATAGGCTTATGTAATCTTGGGGATGTTTCTATTGTGCTGATTTGGACAAAATAAAAGAATTCTCTGTTAAGGCTACGTTCTTAACCCAATTAAGATTGTTTACAAAATTCCTTATGTCAGTGATACTTTGTTTTTTGTTCCAAAATATTTTTAGACATTGCCAAGTTTATTAAAAGGGTTAGTGTAGGTTTTACACAATGTAAGCAATAATGTAAAAGATAAGAAGAGGCTTTAAATTAATGATCTATGGCTCATTAATCTAGGGGGGGGGAAGAATCATTAAGACTAAAAAAACTAAAAACCTTAAATTAATACACTTCTTTTGCTGCTAAAAAAATGAAACTTCCTGTTTATAGTTGAAATTTATGTGATATTCTAGACTGGAGTATACTTTTCATCTAGTGCCATTAAAGCATCACTGACCTTGATCCTTAATATTCATGAGTCCATGGACAATGAACTTCTGAATAACTTTTTTCTATGTATATTCCCAAACTTCAATAATTATAAGAACACCTGATTAAATTAGAAAAAGAAACTAAATACAGTTTCTTATTCAAAACACAAGTTCTGAATTTTGTCCGGGTGCTAGACCTTAGTAATAAAATAATTTTTAAGTTATAGTGATTTTACTGTTTCATTTTTTTAATTGGCTAATTCTGTGATTGATTTTCCTCCCACAAATGTAAAAGAAGGGAAAGTAAATGCATTGAAGATTTTTTTTTCAGGTAACATTCTTTTTCTTGATTCTGCTGTCTTTAACTTGTTTTTGACTCCTTATCTCCATGTTGAACGTTTTTTCCCCCTTTGCTCCCAAACACAGGTATATTACCTTCAGGAAGAACAACATATTCAAATTATGATGGGCTTCCACCGTTTATGCTTCTTTACTAGTAGGGTTGAATTTTTTTGCAACAGACTGAGATACTTAATTTGTAACAGTACTGCTGTGTCTCAGCTAGAAAGGTCAGGAATTTTTATTTTTAATGTCCTACATATTCTTGAAAATTGTTACACCTACCAATGGATAAGCCTTGGAGTTAATTTTAAGATCTTATATTGGCAAAATAAAAACTAGGTAAAATTATGACCAGGAATCATTGTTGCCTTCAGTTCTAAGAGTTATTTTTTTTTTAAGGGTGTGAAAAGAAGGAAGGAAGAAAAAAACAAACAAATAGGGTTAAAAAAAAGAAAAGAAAATCGGGGATTTGTGTGGTTGAAAGTGTTAAAACACATTCCCTATTCTGAGAACTCTACATTAAAAGAGCCCACAATTTTGGCAGCTCAGAAGTGGTCTGTGTTCTCAGAAACGTGGGATTACCACTACTGGCTCTTCTTTCCCAAATGGAAACTTTAAATTTTCATTGGTAATTACAGATTGCACAGCTTTTCAAGTTTAATGAAAAATTTGAATATACTATGAAAATGTGTACTTGGTTTGTTTATTCCCCAAATCTTATCAATACAGGTAGCTAACGAGTATTTCACATAAAGTGATATAAACAAAGGCCTTTTTTTCCTTTCGTTGAGGCTCTACATTTTTCTTGATAGACAGCTTAAGGATTTTTAGCTTATGGATCTGTTTTAGGAAACTAAGCCGCAAGGTATAATTGTATATAGTGTTATTTAGGTTTATTTAAAATTCATCAAAGAGAGGGATACCCGAATGTATAAGTTTTACCAGAATATATGGAAAACTGCAGAGATGAAAGCCAGTTACATTATCCCATCCATTAGGAATTGCCAGTGAAACTAAACAAAAAATTCCAGTTTAGAATACTTAAGCATAGCTATCTTTGTTAAGGCCCAAGAGGGTAACTTTGTGATATTTAAAGGGCTTAAATTTTAGGATGCAGGATAAATTGCCTTTTTAAAACCAAGTATTTTATACAAGAAAAGCATTTATTTTACATTTTTATGCTACCAAATAGATGAGATACACTTTAGAAATGAGTAAAGATGGTCGCTGTGATACTGGATGTTACAGCTCCTACAGTCGTTCTTTCCATTTTTAAGGGTGTGTTCTAACAATGGAGGCGTCTAGCATGACAGTGATTGTAATAATTCAGAAACAAAAGGATTAATATGGGGGGGTTTATTTGATGTTTTTATAAATGGATACAGATGGAGATTATCATCCACAAATACATTTAAATGAATTTCTCTTATTTGGAATTTCAAGTAATCATCTTAATTTGTGTTTCACATAATTAGTTGCACATTAACTTACATTGCCAGTTTTTAAAGTTCTTGATTTCAGTGAGACAAAGTGTACTAAAATGTTTAAATAGCCTCATTCAGTCTTACATTTTAACCTTTCAGCAACCATTCTGGGTTGAATAATTTGGTTCCATGATATGACACATGCCCTTTGATTTTAAAAACAAACAGAAAAACGTGTTTTGTTAAAATATTTTATCAAATGGAATGGACCAGCATATCTAATGCAGTATCATTGGTAGCTCTGTTACCTTCCAAACTACTGAGCCAGACTCTCCCCATTGTATAAATGATTCCCTGGGAACCTTTGGAAGCTGTATTAACTCTTTCAGTCTTTTATTTGATCTTTTATTTTATTTTTGTATTCAATCTAGATAGAGGCCAATTATCTTGTTTAGTGGCTTCTATTTTGAAGATTCTCAGATCAGTTTTAGTCTCTTAGTTTTATAGTCCCTAAAAAAAATATTATAGAGGTAATGGCAACTCTGTACTGTACCACATGGAGAAAATCATTGTTATTGCTTGATGAATCAACAGTCCTGAAATTGTAATATCTTAACGGAAAGGAGTTTGAGGTTTGTTGAATTGGTGAAGAGAATTAGAAGCTTTCATGTGGCACTTATCCTATTTTCACTCATCTGTAAAATGTGAAGCTATAACTCTGAAATATACATACATTCAAGTGAGGGAGAATAGTTTTCTAGATATTAATATTAATGGCAAGGGGATGACTGGTAAAGTTTGCATTTGGAAGCAACCCAAAGTTGTTAAAAGGTAATAAATACGATTTTCACTATAAGTTATTGACATAAGATACTTTATTTATAATATATTTAGATTTTAAAAGTAACTGGAAGAAGAGTGTATAGAAACTAGATTTTTCTTAAGCAGTGGAACAAAACTGGGGAGAGTTCTATTATAGTAAACATATCTATGAGGAATATTTATAGCTAAGCATACTCCTTTAGCTTTCAGCTAAAATGTCAAAATTTAAATTTATTTTTTATTTTGCTTATACCCACTTTTTTAGAGTCATTTTGCTTGACTGAATGTGGTGATATAGGCTGTTTTTATTTGGAAAGTCCTCAGCAAGCTGAATTTGCCAAAAGCAATAACGGTTAAGATTAAACAATGAAGTGGAATTGAATGAATTTCCAGGTTCAACTAAGGAACATTTTGTGGATATTTTATTCTTAGATTATAAATGTTGAAATTTATTAATGGGGGAGTTAAGCTTATATCAGATTATGGGATATAGACTCTTAGTGACATCCTAGTTGTACTTTTTTTTTTTTAACCTCATACTAAACTAATACAGTTAGATATATCCACTACATTGTAGTGATTATATTTTTATGATAGAAAAAAACAGTTCCAAGTCTTTACAAGTAGTCTCTGCAGAGATGTCAGGCAGTGTTATGGACTCTCAGTTTGGCAGTATCCAAAATATGAAACTGCCTTAAAGTGCTCATGCTACTTTAAGCAAACTTCCTCTGTGCAGGCCCCATGCCAGTTACAACTAATACCAAGGTTCCTGTGTACATAATAGTTTACAAAGAATTAAAAGTTGAGACCATTGACTGAAAAACTTTTTTTAAAAAATTTTTTTAACTTTAAAAATTTTAATTTCAGTTTGAAGTGCCTGGTTTGTAAAATCTAATTCTTTGATTATTGCCTTTCTATTTTAAATTGACTAATTTTGCTAAGTAAGCTTAAAGCCCTGGATTCAGTTGTGATGATTTATTGACAAAATCGCTGCTTGATTGATTGAGGGGCTAGTGTCATGACTTTTATTACATTATCCTTGTTTTTCCAAATGCTGGTCTAACTATATCCAGATTTCGTAATCCAGTTAAACAAGCTAAAAAATCATCCTGTAATTGTATGTTCAGGTTACCAAAGTACATCACCTTCTAAGGAAGGATAAATCTTCCCTACTTTAAGAGGAGCCAGTCATCTCCCTTTAACACATGTTTCCAATGGCATTAGTGGAAGCTGTGTTCATTTAGAGGTGGGAAGCCTTTTCATGCAGTTCCTAGAAACATCTGTTTTCTAGAGAGAACCTTTTCTATGATTAGATTATAAATGTGTTTTTCTCTAAAAGCTTTGCTTTATTTCAGTTATCAATTTAATTTTCAAGTTGATAGATGCTATGTAAGGTCTCTCATACTGAGAGTAGTCCATTAAATTACTGAAGGTTGCACTGCTTTTCATCTTTCAGGTGCCTGAAATGAATGCCACCAGGTATTTGGAAGGAGTAAGATCATAAACTGTATTCATTTTCTTCCTTATACAAAGTGATGGCTTCTAATGCATATATTTCAAGATAAAAAGAAAAAAAAAACAGCCCTTAATAGAGCAAAATTTGGTTTTGATCCAAGTCCCAATAATATATTTGATTTTTCTGATGTTACTGGTGCCTCCTGTTGCATCAGATAGAGATTGCCTGCCTCTTTATAGGGCACCCTTGTGGCACCTTATGTCCAATTGGAAGATAGTGTATGGCTTCTTTGTGCCTCTACTATCTTTTCAAAAGCCATTTTATAAAAATCCTAGGTAGCCTATTTTAATATTTAAATATATATATTTGTGAGATACTTTTAGAACAGACTTTTTTTTTTTACTTTGAAATTCCTGTATTCTCATTTTTAAGAGTAAATTAAAATTTTCCAGGATTAGGACTTGTCTTTTTCCAAAGCAGCATAATGAGAAAGTCAGATTGAAATTGAAATTGACCATACTTCAGTGATAGAAGAAATTGATGTCTGGTTACAGGAGACAGATATAAAGGAAAAAATTGTTTTGATGTCACAGAAATGAATTTTTAAATAAAATTGTGGTTTTGTTTCTGTAATTTCATATTTGCTGCTATAGTAGCTCAGTATTTTACAGAGCTAACATACAAATCTGGCTCCATTTAAAAACTGGAGTACTTTCTAGTACAACCAGCCTGGGAGGAAACTGCGCATCACAGTTTTCCAGATGGGTGACTGACTGCTTTGTTTAGCCGATGCATGCTTAATATTTTCCTATAGGCCAACATCAAGAAGTCTGGGGGAAACTTTTTTTTACCTTGTAGCATTATGATTATTTCTGGTCACTGGCATTTTATGAAACCGTTGGGGGAGGGTAATACTGGGGCAGAAATGTGAATTAAAAGTATATGGATGGGTGTTTTTATGTCTTCTACCCTCTCCTAGAACCAGTACAACTCCCTTAACTGTGCCAGTCCCCAGCTCACCAGCTTTGTATCCAGTTGTCATCTCATTTAAATATGGCTTTACTTGGTGTCAGTGGCCATAGCTAAGTTACTTGGCATGTTTGACTTTCAATAATAATGAAAATGGTTTTGGATTTTGTTTTATTTCCTAAAAATGTATACAATGTCAGAACTTCACGTTTTATATACTAGTATCTGGCTATTAGTATTTTACAGGAACCATAGTTCTTGGTGACTTCATATATATATATATATATATACACACACATATATATATATTTTTGTGACTTTTTTGTAAACTAAGTGCCGTTTCAACGTTAACAATCATTTTTAGAGTTATTGTAATCAATGTGAATATCATGTTTTTTCAAATCTGTTCTGAGCCTATAGTGTTTGCTTTGTGAACATATGTGTATTGTATATATTCTGTATAGTTACATTGTACTGAAATATTAGCTTGTTTGATATAAGGAAAGTATGTATTGAGTACCTTTTTGCTAGCCTGGTTGTTTAATCTTTTTAAAAAAGGTTTAAACTTTTTAAAAAAAATCTTTAAACTGGCCTTTATTACATGGTCACAAAGTTGCAGTTAGAAGGGATGGGCAGGGAAAAACTAGTTTTGAGTGTCTTTGAATAGAAACATAATACTAAGATTTTTTTTCTCATTAAAATATCTTATTAATGCTTTATGGAGTAAAACTTCCTGCTGTTGTTTTTTATTGTTGGCTGGAAGGAAGAAACTGGTGGTGCTGGTTGAGAAGTGGATGAGAAAGTCATCGGAATAACGCATTACTCAAATAAGCATCCACTGAGTGCACACAGACCAGAGAGTCTTACACTAGATGGCACATGCGAGGAAGAAAAGAGCTGAAAGTGCACCGATTCCACAAGCACTGTCCCTAAGATTGAAAGAGATTAAAAGGAAGCTAGTTAGAGAAGCTCCTCAGATCTTAGAGCTGTTGAAGCAGATTCTGTGCAAGGCTACTTCTTAAAGGGTGGGTTGCACCTTTAGAAGTGTCTCTGAATCTTTCTGAAGTTGTACTTTATTGTTGAGAGACTGTTAGTAACATTTCAGTAATACCTTACAACCAGAAAGTAGAAAACCAGTACTTGGGTTGGGGATGGGGGAAGACAGCTCATTGCATAGGTAGTAAACCTATGAGAGCCTAAAGGAAGGGCTTTCTAGCTTTAGATTCATCTCTATGTGGCGTTTAATGATAATTGATCTATATAGAGTGAGTAACCAGCAAAGAAAAATTGTTTCATTGATCCCAAGCTTACTAGGCACTTCAGAATTAAGTTCAGAGAGGAAGAGGGTAAATTTTAAGAACCATTGTCTTTTCCTTTGGTGAGTGGTAAATTTTAAGACGTATTGTCTTTTCATTACATCCTAGTTTTTTGGGTTTTTTTTTAAGAGAGGGACAGAGATTTTTTTTTTTTTTTGAAACAAATTGTCTTCTCTCGGGTGTTTTTTTTTTTAAGATTTTATTTTATTTATTTATTTGACAGAGAGAGAGAGATCACAAGTAGGCAGAGAAGCAGGCAGAGAGAGAGGAAAGGAAGCAGGCTCCCTGCTGAGCAGAGAGCCCGATGCGGGGCTCGATCCCAGGACCCTGGGATCATGACCTGAGCCAAAGGCAGAGGCTTTAACCCACTGAGCCACCCAGGCGCCCCAAGGATAGGGAATTTTAAGCAGACTCCACACCCACCCACCATGAAGCCCTGTGCAGGGCTCCATATCACAACCCTGAGATCATGACCTGAGGTGAAGTCAAGACGCAGGCTCTTTAACCAACTGGGCCACCCAAGAGCCCCTGGGTTGGGTTCTCAGTAGTCTCAGCCCAGGTGATATATATTAATGTAGAATGTAGAAATTAAAATAATTACAGTTGACCCTTGAACAATGTGAGGGATTAGAGGTGCCGACCCCCACACAGTTGAAAATCCATTTATAACTTTTGAATCCCCAAAAACTTTATTAACAGCCTACCGTTGACTGAAGTCTTACTGATAAGATAGTCAATTAACAAGTTTTTTTTTTAAGATTTTATTTATTTATTTATTTGACAGATCACAACTAGGTAGAGCAGCAGGCAGAAAGAGAGGGGGAAACAGGCTCCCTACTGAGCAGAGAGCCCAATGCAGGGCTCGATCCCAGGACCCTGAGATCATGACCTGAGCTGAAGGCACAGGCTCAACCCACGGAGCCACCCAGGCACCCCCACATTTTTTAGTGTTATATGCATTATGTACTGTATTCCTACAGTAAAGTAAGCTAGAGAAAAGATGTTACTGAGAATCAAAAAGTACATTTACATTACTGTACTTTATCCAAAAAAAATCATATGAGTGGACTAACACAGTTCAACCCCATATTGCTTAAGGGTTATCTATATCCTACAGTTTGATTTGCATATGAGTTATGTACCAGAACAGTTCCTTTCAGAGAATGATACTAAATGTAATAACCAAAGATGTGTATCTCCTTACCTGACAGAGTTGTAATTAATAGTTTGGGCATTCTCTTTTGAACAAGAATGTTTGTTCTAAGTACTAAACTAAGCTAACAAACAATGAGTTTAAGTGGGAGAAACCTCTCATAAACATCAAATCCCAAAGTTTAGTGTAATTCATTTTTTTTAATATGGGTAAACTTTTTTAAAAAGATTTTTTATTTATTTGTTTGACAGAGATCACAAGTAGGCAGAGAGGTAGGCAAAGAGAGAGAGTGGGGAAGTAGGCTCCCTGATGAGCAGAGAGCCCGATGTGGGGCTGGATCCCAGGACCCTGGGATCATGACAGCCGAAGGCAGAGGCTTAACCCACTGAGCCACCCAGGTGCCCCTATATGGGTAAACCTTTATACAGGTGGAAAACTGACTAAGATAGGCATATTCAATCTAGAAAGAAATTCCTCATCAACAAACTGATTTGAAATCAGGTTTGAACACCCTTGGGGACAAAGGGAAAGCTGGTTGTTTTCTTAACCTTTGATTGGTAAGTGGATATTGCAGAGGCTCTGGGCAGAGTTGACATTATTTTGCAGGGCTTGCACACAAAATCCCACACCCTTCTTTCTCTTCTTGCCTAATTTTTCCCACAGCTGACTACCTTCAGCTGGAGAGATCATTTAGTGAATGAGTGGGTCTCTCTGACCAGAGGTCCTGAACAGTTAGGCTTAGCAGCACATTTGAACACGCTCTCCAGTAAAAGACCAGCCTCAGATGAATTGCCTCTGATGATTCTTACTTTCTAGAGACCCTCTGTTGGAAAAGTTGCTTTAGAACATTAAAAAAAAAAAAAGATCAAATGAAATTCCTGTAGACCATTTTTCTCCTCTTTCAAGTTTTTCTTTAAATTACTTAACATATGGTATAATATTAGTTTCAGGTGTAGAATTTAGTGGTTCATCGTTTACATAAAACACACAGTGCTCATCACAGGTGCCCTCCTTAACTCCACCCATTTAACCCACCCACCCACCCCTGCCCACGTCCTTGCCAGCAACCCTCAGTGTGTTCTCTATAGGTTTGCCTCTCTTTCCTCCCCACCATGTTCATCTGTTTCATTTCTTAAATTCAATGTATGAGTTAAATCATAGTATTTGTCTTTCTCTGACTGACTTATTTCATTTAGCATAATACTCTGGCTCCATCCACGTCCTTGTCCTGTAGACCATTTTAAATTAGGGGCTAAAGCAGATAGGCTCTATGGCCATCCAAGCATCAATAGTTCATGATAGGACTTGTGTGCATGATAACTTTTGTCCAGGGACAGAATTTTTTATTGAATGCAAATGAGTCTACCTTACAAGATTAGTAAAAAATTTCAGTATGTTTTACAGCTTATAAAATGCTAGCACTTTGGGAGCCTGGCTGGTTCAATCTATAGAGCATGTGACTCCTCAGGGTTACGAGTTTGAGTCCCACACCGGGTGTAGAATTTATTAAAAATAAAATGCCAGCACCTTTAGTGGTGTTCAGAAACCCATTGAGACAAGCAAGGAAAGTAATAACGAATCTATGGTCCACGTAGGTGGTGTGTGTCTTGCCTACGCATTATAGAAAAAGCATTAGATGCACTCAGAAACCTCCAGGCCACTAGAAAGGGCTGGAGCCTCAGAGGCCTTCAGTTAGAGCCTCTATCTGTGTGGGCTCTCCCAGACCCAGCGATTGGAAGAGAAGCCAGAACTGTTCTCCTGCCAGTTCTAGCGCTGTGATTCTTTTTGAGCGCTAGCATCTGGGAGACACTTGAGAGGAGGGTAATGCTGGTGGGAAATAAGAATTCAGTTATGCAGATAGATGTTTTTATGTCTTTTATGCCAGGACCTAGTACTCTTAAAAGAGCATTAGAGGTAAACTTTTCTTACAGTGTGAAAAAATTGCATATGACCTTGTTTTAAAGATGTTGACTGGTCCATTTTTTTCTTTATGTATTCTTACCTGGTGCACACCTCCACTGGAGTTCTCTTTCCCACCTGTACTGGTAACATTTTCCATCCCTACTGCCACTAGCTTAGTTCAAGTCTTTGTTGTTTCTGGTCTCATAACACAAACAGCCTTCTAACTGCTCTTCCCTCTCTGCAGGTGGGCTGCCTCCAGTCCATCTCTGGCATCACTACTATAGTCATCTTTCTAATCAGGCCACTGCCCTACTTCAAGCCTGCCTCCCTCTCCCTTGGATTCTCTTCCCCCATCCCATTCTCCACCCCGCCTCCACCGCCCCCAGCCTGCTTTGCCTGGCTGATTACAGTCAGATTTTCAAGACACAGGTCAGGCTTCACCTCCTCTAGGAAACCACCCTGCAGTCCAAACACCCATTCCCACCCATCTCCAGTTTGGGGTTAGGGACCCTCCTGTTCCCATAGCATATTTTGTTTAGCTCCACCAAACCATTTCTCATTCATACTATCCTGTAAAGCTACCTCATCACATAGGACGAGAATTAAATGAGTTATATGTAAAATGCTGGGAACAACACTTAGTGTATTAGCAACTACTTTACAAGCCTTGTCATTATTCAGTATGTGTCTCCCTCAACCTGACTGAATTCTTGACTTAAGGCACTGTCTTATTTGTGTATTCCTTGACACAGTAGAACTCAAAAACTCAGCTCTCATGCATAACTTATATCATGTATATCATCTTCACCATGTATATCAGAACGTTTCTCATTTTTTAAGTAATCTCTATGTCCAATGTGGGGTTCAAACTCATGACCCCAAAATCAAGAGTTGCTTGCTCTACTGACTGAGCCACCCAGGCACCCCATCTTACTCATTTTTAAATGAAGGTATGAGGTAGAAGGCTGCATATGGTTATGAATGAATATTAACTGAGAACAACTGCCATCATTCATCAAAATTTCCCAAATTGTTCTCTAAAACACTGTCCTGTCACTTTCCTCCCTTTGTCCGGTTTACTCATCGGGTCCATCCAACATACCAGTTCTTAAAGAAGCTTTCCCAGAGCTTCCCACACTAGATCGGGACTTCCTAAGGTCTGACTTTAGGAGATAATGGCTTTACAAAGTAAACTAAAATAAAAATAACTGATTGCCATTGAATGAGACACCAAATAGTGTGCTTTGCAAATTTGAAGGAGGAAGAGACCTGGCTGGAGGGATCAGGGAAGGCAACATGAAGGAGGCAACAGTTGAGCTGGATCTCCCTTGAAAAGAGGTCAAGGACTGGTACAGGCAGAAGTGAGAAGAGAAGGAGGTCTCTCCAGGAAATAACATTTGAGTCTGGGAGGTAGAATGTTCAGGGAATGAAAGTAGCTAATTTGCCAAGCATTAGAAGATCCCTGAGGGGAAGGAGTGGAAGAAAATGATATAGACTGGGCCCAGGTCGGAGAAGGCCTTAAGAAGTTGAACCAAATTTGGTAGGAAATAGAGAAACGCACATTTTCAGGCAGAGAGACTTACTCAGGCTTGCTCTAAAAAGATTAAGAATAATCAAAGTAGATTAGAGGGAAAGCATGCAGACTTGACAAATCACTTAGGAATTACTTCAGGAGTTTAGGGAGAAGCCCAAAGAAAGGTAACAGGAGTGGAGCTAGAGGGAGGGGTGTGTGTAGGGATTGGGGAAGGGATTTGGTGAGAAGTGGGCCTGTGATCTTAAGACCAGGCCTCATTTGAACAGGGGATGTTGTCTGCTGTACTCCAAGGCATATTGTACTACTTATGTGACCTCATCAGATTCTTAGGCAACCTCCCTTTGTTTTTGAGGTGGGAACTCTGTGTCCTAGGGAAAACAATCAGGAAAAGTTCTCAGCAAGGTTCCAGAGTTGAGCTCAGATCAAGACTGAGGAGAGACGTCTCTCCTCTAAGGAATAGTCCTGCAAATAGTCCTATAATAATAGTAATTGTAGCAGCACTGCGCTTCTGCCAAACCAGGTCGGTGGGGTTGAAAGTTCAGAGACATTTCTCGTATCCTCATTCCCTCTGGCGCTGCTTCCTGCTTCCCGTGGATAAATACTGAACGTCTCCTACACCAGACACTCTTCTTGGCACTGCAGTTGCAGCCTCGAACAGAATGACAGCAATCATGCTCTCGTGGAGTTTCTGTTCTTGGCGGGGGAAGGGGTGGGTGGTGCCCAACAATAAACAAGGTAGGCGGAGTGTCGGTGGACAGGTGAGCGATTGGAAGCTCGATGGCCAATGGCCGGAGTGAAAAGGCTGTGAGCAAAGGCCTACGGAGGGGAGGGGAGAGCAAGTGTAAGGGCGCTGAGAGTGTGTCCCAGCTTGGCATGCTGACAGCAGGGAGGCCAGGGTCCCCACCCACGTGTAGTTTGTTCTGAGGCCTCTGGGGGACAAAGCCAAGGCAGAAGAGGCAATGACAGAGATTGAAATGTGGAACAGAAACCTCATGAAGGAGATTCGTTTCCAGACATAAAATACGTCTTCCTAAGCAAACTCAGAGCAAGCCAAGAAGCAGGTTGCTCTGAGTTAGGAACTGAGCTTAAAGCCAGGCACTAGCCTCGGTTATAGCGTTTCTTTTCTTTTATTCTTTTATTTTATTTTGGTGTAGCTGAGCTCATTCTCTATATCCAAATTTGAGGATTCTTTGTGAGTTTAAGATGCCATTTAAAAGACTTCTGTGTCTGGGGCGCCTGGGTGGCCCAGTGGTTTAAAGCCTCTGCCTTCGGCTCGGGTCATGACCCCAGAGTCCTGGGATCGAGCCCCGCATCAGGCTCTCTGCTTGGCAGGGAGCTTGCTTCCTCCTCTCTCTCTGCCTGCCTCTCTGCCTACTTGTGATCTCTGTCTAATTAATAAAATAAAAGACCTCTGTGTCATAGGCAGACACATCCTTTCCTGTAGGAGAACTGACTACACACACACTCCTGTGTGTGCAGATGTCCTCCACAAGTATGTGCTCTTCCTTCATCCTGCAAACATCAAGTGGCTTTTCTTAGACTCTCTTCCTCGAGAACTATCTGACAGATGAAGAGTTGGGCACCACTGCCCTGGAAGATTTTATTAGGCGCCTTTTGAAGAGCTGCAGCAGGGAAGTACTGTGAAAAGGATGAGATCAACACAGGGAAATGTGCATGTGCCTAGAAAATCTAAGCACTGATCACCCACTAGTGCCTGGTACATTTGTGCATTGTTTCTATCCAGAACTTCGGTCCCACAGCATCACAGTCCTCCCAGGTACTGTGACAGTAGGGATTCCCCTGCAGTCCCAGAAGAAAGAGAGCACCCAGGTTCACTCTGGGGAAGTTAGTTCCAACTTTGCCTTGCACGTTGTAAGTGCCCCCAAACATACACACACACTCACTGGAAAGGAAGGGTGAAAGGAAAGGGGGGCCTCTGTTACAGTCAGCAGGTACTACTGTAGCTCCTCTCTATGGCACTGGAATGCTTCTGTAACGTCAGTCCTGCCCGCTCTGATGCCCCCTCCCCAGGACGGCTACCAGACGCTCCCTCAAGGGGCCATGGGAGCCTGAGCCTCCCCGCTGGAGCACTTGGGGCAGAAAGCCCTCTCATGTTCAGTAAAGATGAGTGTGCTCCCAATTGAGCCTGACATTCCCCTTCTCACAGGCCACCTGTCAGCAACCCCGCCATCCCAGAGCCAAACAAAATCTAGCCCCTTCTTGCCTCTGTTTGCAGGTACCAGGTATAGGTTTTTCCCCCAGCTGAATCCCTTTCCACCTGGACTCTCTCACTCACAGTCCCTGGTTTATCCCAGCTCTTAATGTGCGTCAGTGGATTTTCCAGCTCTTCTCCCACCATAAAGTGTAGGTTGGGAGTGGGGGTGGAGAGGATGAGCAGAGCCAGGAGCAAAAGAAAACCCAGCAGCTCAGTGCTGCCCGGCAACCCCAGCCTCCAGTGGGAACCAGATGCCTCAGCCAGCAGCACAATGCTCAGCACCGGAGTTCCTAAACCTTGGGACACTGGCTGGCCTTCTCCCTGGTTCTCCCCACATACCATTACAACAGGCCTTTTTTAAGTATATTAAGTAAGTTGTATAACCTGTTCTCGGTTTAGACATGACTGTTTGATCCTTGGTTCCCGGAAGTTATAATGCAGTCCCATGAATAAAGACAACAGAGAAGAAGATCACTGGTCCCAAGAAGAATGCAAAGTATATAGGGAGGTCAAGGCTGAATCCAATTTAGACTCAGTCCCAGATGTTAATCTAGGGTGACAGGAACATGTGGTAACATAAAATATGCTTACCTTTCCAAAGCCAAAAACTTATCTGTGAGTAGCTGGGCATTGATAAAGTTTTTACGGAATGTTCAGTTCTGCTCCTGCGTTTCTATCTTTTCTTCCCTCCTGTGACACACAAGGGCACAGACGGGACAGTGCTGTGTGCAGAGTCGGGAAATTCTGAGTACAGCATGTGAGCAAATCACTTCACTTCCCTAAGCCCCGCCTTTCTCCTAAGGTACTGAGAATCATCATGTGCACACCCGGTGCCTAGAACAGGACTGGCACAGAGTAAGAAGCCAGTAATTACACTTTGATTGAATAAATGAGGTATGAATGTACATACCATGGAAATGGGTCCATAAAAATGGCATTCTGAGGGTACCTGGGTGGCTCAGTCAGTTAAGCGGCTGCCTTCGGCTCGGGTCATGATCCCTGGGTCCTGGGATTGAGCCCCACATCAGGCTCCTTCTCCGCGGGGAGTCTGTTTCTCCCTCTGCCTCTGCCCCCACCCCAAGCTTGTGTGCGTTCTCTCGGTCAAATGAAAAAAAAAAATTTTTTTAATGGCATTCTGTCAGGTTACGGTTAAATTTTTTTTTAAGTGTATTATCAAACCTCAACACGCTCCCTACCCCTGTCATTTTCACCTTCAATAATGAAGAAACAACAAAAAAATAATAATGAAGAAACACCTAATCCTGAACTATTCATCAGCTTCCCTGATGTGAACATAACTGCAAAGCTAGAAAGTAGCGAGGGAAGCCTGAAGGGGTTAAAATTATTCAACCGTGGAGAAGAAAAAACTTAAGAGATGTGAAACGTTTCCAGATACATTAAATGGGATGAAATCCGTGCTCTGGAAAGGTGATCTGGGGAGCTGCTTGGAGCTCCAAGAAGAGAGAAAAGAAAATGCTCAGTTCCCCGAGCAGTGACCGTGATCCCAAATTCCTCTGGCCTCCCATAAACCTGCTCCCGCCTAGGAATCTGCCAAGGACTCCTGCATGATTCCAACACTTCACACAGTCCAAGGTCACACAAATGAGGCTTGCACCACGTACAGAGATAGGCCATCCAGTTCAGGACCTCGGGAAATACTTGTGGGACTTAAAAGTGCCTGCCAGCGTCTGCCAAGTACAGTGAGTTCTCCCGCGGTGTGCGGGGACACAGCTGGCACTGGGCCACTGCCTGCGGGTGTCACACCTGGGGGTGAGGGGTCAGGAGGAGAAAAGGCAGCGAAGCCATTGGAAAGAGCCTTCACGGCGGTGTCCAAACCCGGTGTTTCCACACACGGAGACGCAGGAGTTCTACATCTACGCTTCGCCAAGACTCGTCATAAATTGGATGGGAGGGACGCTGTGGGGAGAGGTGAACTGCCCAAAACTTCCTTCAGGACCTCTGCTCCGGCTTCTGCTGCGACTCGTCGTAGGAAATGTGGTGTGTGAGCGCCCCCTACTGCTCTTACCAAAATAAGCCCCAGAGCCTGGGTTCAAAATAATCTCTTTGCCCTTAAGCTAAACTCAACAAAATATTTTTAAACCAAATTTTAAAAGCTTTTTGTCTAAAATAAGTACCCAGTGCAACAGTCCAAACTGTCAACTATTTTTTTTTAAATTTCTCAAAAGCCTTTGAACTAGAACAAAACGGAATTGTCTTTACAGCTCTGGTTGCTATATTCCCTCAGGTCCCATCACTTTGGGCTTCTGCTGCCCTTCTCTTAAGCCTCCCCCAAAGGCAACCAGCGTTCAGCAGAAATGCATGGCCTAGGGGAGCAAGACGAGGGGCAGAGGAGGACCCTTCTAAGCCACAGGTCAGAACACTGAGTTCTGCTGCCCGGGCCTCAAGGAACTGTTTTCTCCCTCCAGTCCACACTGGCCCCAGGCAGAAGAATAAGAAAAAGCAGATGGTCTGGCCCCTGAGAAAGGGAAATGCCCAGGGGCTGAAGGGAAATGGGAAGGGGAAAGATTTGAAATGCTGAAGGAGCCATTTCAGAGTCCAGCTAGAGAAAGTTCCTTTTAGCCTTTTCCATGTGGTTCCTGAGCTGGTGAGTTTATTACCTGGCAAGGGGGGTCCTTGGACCCAGCATCGCAAAGCTTCGGGTGGAGAGTACATTGCTTCTAGAAGGCAGTGCAGGATTAATTGCACAGGTCTTAGGAGGCCAGCAGCTGAGTTTGCATCCTTCCTCTTCCATCACTGAGGAACCTTGAGCAGGATACAGTGCGCCTCCCGGCCTCAGTTTCCACTCGTGTAATGAGTGGAATGAGAAAATATACTTCAGAAGACAGTGATGAGGGTGCATGAAAGTCATCTATATGGACACCCAGTACACACTGCTGGTTGTTACCTACACTTCTTTTTTTTTTTTTTTTTAAGATTTTATTTATTTATTTGACAGAGATCACAAGTAGGCAGAGAGGCAGGCAGAGAGAGAGGAGGAAACAGGCTCCCCGCCGAGCAGAGAGCCCGATGCGGGGCTCGATCCCAGGACCCTGAGATCATGACCTGAGCCGAAGGCAGAGGCTTTAACCACTGAGCCACACAGGTGCCTCATTACTGACACTTCTTATATATTGTTGGAGCAGACAAGCTCTCACATCTGATCCAGTGGGGGGTGGGGGGAAGGGTGAGGGGGAGAAACAGACATCAAGATAGCTTGTAACACCATTTGGCAGGACAGGTGCACAAAGACAGGTGGAGGGACAGCAAGTTCCTAAGCATCAGAAACCTGTCTCTGCTCTGTTGCAGACTGGCCTAGATGACCTTTTTTTTTTTTTAACTTATTTATTTATACTGAGAGAGCAAGCACCAGAGCAAGTGGGGGAGGGGCAGAGGGAGAAAGAGAATCTTCAGCGGGCTCCATGCTCAGCGTGGAGCCCGTGGTGACCTGAGCCGAAATCAAGAGTTGGACGCCTAACAGACTGAGGAACATGGTGCCTCTGTCCTAGATGACCTTTAAGGTTCTTTTCAACTGTGACCCTGATTGGTGGTATTCTCCCAGTTCTGAAAGGGGGCCCCTTAGGCCCTGGTTATCCCAGGAAATAATTCCCACTGAGCAAATGAAGGTCCTGGCACACACTGGAAAGGCCCCAGGCGTAGACAAATTTCCCCTGCCCAGGCAGAGAGCCAGACCCTGTGACCTCACACCTGCTAAGAATGCGAACTCCCCGCAGGCTCTGGACAGGCTTCAGGACGGGCTTCCCATGTGTCTGCCTAGGCCAGGGCCAAGGAGCCCAAGGTAGCCCCCGCTCCTACACCAATCGCCCTTTCCCCATCACAAAGGGCAGAGTAGTCCTCTGCAAAAACTTGTTGAATTAATGAATGACGTCTTTCTCCACCCTTCCCTCTGGCTGGCTTATATAAATAAGCTTGTTACCACTTTTTGCAAGCCAGAGGTTTCAAAGATAGCAAGTTTTTCTAGTCTGTTTCTGTACATTTCTGTAGTCCTCATAGGCATTTGGACAGCATATTATGAAATTCAAAGATATATCCCATGCCATTTGTTCTGGAAACTGTTCTCTGAACATACTTCTGTGCGGAGAGAACTTCTCTACCCTCCTCTACTGGACCTTGTCCTCCTCTGCCCCCAGGCTTCCTCTCCCAGTACCCCACCCCCACCACACGCACACCCACTGTGTTCTCGCGGCTCTCTGGAAAAAGAGCACAGGCTAAGAATTTCCTTTTTGAGTTAAGCAAGTCCATATGAAGTTCCAGAGGAGGGGTCTGGCACAGAGATGGAGTTATTCCTGATCACAAGGGTGTGGGCAGGGAAACAGTGATGACCTCCAAGGTGAAGGACGCGTGCAGTGGAAGGGAGGCACGGAGAGCCAAGGGGCAGGGAAAGTTAGTTTACATCCCAGGAAAATACACACATGCCTCCTCCTGTTGGAAGAGCCTGAGACGATGGAACAGACAGACCATGGAATGGACTCAGCCGATGCCTGGAAACAGCTCTGGATAGGGACTTTTTAGGAAACAATTGGAGGTGAGGGGATACAATAAATACATAGTCTCCAAGCTACAGACCCGGGACAATGGAACTTGGGAGTTGCCCTCTCCAGAAAAAAGAAGGAGGGAAACAGAAAAAGGAGAACGAAACCAGTTGAAATCCTAAGAGTGAGAGGATTTCTTTATCAAAATATGTCATCACTGGGGCCCTACCTGAGCACCGAAGCAATTAGTGTGATGGAGATGCGCTCATCTGAGAGTCAAAGCTGCTCTTTCTTCAGGGGCTTTCCTTGGGGGGGCAGGGAACAGATAATAAATCTAGACTGAGGCCTCCCCTGTACGTGCAGCCAGTGACTGGGGCCAGCTCTCTCCTGCTTTTCTGATATCCCACAGCAGCTCCCTCTCATGTCCTGTCTCTGCCACCAGCTGGGAAGGGCTCATCCCCGAGAGGAGCCAGACCAGGCCCTTGCTGGCCATGAGCTGGGTGGTGGGAGTCCGTGCCCACCCCCCACCACAGGCCCAGAGCAATGGCCACTTGCTCAAAACCTCTCCGACATCTTCCCTCCCTGTTGTCAAGGTCAGTGTTGGTCATCTTGTGGAAGAACAGTTTGAACCACTTTCTAGGTCATGGCAAGAGGTAAAAGCAGATGACGAACATTCCTATCCCTGCTTTGGTCTCATCCTTCTCAGTGGTACTTGGTGGCTTTCCCAGCTTTCTTCCTGATGGTCACCCACTAACCAGAGGCACCTGTCCTGAGACAGTAGTTATCCCCCACCTCCTTCCCTCCCTCAATCAACCACTCTTACTGGCCAACTGAGACGGCCTGGCAGCTAGGTGAGCCCAGGGACCCCATCAGTGGCACCAATCCACCCAAGCTGGCAAAGCCCCAGCCCAGAAAATGGGCTGTGGGGCACAAACGCCTAAGAGCACTCAAGTCCTAGATACAATGGGATAAATGCGGGATCTTGGGCAGTGATTTAAACTCTTAGCGCCCCGGTTTTTTCTGTCTATACAATGGGAATGACCGTAGTGAGGTTTAAATTAACTAAGACAAGTAAAGCACATGGAACATTTAGAAGGCGCTCATCATTAAGTGGGAGAGCTGTTGGGGTCATGTATTCCTACAGCTTCACAGTTCCAAGAAATTCAAATGTCTGAGAACCACTGACTTAAAGACCCAATTCCCCTTACGTGTGGGTGCCGGTGTGCAAAGCACCCACATACATGACACGTGCAGCCACACATGCACCCATGACTCTAAGCCTAGAAAAGTGAAAAGCATCATTTCATCCCCAAAAGGTAGAGACCCCCCCAAGTTCAAGCCTGTAGTCACCTGAGAGCCCTGCGGAGGGAGGAGGGTCCTGGTGACAGGTAAATACGTCACATTCCTGTGACATATTCAATTTGGGACCTTGGTCCCTAGAACACACACCCTGCTCCTCCCCAGAAATGTGTGTGTGTGTGTGTGTGTGTGGCGTGTAAGAACATACCTATCTGTATGTGTATGTCACAGCTATCTGCCAACTGTGAGTGTTTCATGGGATGATGTTTCACACTTGTTGGCTACTCTGAGTGATGACATGTACCTCCTACCCACAGAGGTGACCTCTGTTCTCAACTCAAAACTGTCTTTGACTCTACCCTGGGAATGTATGTCCTCCAGGTCCCAGTGTCTGAGGGCCAGCGCTTCTGGCTGCAAATTAGGGGCGGGGGGACTAATGGGGCCCCAGGACTGACCAGGAAAGGCTTCGTGCTGGGGCTTCTTGACCCTCACCCTTCAAGAAGGCACCGATTGATTGCACTAGAAAAGCAACTGGAAAGCAGCAGAAGGCAGCCTTCTGAGAACAGGTGAACTTGGGGTCCTTCCCCATCCCACCCCACCAACCTACTACTCACAACCCACCCCAGAGGGCAGGGAGCAGACCCCTCCCCCTGTGGCTGCAACGGGTTCTATCCCCTCCAGCTGGCCCGAGGCCCAGAAGGGAATCCTGTGCTGCCCCGTGATGACTGGACAACTTCCTTCCCCGCTGTATGGGTTCTGGGGCTCTGGGGCTCGGAAGACTTCCAAACTGGGCTCATTCGTTGTCTATAAACTCCATCCTAACTCATCCAAACTCACTGTTATTTCTGCAGAATCCGCATCTGGATCAGACTCCCTGTCCATGCAACTGGATTAAACGTTCTCTAAACTTTAAATGTTTTTGGTTGGTGGCTAAAACAACTGCGATTCAGGGTAGTTGGGAGAGAACCAGAGAAATGGATCTTTGGAGACTAAGGAACCTCAAAGGGATGAGCTTGACTTCCCATTACTTGAGGATTCTTAGGCTATTCTTTCTTTTCTTTTTTTAAGATTTTATTTATTTATTTATTTATTTGACAGACAGAGATCACAAGTAGGCAGAGAGGCAGGCAGAGAGAGAGGGGGAAGCAGGCGACGGTCTGCTGAGCTTGGAGCCTGATGCAGGGCTTGGTTCCAGGACCCTGAGACCATGACCTGAGCCAAAGGCAGAGACTTAACGCATTGAGCCACCCAGGCGCCCCTCTTAGGCTATCCTTATCTCCAGTCAGGAGTAAACGGATTTGGTTCCATGGTCTTTTTAAAAGAACTGACATTTTGTTGAGCTTCCAGGCATCAAATGTCTGAGGCTTCTAGGGCAGGGCCAGGAGTGCGGGACACACCTTCACATCACTGCCCTGGGCGCCCGTGAGGCTGATGCCCTTAGCCTGTGGACACGCTGCTGAAATGGTGGTGGGTTAGAAGCACCCAGAACACCTGCTAATGCACAGACCAAGGGGCCCGCCCCAAAGTTTCTGATGCGGGAGGTGTGGGTGAAGCGTGAGCCTTCCCAGGTGGTGTCACAACTCCTGGCCCAGGGGCCACACTGTGAGAGATGATGCTGTGCCTAGTCCCCACCAAACTGAGTCTCCCGGAGAAATGGAAGTGACTCTGAAGAACTATCTGTATTTTTAACCCACTCCCCAGGTGGAAAACAACAGCTAAGGAACGACAGTGAATCAGAACAGGGGACTCGCCCTTAGGGGAAGAAGGGACTTCCACATGGAAGTCTCCTGATGACCTTGTGTGCATTTCTGACCTGGGCAGGGAGTTCTCAAGACAGTGCTCGCCCATGGTGGGAGAAAGAGGCTGCAACGGGCAGGCACAGGTCTGCCTCCCAAACCCCGCTGCGTGGGCGACCACCTCTACACCTGAGCCAAGGCTGGGGGCCTGAGGGGTGTGCGCACTGGGGAGGCAGAGCGCACGTGAAGCCTCCCACTGAGTGTCAGCTATTTACAGCACGGCACCCCCTGCCCGGGAGTCTTCTGACAACCTCTTCTTTCTTCTACTTGTCACGCCTTGGTGAAGAATGAATGCTCTTTCCATCAAAAAACATGAAATCTTGCCATTTGCAACAACGTGGATGGAACTAGCAGGTACTATGCTAAGCAGAATAAGTCAATCAGAGAAAGAATCATCATATGATCTCTCTGATATGAGGAGTTTGAGAGGCAGGATGAGGGGTTTTGTGGGGAAGGGAGGGAAAAAATGAAACAAGATGGGATTGGGAGGGGGACAAACCATAAGAGACTCTTAATCTCAGGAAACAAACTGAGGGTTGCTGGGGGGTGAGGGGAAGGGATAGGGTGGCTGCGTTATGGACATTGGGGAGGGTATGTGCTATGGTGAGTGCTGTGAATTATGTAAGACTGATGAATCACAGACCTGTACCCCTGAAGAAAATAATACATTATATGTTAATTTTTTAAAAAAACTCTGGGGGGTGGGGTGGAGAATGGGTGCTTGTTCCCTTCCGTGGAAGGAAAATCCAATGCACCTGCCTGTGCAGGTGTCAAGACAAAACTCCTTCCTATAGAAAGTAAAACATTCAGGCTAAAAGCAAAGAGGCCTCTGATCTCCTCCAAGAGGTCTGTCCAGATTGCTCCAACCAAACTGTGTTTTCCTCCCTTTGGTTCCCAAAACTCATGGAGGGCAAAGACTATTCATTTGACAAATATGTATTAGCATCTTCTAGGAGCCAGGCCTGAGCCAGGGATGTGGTGATGAGCAAAAACCACCCCATCTTTGTTCATGACACTGGCCATCTGATTTCTCTTTCCAAGCCCCTCCTTTCCCCTAGCACCAGCCTGTATAATGCCTTGGCATACAGAAGGCTCTCAAATGTCCCTTCAAGGACTCCCTAAGCCCTCCCTAGATCACTGATGTCATTCTGCGTCACTCCAAGCAAGGAGAGAGAATATTTGAAATTAATAAGTAAAAAATCAAAGAAGGTGCACTGGAGGTGTGCGGACACTTAAGCAAGGCACCAGCCTTCCTGCAAGGCTCAGGGACCATCTGCCCAGCCCACATTGGACAGCCTCGACATCATGCCTCCCCCCATGTCTGCGTGTACAAGCACACACACGGGTTCACAGAACTATCTCCCTGCCTAAGGAAAAGCCGTACTTCCTCCTTTCTTCCTGGGACACAGCTCCTCCCTCTCCTCGGGCACCCAGGCTGGGCAGCTACTGCACATCCTTCCCACCTCATGCCTCACTGCTGGGCCCCCTCTACCCTGCACACTCCTCCTTTCAGGGCACCAGGCCCTGCTCAGAAGCAAAACATAGTCCCTTGCTGTTCTGGAAAAGGCCACAGCGCACTGTGGCCTCTGGTCTTAGCCTGACTTCAGGGTCTGTGCTGATGGGAATTTAAATTTACTTGCAACTGGGGCTAGGAGAAAGAGGAAGGAGAGTCCACCAAGTCCAGTGAGAAAAAAGTTACCTAAAAACAAAGTTTACTCATACACACAAATACATACACTGAAGCCCACCCTAGGAGCTGGTAAAAATTCAAATCTTGGGCCCATCTGTCTTCCAGGGTCCTCCAGCCTAGGTTTCCTGAAGAGTGTGACCGTAGGAGCCTACAGCGCCACTGCAAGGGTCCCAAAGCTCCTGTGCCAGACAGGCAGAGCGCAAAGATCTTCAAGAGGAGCCTCAGTCCACTTTGGGACTGGAGGGAAGAGGCTGTGTCTTCAAGCTTGTGCCCCTTGGGACGGGCAGTGTCCCCAGCTCCCATCCCCTGCTTCGGAGGCTGAGTGAGGAGAGAAGTTCTCCAGGCCGATTCACCCTCTCCAGAGTCCTGGGGATTCAGTTCACAGTCTGGGTTCTGGGGAGTTCAAGTCAGGGGTGCTGTTAGCGATCCTGTCCTTGGCCCGCAGATGTGCACGTTGGGGTGGCCCGCCGATGGCCCCTGCGTCTACACCCCAGTCTGCTCTTTAATCCAGTCCCGAAATTCAGAGAGCCTTGTGTACACGCCGGGCTTGTCCCTCTGAGCGCAGCCATCACCCCAGCTCACCACACCGGCCTGGAAAATCCGCCCGTCGGCTTCCACGCTGGACAGTGGGCCCCCGGAGTCGCCCTGCGGGGAGACCAGCGCCTCAGTGCGAGTGCCAGACCCGCCTGCGCCTACGCCTGGCCCACGCAGCTCCAGGCCTCGGGCCCCGCCCCCTACCCCGGGCCCCGCCCCCACCTCGGGCTCGGGCCCCGCCCCCGCCCCGCCCCGCGCACACCTGGCAGGCGTCCACGCCACCGCTGAGGTAGCCCACGCACATCATGCGGGGGGTGATCTGCTGCGGGAGCAGGCTCTCACAGGTCGTCTGGTTGATGACGCGGATCTCGCCCTTCTGCAGGATCAGCGCGCTTGAGCCTGGGTGGAAGGGGAGAAGTGAGCAGGACGAGGCTGACCCGGGCCATGGCGCCCCGACGGGCAGTGCAACGGCCAGCGCCCCATTCCAGGAGCTCCCACGGCAGTGACCTCACTAGCAAATCTGCGGACACAACCGCAGTGCTCATGGCTGACATGCTCCAGGAACTGATGCCTCGCCAACTCGAGGGGACATCGTGCATCCCTGTGGATAAGTGGGCGGAGATCGGATGTTTGCCATGGGGACTGGGTGTGGGAAACAGGAAACAGAAGAGGGAGGGAAAGCACCACAGAGTGGCTCCAGGGCTGTGTTAAGGATGTAGAGCCTAATGTCAAGCTCCTTCTCTTCTTCCTCTCTCTATTCTATAGATTTTCCACAGTGTGCTGTGGTACTATTATAACTGATTTTTTCTCCATTTACCATTTACCAGCTAAGGGCCTTCAGATGGAGGCAGAAGGACGGAGGAGGCCAGGCTCCCGCCACAGGACCTGACACAGGCCCAGCTTGCCAGGCCTCTACATCACACAGGGCTCCCACCAGTGTCCTTCCGTTCACTGAGTACCACCTGGGAGGGTGTTTTATCTTCATTTTACAGGTGAAGAAACAGGCTCAGAGTTTAAGCAACCGCCAAGGTCACTCAGTTCAGTGGCATGGCCAGGCCTTCCACCCGGAGCCCAGCCTCCACTTCACTCCTGAACAACCTCACCCTGCCAGGCAGAAGGCAGTGGGACAGCCCAGTGACCACCAGCCCCATCACCCCACTCACCTCCTTCCTGGGTGTGGCCCCAGCCCGTGACCCAGATGGCCTTGCCGGCAGGGAAGGTGTGTGAGGATTCCGGCAGGCAGATGGGCCTCACGGTGCTGCTGTACTCGGCCGGCTTCTCCAGCTCCAACACTGCAATGTCATAGTCGAAGGTGAAGTCATTGAAGAAGGGGTGGGTGATGATGCGCTTGAGCCCAAGTTCCTGCACCCCAGTGGCGCTGCGCTTGCTCTGGTCGTGAAGGCCCAGGAAGGCGGTCCACATTTTGTGGTCAGAGTACCTGCGAGAGGAGCCCAGAGAGCTGCCTTGAGCCTAGCACTGACCTAGCCAAAGCCACCTGCCACTGCCCAGACCGTGAGGGGGCTGAGGCTTCCATGTGGTTGCAGCCCTCCACCAAAACCACTGGTGTCCCCCACCACAGCACTCAGCCCCCTTCACCTCCTTGTTTCCCTCTTTTAATATATTTTTAATCTGATTACCAAAATATATTTCTTAGCGACCTGATCTTTCACAGAAAGAAAAATACAGAACTCAGCACAAATACTTTAACACTTTAACAAATACTTAACCACTGTGCTAAAGTATTCTAAGAACAAAATGTATTCTAAAGTGTGTATTATATTCAAAAGGAATTGAAAAGTAGACTGAACTTCACGTACTATGTTTGCTGTTGGTAGTGAGACAAGTATAGCGATTCCGGACTGCATTGTGTATACTGGCGAACTGAACAAGTAAAGATAACACTCTGACATTGCTGGGAGCCAATTTTTGGTGTGGGAAAAGGGAGCTACAAAGGGAGTAGGGGAGGAGGGAGTGCAATCAGAGGTAGCAATAAAAACTCAGGATTTTCCCCCAAAAATGACCCCAAAGCAATGACATCCCCAATAACACCCAGAACTTGGTTTCTCTATATTCTTCTCCATTAAAAGGAACCAAGGCTCCCTGGAGAAATGGTTGATTTCAGGTCTGAAGCTTGGAAGGCATGAAGTGACCAGAAGCAAGCAAGTGCTCCAACAATCATGGAGTCAGTTGTCAGGACCATCCAAACACCACAATGAACAACAGGACTAAAGCAGTGCTCACGCTGAATAATATAAAAGGGGGAGGGGAATCCATGAGCCCATCTTGAATTCTAAGAAAGAATTTCAAAATGTTATAAGGACAGAAGGAAAGCTACTCTTTACAGAAAAACACCAGCTAATAAATACAGAAGAAACAATATAATAAGAAATCGCATTTTGCATCAACCTTGGCAATAACCAACACCACCAAGAATCATTGATGGATGCTAAAAGCGCTGGGTAAAAGATTGCCAGGAGGGCTGCTGGGGGACTTGGTTAAACGTGCGAATCTTGATTTGGCTCAGGTCATGATCTCAGGGTCGTGAGATCGAGCCCCACAAGAGGCTCCACGAGGGACATGGAGCCTGCTTAAGATTCTCCCTCTCCCTCTTCCCTTCCCTTTCCCCCTCTCTCGCTCCCTCTCCAAAAAGTGGGGTGGGGGGGGAGTTGTCAGGCAACAAGATATTCACACTGATTCAAAGTGTCATTCAAGTGGGGACACATTTATAATGGATGAAAGCCATGGACCCCACCTTAACCAGGTGATCAGACTGTCCTCCCAGCCATTTCCACCAATGGGCTGGGACACAGCATCACCTATGTAGTGTTTTCCAGAGGGAGGAAAAAAAGTTGAACTTAATTCTAACCATGAAAAAACAATAAAAAAAAACACAAACTCAGAGACAGTCTGCAAAATAACCCGCCTGGACTTTTCAAACATGTAATGCCATAAAAAAATAGAAAAAATAAAAAAAGTTAAAATAAAGCCTTAGGGGAACTGTTCTAAATTTAAGAGACTAAAGAAAACTAAGGACTACTACAGAGCACAACCCTTGACGGGGTCCTAGATTTTTTTTTTTTTAAGCTATGAAAGACAACATTGGGGACGCTGGGGGACACCTGAAGCACGAAAGACATGCTCGCCACTAATACTGTGTCAACACTGTTGTTTCTAGAGGCGATCCCCATATTGTGAGTATGTGGGAAGCTCTCCTTGTTCCTGGGAGACAGGAGCCAGCGGAGGCACTTAGGAGAGGGAAGTCATCACGGCTACACCCAACTCTGAGAGAGTTCAGAAAAACACGTGTATGTGTAGAGAAATAACAAATAACAAATGTCCAGGTAATGACTGTAGATAAAGGGTATGAGGATATTCATTGTCATTTTCTTCTTTCATTATATTCACAAATTTTTTGTAGGTTTGAAAACTTTTCAAAATAAAAATTTGGGAAAAATATATCTTTAAAATAGAAAGTCTGCATGTAAGAGAAAGGCACGAAGGCCAGCTTCATTTTCTCTAATCTCTCAGGAAAGTCGAGAGGCTAATCAAGTGGCCAGTCCTAAAATGTCCAAGCAACGCTCCTTCCCTCCTCGGAGCTCTGAACCTTAGCCCCTCCTCCCTCTCTCTCGCCCCAAGCCCCTGAAGCCCAGTTCACCGCCCTCTGCTTAACCCGGTGCTCTGCTAATCCCACCCACCGCTAACCCGGCCCTCCGCTAGCCCCGCCCACCGCTAGCCCAGCCCTCTGCTAGCCCCGCTCTCCGCTAACCCGCGCCTCCATCCCCTCCTCTCGGTTCCTGCTACCGCCTCCCTGCAGAACCTCACACCCAGACAGTAGCAACAGCCTCCAAACTGTGTTTTTGCCTCCGGTCTCTCTTTTCCTTTTTTTAAAGATTTTATTTATTTATTTGACAGAGAGAGAGAGATACAGTGAGAGAGGAAACACAAGCAGGGGGAGTGGGAGAGGAAGAAACAGGCACCCTGCTGAGCAGGGATTCCCGATGGGGGGCTCCATTCCAGGAGCCTGGGATCATGACCTGAGCCAAGGCAGACGCTTAAGGACTGTGCCACCCAGACGCCCCTCCAGTCTCTTTTTAATCTGTGGCTGCCAGATGAGAAATTCCTGAAAACTACTTTTGTGAGAGCCTTTTGAACAGCCTGAAGTGATTCCAAGACCTACCAGATCAGCCAGGCATTCTATATCTGCATTATTCTGCCTTACCTGACTTGTTCTCCCAACCATCTATGGTGTTCCAGGAATTGCATGAGACCCAACCTTCAAGCGTTCTCTGTACTCGGGGAAGGAGCCATGAACACCACCATGACAGCACAGTAGGGTGACCTCCAGAATGATGGGCAGTGGACTATGGCAGAGTATCAGGTGGGAGGTGGGGAGTCAGGAGAGGAAGCATGTCACGAACAAAGCCTTGGAGCTCAAGTAGGACTCGGCTAGTCAAATCCTGAGGGTGGGGGAGAAAGTGGCAAGATCACAGAGAGCCCAGGGAATGTTAAGATGCCCCCAGAACTGAATATATGGAAGGAATGACGGTGGGACAGGAGACCGAGCTTGGGGAGATGTCACGGGCCACAGAATGTGGCCATGTCGGTCACGTTACACCTCTTCTGCTTTATCCTGCAAGTTACCCCAAGCAAGGGGCTGATGGGATCAGATTAGCTCTTTGGAAAGACCACACCCACATTGTGGGAGACAGACGGGCTGAGAAGGAAGAGGGTGATCATGTAGAGGGAACTGCAGCCACTAAGGCTGGGGAGTCAGGGCAGCTGCAAGGTGAGTGGGAAAGAGTACAGATGGTCTGGGATATTCAGCAGGCAAGGGCCAGTGGCTGAAAGGATGGGATGTGACAGGGCTGGGGGGACAGGGTGGAGGAGTCGTCCTTCTCCCCTCTGGCACCATCTGTCCATGATCCCGTCACCTGCTGTAGACATTCCTTTGTCATCTGGACCCATGCTAAGTCCCGTGCCTCCCACCCCCTTGCCAGTCCCATTCACCCAGGAACCCCAGCCCCTCTTTCTCGAAGCTTCCTCATTAAGCCTGCCATGGTGGTCTTTTCTCTCCAGTCTACAGCCTTCAACTATATGAGCAGACTTGATCTCTAGTCATTGAAGGTACACACACTCACCAGCAACTGAGAGACCGGGTGTGAAGGTACACCCACAGAGGAGCCCGGGGACTGCGGGTGGTTGGGAGGGCGCTGGGGTAGCCACACTAAGCTCTCTTCTCAGTGCTGACACACCAAGTCATGCCATCCCCCAGGCAGCCCTTCAACATGGGGCTGCCCATTTTTAGATGAGGACTCAGACACACAGAGACTAAGTAACTTGCCCAAGATCACACAGCTAATGAGTCGTGGACAGGACTGAATCCAGGCAACCTCACTCTTACCCATGGCAACACCCTGCAAGCACCTGCCAACTCAGAAATGTGCCCAAAGTAACCGCACTCCAGATCCTTGCACGCTTCACACCCACCTGCCTCCGCTCACACCCTTCTTTGTCTAGAAGCTCTGCGTCACCTCATCCAGTTGCAAACACTCTCATGTTTCAACACTATATCAGACATCCCTGCTCACAGAAGCACTCCTAAGTCTCCCACCCCCACCCCTGGGGGGAGGGGGTGGGAATTCTCAACTCCCACATGCTGGGCCCAGGTAACTTACCCAGCTCCCACACAGCACTTGCCACGCGCTCATGTACGTGTATGTGCACGAGCATGGGTCACATATCTTGACTCCCCAGCCTGGGAAGCCTGGGAAATGCGGGGAAGAAGGCTTACTCATTCTGTCCCCCGGTGCTAGTAACAGCATGGGGTGTCGAGCGCATTCACTGCATTATTATTTCATGGAAGACTGATGATCAAAAGAAGATGAAGGGGGGCGCCTGGGTAGCTCAGTGGGTTAAGGCCTCTGCCTTTGGCTCAGGTCGTGGTCCCAGGGTCCTGGGATCGAGCCCCACATCAGGCTCTCCGCTCAGTGGGGAGCCAGCTCCCTCCTTTCTCTCTCTCTCTCTGCCTGCCTCTCTGCCTACTTGTGATCTCTGTCAAATAAATAAATAAAATCTTTTAAAAAAAAGAAAAGAAAAGAAAATGAAGGAAGAGGAAATGAGAGAGTGATGAAGCAAGAGAAAGAGGGAGAAGGAACGGAGGACACGGGGACCACACATGGAGACCCTGGCTTGCCCTGCTGAGGGTCTAGAAGCCGTGGGATTGCAGTAACACAGGATACGGAAGGCCCCAGTTTCGCTGTTCCCTGCTAACAGGATTCCCGGGGGGGAATGTCTCATTCCAGCCCTGGGCCGGGGAAAATAGAAGATGAGCCTAGAACTCCTGGTAGGGCCAGAAAGCATGGAAGTGGCTGAAAAGAACAAAAGGATGGGGTCAGATCAGAGGGACACAGGAGCCGTGCTGGAAGAGAGGGCAACAGTCAAATACGGAACAATCAAGCAACAAAGTCACATCACGGCATTGGATTACAACCCGAAGAAACGTGAATACGCGTGCGCCCATACGAATATAAATAGCTAACTAAATAAACAAATGGAAGAGAAGGGACAAAGCTTCCTCACAGAAGAATTCCACATTGGCTCACTTCCAAAAAATAAAGAAAGGGGGACTTCACCCTAAGGCAGCCTGGCAAACACTCCCTCAACCAGCCGAGAAGGATTCACGTTACCAGTGGTAAGTCAGGCTGGTGTCCTGTGCCCTGTGACAGCATGTGATATTCCTTCCAAACACCCAGAAGCGCAGTCTGATCATGACAAGAACATCAGACAAACCCAGATGCGTGGCACTCTACAGGACAACTGGCCTCCGGGCTGTCAAGATCACAAAAACAAAGACAGGCCAACAGGCTCCAATGGGCCGAGCGCACTGTGTGCCCAGCGCAGAGCTCAGGCTTCCAGGAGCCTGAACCGGCCCCGGGGCAGCCCCGTGCACAAAATGACCACGCACGCCTTGGACCCCGCACACCCGGGCTCGAGTCTGACTGTGCCGCTCCCAGCGGCACACTTGTGACCACAGGTCCTGACCTCTGTGAACCCCCGCTTCTGTAAAATGGGGACGTAACTGGACCCGTCTAACCGGGTTGTAGGAGAGGCACTGCGATACTGCTTTATGGGGAGAGAGGGAGCACGTAACAAGGGTCTGTTTTCATGATTACTGTTATTAAGCCCCATCCTGGGGGGTCTGCCACTCCGCCCGATCCTGTCCCAGTGCCATCCGCTCCGGCATGACTTACATACAGGGGGCTTTCCAAGCCCAGAAAACCCAAGGAGAACCCCTCTCACCCAGCGGCCCACCTGAAATCTCTGTCATCGATGAAGCAGTGAGCAGCCGACACCATCCAGTTGGGAGAGATGATCGAAGCCCCACACACGTGGCCCTGGCTTTGGACGTGGAGGCTGACCTGCCAGGGCCACTCACCTTCGTCTGCATTCGTGCCCCCGACCACCCGAGACTGCCTGGTGAATGACCGCAGCCCACAGTCTGGGAGGTGCAGAGAACACACAGGTCAGAGTCAAGGTGGGGCACCAGCCCCCCAGCCCACCCCAGGCTCAGCAAGAGGCCACGTGAGGCGGTCGCCTTTGGGTGGGGCCCCCTACAAATATCTTCTAGACTCAGAGATCCCACTGATGGTCCCCTGGCCCCTCTCCCTGTTTCCAAACCCAAAACCCTTGCACTCCCTGCCCCCCATCCGTGCCCAAATGCATTTAGAGGCCTTCCAACATCTGCTGGTTTGCTCGGATTTAATTTGAGTGTCATTTGCCTAGATTTCCTTGCTGACTGCTGACAGGCACAGCTCCCAGGAAAGAGCGGATGGGCGACGTGAAGTTAGAGAATGGCTATAGCTGGGCTCAGATTTAACCTCAGACCAATGCTTCTGAAATACACACGAGGCCACAAACTGATGCATGGGTGCAGTGGGGGCAAAACCTGCCGGCTGCTCAGGTAGGGTATGTCCTCTCTCCTCCAGGCAAAATGGCCAGGTCCACAGAGCAGGGGCCAGCCCATCACCTCAGCCAGGACATCAGCTCTGCCACAGAGGTGTTGACATGCTGGTGGCCACGGGCCCTGCCTCCAGGACCACAGTGCCTCTCTACCAATCAGCAAAGTCATCCTTTCCCCCAGACAGATACACCCTCTCACCAGGGCAGAGCTGGATGAGTGAGACACTGGCATGATTTCCACCTCTGTGTGTGCCTTGCACAGTGAACAACCTGCACAACTGTATGCAGCAGCCCTGCTCACCACAATCCTTCTCATCTGAGCCGTCGCTACAGTCCTTCTTCCCATCACACTCGGGGTTTCTCTTGCTCAAACAGAGCCCGTTGTGGCAGCGATAGGTGTGTTTGGTGCAGGCAACGGTTCTCACTGTTCAAGAAGGAGTCCAAGGGGCAGGGAATCAATTCCTCTGCAGCACCCAACCAGAAACCTGATGACCCATCTTCCTGATGCCCCTCATCAAGCCTGTCCCATCTTTCCACACCCATGCCCATGTCCTCTCAGACTCGCCAAAGGCTCTCCACCTTCTGGAAGATTCTCCCCCCCCACTGACGCGTTTTCTCATTACATTTCACATCTAGGGTGGTGTGTGTTTATTAAATTTGGGTCACCCTGAGATGTGAGTGTGCTCACAGCTGCTTCCTTCCTTCCTGCTCCCACCATGTCTCACCGAGGTCACACATGGCCTCATCGGAGCCATCGCCACAGTTGTCAGTCCCGTCACACTGCTGGTTCTGGGGGAGGCACTTCCCATTGCCACACCTGAAGGTCTGAGCTGGACAGCCTGGGGGTAGGATGCACCAATATTCAGCAGCTGCTCGACCATGCCCCCTGCTGAGGGTGGGCCGCAGGGTGGCCCAGGCAGCCCCACCCCACACTCACTGCACTCCAGCTCGTCGCTATTGTCCCCACAGTCGTTGACGCTGTCACACAACCAGAAGAGGGGCTTGCAAAGCTTGTTCTTGCACATGAACTGGTAGGTGGTGTTGCATTCTGATGGGAACAAGGGGCCACAGTCAGCGTGGCTCTGAGCCCTCGCTCTAACATCAGTCACTGCTCACTGCTTCCCAGAGAAGCAGGGGCGACCAGAGAGCTGCCCAGGGACCCCTTTCCCTGCTGGGGGGAGGCGGTTCTGGGGTGCCCCAGTGCCCCTGGCTATGGAAGCTGAGCCAGGCACTGCAGAAACACTCCACTGCCCGCTGCGACAGAAGGCCAACCTCCCAAACAGCAGAGGGAGGGATGGGGCATGAGGTCTACATGGGTCACCGCGCAGGCAGAGGGGACTCACGGCAGTTGAGCTCGTCACTGTAGTCCGTGCAGTCAGCCCAGCCGTCACAGCGCAGCTCGTTCCGGATACACCTCCCGGTGTTACACATGAACTTGCCCGGGCATGCTGCAGGGGAGAGGGCAGGCCTCAAGTCCACAAGCACCAGCCCTCCCTCCCATGCTGGCTGCCCTCCACCGACAGCCGCCCCGGGAGAGCCAGCCACAGACCCACAGTGAGGGGCCCCTCCTGACTGCCAGTGACCAAACCTCAGGTAGCTGCAGAGTGGAGACAGGCTGGCTGGGTGTGCACTCGGTTCTCCTGCCCCGTGTCCTTGGCCAGCCACAACCCCCTGAGTGCCAGGTTCGCCTTGCCCGGCATGGACCTAGCTCGGCAAATAGATGATGTAGGTGTCCTACCCAAGTGTCAAATGGCAGCCTGAGATTTCCACAATTCTAAGGCCGTTCTCACATTTCCATGTTTCTGAAATTGGAAGGTGTCTGCCACCTGACATTGTGGAGCCGGTGACCTAGCTGCGGGTAGGTGGGGGTGAGCCTGTCCCAGAAGGCGGGCCATCACCTGTGCACTGGCCCTGTTGCCGGCCAGGTATACTCCAGGTGGTGAGCCGTGCTGGTGCATTCTAACTTAAATTTGGATTCTCGTGTATAGTGAAAAGGTCTCCCAAAAGGTTACTCTCTGATGTGGGGCCAAAACAAAAAGTCCCCGTGGATAGGGACCGGCTGGTCTGCACACAGCAGGCAGGGAAACTGAAAGCCACAGAAACCGCCAAATCTCTTACGTAGCGATGGCAGAATTTTTGGAGCCCAGAGTCGCTCCTGTGACGATTCCTGCCCCAGGATTTTCTCACGTGCCTCAGAACTACTATGCTATTCCCCAATGTTTTTGTGGCTAAAAGGCCACAAAGATAGGCACGGATTCCCAGAGGTGTGGCCTTGCTGAAACACAGGGACAGATGGCCCCAAGGAACCTGGGGGGCCCCTGGGCTCCAGTGCCTCCCACAGGGACTCGAGGGCACAGCCTGTAGCAGCATTCACTGTTCACCTTTGTCAAGAAATGCATTTATGGCAGCCTTTCCTTTTATCCCTCCAAAAGGCACCTGAGTGATATGCACCCTGCGTTCTCGGGATCTCAGAATCAGGGGAGCACAATGCTGGGAAGACACAGAACAGAGGGGTCATCGCGGGCCGGTCCCTCCAGCCAGGTTCCTCCTTCTAGAGACGTGTACTCACGGTCACTGGAATCGTAGGAGAGGTACTCGGCCAGGAACCCCGTGTCGGTGTAGGACTGATCGGAGTGGAAGCGCACCGTGATCTTGCTGCTCTTGCTGGTGACCACGAACTGGGGCCTCTCTCCGCAGTACCTATGGGGACCGTGGCCAGAGGTAAGAGGGGTGTCCGGAGGGGCTCGGGGCACCCCTCCCCTGCCAGCTCCAGCCACTCCAGGGCACTTACTTCTCCCCGTTGACCTCCACGTAGTCCTTGGGGCAGGAGCCCGGGGGAATGTTGGGCTCCACCAAGTAGAAAAGCTTGAAGAGCACTTTCACATTTTGGTTGTTGGGCACCTAAGAAGGGAGACGCTGCTGGGGGTCTGCTGCACCCTTCCCTCCTCCTAAACCCAGGGACGCCGTGGGCTGCTGGCCACGGGCAGTGGGGGGACCATGGCGCATGGCACGGCCACTGTGCTTCTCTCTCTACCACCCGCGTTGGCGATACGGAACACACAGCAGGAGGGACTCGAGTTAGACCTTTGGAAGTACTTCTGGACTCAGAGGCAAGAAAAACCGGAGGTTCTCCCGGCATCACCGAAAGAAGGAAAGAGAGCCGGGTCTCTGACTTGGAGGGAGTGAGGGGGAGCCCCGGGCAGCAAGACTCTTGTCCCACTGTCACCCAGCAAGTGCTTTCTCCACGCACACTCTGCGACTTCACCTCTGAGAGGCAGATACTGTTACTCTCCTCGCCCAGGAGCAAGCTGAGGCCTGACAGGTGAAGCAACCAGCCCGAGGTCCCTCAGGCAGCCACCCATCAAGAACTAGGATTTGAGTCTGCGAGGGCGTTACGAGATTGGCCCTCCCTGACCCTGCCCACCCTTCCCCACCCTGCAAGGCTTTAGACACTTGGCGTCCTGGGGATGCGCTGGTCAGGGAGCCCGTCCCCCTCCCCTTGCCCTTCCTCACTTGCCGTCCTGGAGTGTCCCTCTCTCCCCTCTGCCCTCCCCCTCGAGCTCCCTCTCCCTCCCTCCCCCTTCTGCTCTCACGGGCACCCTACAGCTCCTACCTGGATGTCCCACGTGCAGTTCATGTTGGGCGGGTAGTGGCCTGGATAGTAGGGGCTGCTAAATGTCCCGTGGGTGCCACGTAGGGAGCCTCCACAGCCTGACAGGAAAGGCAGGAGGAAGAGCCTGAGGCTCGAGGGCCCAGGGGCCCTGGCAGAGCCGGTCCACCCGTCTCTCACGCTACACGCCAGGGCACCCGTGTGCTCTGCAACCCGTTGCTGGAAGGCCTGAGTGCGGGGAGCCCGACACTTTACGGAGGGCTCCCGACCCACACGAGAAGCCAAAGGCCCCACGGCTTAAGCTGCCAACCTCCGTCACTGACGCGGGTCGGTTCACCCACCGAAGGTTTTGGCCTGGGCTTCGTGGGCGCAGGCCAGCCCCTCAGACCCATCCTTCCTCTGCCCTGCCGTGCCCCTCCTTACTGCTCAGCTTGGACAGCTGGGAGAACGTGGCCTCAAAGCCAGGGTGTCGCCGCTCGGTGTTGGTGATCAGCGTGACGAGCAGGACGTTCTGGGAGGAGAGGAAGGTCAGGTTGTAGGAGGGCGGGTAGGTGCCACACAGCCTGTGGGGGCAGAAAGGGCACATGTTACTGACAGCATTAAGAACCCCGGCGTCCCGGAACCCTGGTCCCATCCACAAAAGGCCAAGGGTGGGGTCACTTCAAAGCCCCTCCCTGCATACACGACATGAGGAAGGATTTAGTTGTAAGACTGTCTTTTCAACAAACAGCAAAAACTCTGCAACCTCGAATGCCTGACCACAGAAGAGCCATTCAGCTATGCATTAACTAATAACAGTAACAGTAACAGCACCGACACCACCTAAGAACAGAACATGCACTCAGTGTTCTTCCTAACAGCTCTACTAAGTAAATACTAAAATCCCCCCTTTACAGACAAGGAAACTGAGGCACAGAGAGAAGTAACTTGCCCAAGGATCCACAGTGACTAAGTGGTGGGGCTGGACGCAAACCTCAGGCCCCCCGGCTCCCCGACCCACGCAGCCAAGGATGGTGTCCCGCTGCCCTCACACAAGAATGCCACGTTACGCAACCACTACAAATGACAGAAGCGCGCTTACTGATTCAGAAAGAGCACCATGATATGCTTCAGTTTTAAGAAGCAGAGAGCAAAACCAAACAAGCCCTCTGATCCCATTTTTACATCACACACAAACATAGCCACACACAGCAAAAAGTGTGGAGGAACGTACATCGCAAGCCTCACAGCGACTCCTTCTAGAGAGTGAGACCGTGACTGAGATCCGTGCTCTCTGTGCACACCGATTTCCCAGTTCTTCCCTTCAGAGCCACGTGCTGATTTTGTTGTACGATTCATAAACGAGAGAGGGGAAAAACCTTGCAGGAAAAGGAGCCCTGGCTGCTGAGCTGTGGCAGCAGATGGTTCTATCCTGTCCAGAGCCGGAATTCTAGCCCATTATTTATCACAGAACATCTGCCCTGCTCATTTCCGCAGACGGCAAGGGAAAGCTCTGGCCCACTGAGTCAGGGAGAGCTGAGGAGGGGGCAGCCCACCCCCACCCACAGCGCTGTGTGAGGCACGCTCCATCCAGGCAGGGGGCAGGGGGGCTGCGGGTGGCCATCTGGGCACCCCCACGACTTCAGCAGGTATACAATGCCTCCTTATTTCCTGTGGTCCTGGTGCTTTGGCCGCAGGCTGGGGCCTTGCTGGCTCTGGCGACACTGCCCCTCCCAGGACTAGTCAATTACCAGAGAGCGTCAAAAGTCACTCCTGCGCAAGCCTTCCACGTACAGACCCCTCAATCCAGAGCCCACACACCCCAACCGCCTCCTCCGTGGGGCTCTCCCCTCCAGGCGACTGTCCACCAGCCCTCATCACGCCACAACCAGGTACCAGACAGCTAGAGATGGCCTTGTGTTGTGCCCCAGAACCCACTGGAATTATTTGAACCAGCCAATCCTAAACCTGCCTACACGGCCTGGCCTGGCCTTTCCCAGAAACCGTGACAAAGGCTCTGGTCCGTTTCCACTCCCTACCCCCCCGTGCCCCCTCTGCCTCCTGACTGACTCTGGGGACTATGTGGCCCCGCACCTGGGGACTGTCCCTCCTCTTGCAAACAGTCAGAACAAACTAACTTTTCAATGGGCAGCCATCTCCTGAGCCATCAGCCTCAACATAAGTGAGTCTAATTAAGTGGGGTCTGCACCTCCACTCTGGCGAGGAAAGGAAGCACACCCAGCTCGCGGGCACCGAGGGGCCACTGAGTGCTCCTCACCCTGACCACGGCTGATGAAACTGCCTCTGAGCTACTCTGCTGACCCCTATTGCCTGGAAAGTGCCCAGGGGCCTCGAGTCCCACAGTCCATCTCCGGCCCATGCTGGGCTTTCCTCTGCGAAAAGCCCTCAGCCCACTTCTGCACCCCTGGGACACTCACTGCACCACAGCACGGGGCTCCACGGGGCTCAGGGTGTCATACACCGTGACCAGGTCACTGCCACGGTCATCACAGGACGCGACATCAAAGCTGTGGAAGGTGAGGCTCAGCACGGAGTCGGCGTCCCCCCGCAGGGTCCACCGGCAGCGGGCCCGAGCCGGGTACGGGCTGTCGGGGAAGCCGGGCGTGGTGAAGCGGGTCAGCTCCCCGCTCCGGGCGTGCAGGGCGAAGCTGCAGCTGTCTGCGTGGGAGACAGAGAGGCTGTGGGGGTAGCGCTGGGCACAGCTGGCAGGGGTGAGCCGCCCAGGGCTTCCCTGGTGGGGCCGCCAGGCCTGGCCCCTCTGAAATGTCCCAGGCTGCCCTGGACCCGGAGACACCGAAAAGGGGGCTTCTTGTGGCCTGGGAGAGGCGGGTGTGTGCGTGTGTGACTTGGGGGACCCCCTTGACTGAGGGGCATCTGGCCACATCCCTTCTCTTCTCTGGGAGGAGCGCACGATACTTACTGTCCTGGGCGGTCTGTACTGTTCTGGGGTCAGTGGCTGAAGAACAAGAATAAAGTATTTACTGACGCGGTCGATTTCCTCATTCCTGCTTCCTTATTCCCCAAGAGGGAGGTGCCGGGCCAGCAGGCAGGCCGTCTTCCCTTCCGTGCACGGGCTCGGCAGTGCTGCTCCCCGAACCGTCCCCCCAACAGTCCAGGGGCCGGCCCATGCTCCTCCAAAGACAGGCCCAACACATCCTCACCCCTGGCGTCCCTGTACTCACGGAAGGCCACCACGGAGGTCAGCACGAAGGAGCTGAGGGCGCGGGCGCGGGGCGGCAGTGTGACCACACGCTCCTCGGCCATGGCGCGCTCGGCCTCCTCCACCAGGTACTTGGGGATGCTGAACTCGGACCAGTAGTAGGCGATGATGCTGCCCTCGCTGGGGGAGAGGGGCAAGCCTGAGGTGCTGGGGCGGGGGGCCCTGGGCACACCACGTGTCCCCCCACTCTCCCCGATGCCGGGCACAGACGAGACAGCTCAGGCCCCCAAGGAGACCGTCCTCCAGGCAGGGGCTCACCCCGGATTCTTTAATGCTTCCCCACCTTTTGATTCTTTAAGCCCGAGATCATGCCCCTTCACCCTCTCCTCTCACATCTCGCACCCAACCAGCTGTGCTGTGGGGCCAGATCGGTTTAGGACTGGAAAAGCAGCCCTGGGTCGTGGACTCAGCTCTCCCACTAGGTTGGGCACCCTAAGTAACAAATTCTGGAGTCTGTCTCCTCATCTTGGAGAGGGGATGGGGATGCCACCTGCCGCACAGCATTTGTAAGGATTAAATTAAACTGACAAAATCAAAAGCACTTTTGAGATAAAGCCTATTTTTAAAATAGCGTGTTGAAGGCTGGGTGAGCAAGGAGAACATGAAGGCTCACAGACGCCTTCCAAAGCCCAATTTGGAAAAGTAACGAACGGTCACCACCGTTACTGAGTGGCTTCTGTGGCAGACACGCCACCTCATTCACCCGTATCGTCCTGGCAATGCCCCCATGGTCACCCCTGCCCGGGAGACAGCCTGACACAGCGTGTGCTGAGGGAGGAATGGGCCGGCGCCCTGCTCCCCAAGCCAGACCCCGCAGTCTGCAGGCTACCCCCCACCGCCACCACACAGCACCCACCCCTGCAGCCTCCTCCCTAGCACCCACCTGAAGGCAGTGACAGCCGACTCCTTGTGGTAGGGGCCCAGGGATGGCACCCCACTGTATAGCACCTTCAGCTGAGGGAAGGAGAGAAGGCTCACGGCAGGCCAGAGAGAGGCAACACCCCCCCCCCACCCCGCGCAAGTCTGCCCCGCTCCCTCCCTCCGGGAACCTGGGCCCCCTTCCCTGGTACCTGGAAGCCCGCGCCACCTGCAACCCAGGGATCTGGGAGGAAGGGGAGCCGCGCCCTCCCAGCCAGGTGATGGTGGGGGTGCCAGAGTGGACAGCAGGGACAGGGCTCCCGTCCCAGGGGCCAGACTCACCGCTTCCTTCACCTTGTTGGCCAGGTTTGCAAACTCCGTGGAGTTGGAGTTCTCATAGGCATCCAGAAAGTTCTCATTTGTGATCCTCAAGTAGCCATTGAAGACCTTCTGAACTCGCACGTTCCGGTCTATAGGAGACCAGAGAAGGAGGGTGGTCAGAGGAAGTGACACTGTCACCCCCACAGTCCTCAAGCTGCCCTCAGCAACCCTCGGGGAGCGAGGGCCAGGAGAGGCCAGGGCACACATGGGCCTCTGGGCCCGCACTCATCCCTTACGGCTTCAAAGAGCCGGGAAGGCAGAGCCCTGGACCCTTCCCCAACACCCCCCACTGCACCCTCTATTTCTCCCTCCTGTCCATGGCCAACGGCCCCGCCCCTGTCTGCTGAGAAGGAGGTACAGCCACCCCCACATCACCCACCCCAGAGCCAAGCCCCGGCTTTACTCACACTGGAAGTGCCACACCAGGAAACAAGCCATGAGAGAAAGCAAGAATAAGCCGACCAGCACGGCCACCAGCACCACCCAGCGCTTCGGGCCCCGCTTCTCAACCTTCTTGGTGTTGTTGACTGGCAAGAACTCCACGCCTTCCTCAATGCCGTTCATGCTCTGAACAGAGAAAGGCAACGCAGCTCAGACACACTCTGTCACCTCAGCAGCCTCCCCGCCCGGCTGATTATCCGTCCTCAGGTCCAGCTTGGGGAAAAGGGCAAGGAGAAAAGAGAAGCGGCCTTCTCATCCATGCATCCCCGTGTCTGGGCAGCGACACACAGGGATTGCTTAAGGACTGGTAGTTTAAAGGAAAATGAAACAAATGGGCTGTCTAAGCCCAGTCATGGAGGCTCTCCGCTTACATGAATCATCTGTGACGCAGGTGGATGCCCAAGTGCGGGGAGAAGAGGCCGTGCCCGGGGCCACCACCGTGTCCGCTTCTCCAGGCAGCCCCTCCCCGGGGCTGACACAGCCCTGGGGTGTGGTGCAGGGGGCCCCTGCAGATTCAGTCCCCTCCGATCACGGAGGGGGTGGGGGGTGGGGGCCAGGAGCCCATGGGCCACACAGAGACTGTACACCCTACCCAGTGGCCTCGCTCTGCCAATGTTTAACCAGCCCAAAGTAAAAAGGCAGCCGACCCGGGCTGCCCTGCCACGCCCCTGTGGAAGCAGCCACTCTGTTTCTCGCCTCAGGTGTCCCGGTCCGGAAACTCAAGGTGACGCCAGGTCTCTACTAGAATCCACACCCACGCTCACCCTGAGAGCAGGAAAAGCAAAACTTCCCACAAAGAGGACGGTGGCTTACCTAAGCTCCTCCCGGCCAGGGGCTCCCAAGGAAGACAGGAGTGTGACTGTGGCAGGTGGGGTGTCCACAGGCACATGGTGACAGAAAGGCAAGCTCTCCGGCACTCTAACACACTCTCTATCTGCCCAAAACCCCGGAGAGGAGCCCTGCCCTTACAGCTTTAGCTACCTCAGACCCACTCCAAAGGGGTATGTGTTAAAAGCAATAGCCCCCACCCCCAAATTCCACAGACGAGATCATGTTAACAGTTTCCAGATGTGGTTCTTCTGGTGTCCACCTCGGGCTCTCCATGATGTGCTTGAACTGACATTTCTTGATTTGTCACATTTAAGCATCATCTGTTAACTTCACCATTCAAAGAGTCTCTCCATTCCTGCCACCCTGGATACTCGTATTTTTGTTTCATAATTGGTTATTTTTGTGACTTTAATATTGCATACAGAAACACACCCCATAGCTAACTCTACTTTGGTAATCATACTGCAATATACAAACATATCAAATCAACATGTCCTAGACCTTAAATTTATACAATGTTCCATGTCAATTATATCTCAATAAAATAAATTTTTAAAAAGGAAAGAAACACAGCCCCCAGGCAACCACTTAAAATGCTTTTGTGATCTGCTTATTGTGGAATTTATCTCCATATTTCTAAATACCACTATCTCTTGATTCATCTATTTAAAATACAAGCATCTGACTTCCTATGATGATAATGTGAAATTTAATATCCTTCTTTCTCTTTGTCTCACCCATCCTCCCAATAGTTATAGGGCTAAAGTTTTGTTTTGTTTTGTTTTTATCCATACTCCATATTTTCATTACAGCTGACCCTTGGAGGGTTAGGGGTATCCACCTCCTACACAATCAAAAATCCACATGTAACTTTTGACTCCAAATCCACTCACAGCCCACTGTTGACAGGAAGGCTTATTGATCAACACATATTTTGTATGTTATATGTATTACGTACTGTACAATAAGGTAAGCTGGAGAAAAATGTTAAGAAAATCTTAAGGGAAAATACATTTATAGAACTATACTGTATTTATCAAAAAAAGAAAACCCCAGGGCACCTGGGTGGCTCAGTGGGTTAAAGCCGCTGCCTTCGGCTCAGGTCATGATCCCAGGGTCCTGGGATCGAGCCCCGCATCGGGCTCTCTGCTCAGCAGGGAGCCTGCTTCCCCCTCTCTCTTCCTGCCTTTCTGCCTACTTGTGATCTCTGTCCGTCAAGTAAATAAATAAAATCTTTAAAAACAAAAACAAAAACAAAACCCAAAAACAAAACAAAAAGTAGCTGAAGTCAAAGTAAGTCATTAAAAAAAAAAAAAAGAAAGAAAACCCCACATATAAGTGGGACCACACAATTCAAACCCCTGTTTTTCAGAAGTCAATTGTATTAGTCTTTGAAAATATTGTTCACAAGTTTCCTTCCCAGTACAACTAATTTGTTTCTCCTGCTGCAAAATTCATTTACTTGGGTTGTTTTGGTTTTTTTTAACATACACCCAGGTCTTTCTATACAATGTAAGAGCTCTGTAATACTCTTCTAATCTTCCACATATAAAGTCTGTCAAATAACCTCCCACTTCATTTTTTCCTGGGTGCTTCCCTCCAACAGCCTTCTGCCCTTTCCTATAGCTAGTGTCTGGAACTTCCTTCAGTATCACCCTGGGAATTTCCTTCCTCTCCCTCTTGTGTAAAAACCCCTATTTCCTGAATTCTATGTCTTCCTCTTTCTTGGCTTACTTCATTTTGGTGGAATACATACTTCAGTAGCTTCCCAAGAGGGAAAATTTCTGAGACTTTCCATGTTTCTGAGTATCTTAACTCTGTACTCACATTTGCTCATAGTTTAGCTGGGTATAGAACTATAGGTTTCAAATAATTTTCACTTAAAATTTTGAAGGCTCTATTGTTTTTTAGCTTCCAATTTTGCTTTTGAGAAATAACATAAAGTACAAATCATTATTTCTTATTCATAATTTGTTATCCTTCTCTGAAAGCTTTGAGGATGTGCTTTGAATTGGGTCATTAAATTTCATTGTGCTGTGCTCTCTCCACCTGCTCCTTGAATTTGGAAATTCGTATCTTTCAGTCTGGGAAACTTTCTTGTACAGGCATACCTTGTTTTATTGTGCTTTGCTTTACTGCACTTCGCAGATAATGCACTTTTTACAAATTGAAGGTTTGTGGCACTGTGTGTCAAGCAAGTCTAGGAGTGCCACTTTTTCAACAGCATTTACTCATGCCCAGATTCCGTGTCATGTTTTGCTAATTCTCACAATATTTCAAACTTTTTCATTATTAGATCTGTTATGGTGATCTGTGATCAGTGATTACAACTCACTGAAAGCTCAGATGATGTTTGACATTTATGAGTAATAAAGTATTTTAAAAATTAAGGCATATACATTTTTTTAGACACAATGAACACTTAATGGACTACAGTATAGTGTAAACATAACTTTTATAAGCACTGGGAAACCAAAAAATTCACTTCACTTGCTTTATTGTGACATTTGCTTTATTGAAGTGACCTGGAATTGAACCCACAATATCTCCCAAGTATGTCTGTATTATTTCTTAAATTATGTCTTCCCCTTCATTTTTTCTAGTCTTTCTCCAATTCCCAATCATTGATCCTCTACTTATCCTTTCTCTGCTATTATGCATCTCATTGGTTTTTTTCTAAGTAATCGCTACACCCAACACGGGGCTCAAACTCACAACCCCGAGATCAAGAGTCATATGTTCTACCAACTGAGCCAGCCAGGCACCCCCATCTCACTGTTTTTGAACTTTTCCAATGAGTTTTTCTGTTCTGCTGTTAACTTATTTCCAAGGGTTCTTTCTTGTTCTCTGAATTTTCTTTCTTGTTCTCTGAATTTTGGATGCAAAATCTTCTCATCTTTATATTGCTATTGAGTACCTTTTCTCTGTTTTTTACTTTCTTTTTCATGTTGAAGACTTCCCTCAAATGCCTCAGGGTGTTTGGCTGTTCACCCATATTTAGGAATGAGGTCCTAAAAGCAGTTGGGAAGCTCTGTGTGTGTGGTTTGCCACCAGTGGCTTCACCATAGGCTACAATTAAGTGGCTAGCCAGATTTTTTTTTTTTTTAACTAGGCACTCCCAGCTGTTAAGCTCTATCTTTTCTATGGGATGGTTTAATTGTTCCTGAGAATAATTTCCTAATCTCCTGGATAGACGATTTAAGCCCAGCCATTGACATTCTGAAACACGTGAGAGAATAAGCCCTTGATTATTTTTCACCCCTCACTACAGCCTTCCTCTGTACCTAATGTCCTCAAGTCTAGAGAAATCAATTTCCCATCCCTTATGGGGGACTGGTGGGGTAGGGGTATGTTTGTTTGGGATCAAAGTGGGGATCTGGGAATTTCTAACAATGCCCATCCCTAGCTCTCCTCTATCTCGTAGCCTGAGCCCAATTCCTGAACCTGGACAGGAGTTTATCAAAGAATACTGTAAGAATATTTCCAAGAGCTAAAGAGAGGCACATATCTTTAAACCAAAAGGGCTCACTGAATAGTAAGAAAGATACATGCAAAAGCATGCTTAACTACATATATCACAGTGAAATTTCAGGACACCAAGGACAGAGGAGATCCTTTGCATCTCTCCCTGGTGTTTTTTCCGCCCTCTCATATTTTACATTTCTTTGTCATTTGGTTCTATTCTGGGATTTTTTAAACTTACTCTTGTGAACCTTCTATGGAATTTTAAAATAGCTTCACTGACATATAGCTGACATAAAATAAACTGTACATTTTTAAAGTGTGCAATTTTTGGCATATATATATGTACTTCCATGAAACCATCACCACAATCAAGATAAGAAACATATCTGTCATCTTCAAAAGTTTCCTCCTGGCCCTTCCCTCCCATTCCTCTCTGATTCCCTTTCTAGTCCCAAAGCAACCACTTACCTGCTTCCTATCAGTGAAGATTAATTGGCTTTCTTCCAGAACTTTATAAAAATGGAATTATATAGCATGTACTCCTTATTGTCTGGCTTCTTTTACTCAGCACAATATTTTGAGATTCAGCCATGATATTAGGTTTATGATGTTAACAGTGCATTCCTTTCTATTCTTGAGCAGTATCCCACTATATGTACATACAACGATTTGTTTACTTATTCATCTGTTGATGAACATTTGGGGTGTTTCTAATTTGAGGTTATTCCAAATAAAGCTGCTATAAACATTCCTGTATAAATTCCCGTACTGGCACATGCTTTCATTTCTCTTGGATAGATACCTATGAGTGGAAGAGCAAGTTTGCACGACAGGTGTATTTTTAACTTTGTAAGACGCTGCCCAACTGTTTCCCAAAGTGACTGTATCGTTTTACATTCCCATCAGCAGCGTACGAGGACTCCCATTGTCCACATCCTATCCAACATTTGGTATGGTCAATCTTTCTCCTTTCAGCCATTCTAATAGATGTATAGTGGCATCTCACTGTGGTCTTATGTTGCTTTTCCCTGATGACTAACTATGTTGAGCATCTTTTCATGTGCTTAAGTTGCCATCTGCTTGTCTTCTTTGGAGAAGTGTCTTTTCGAATCTCTTCCCTAGTTTTTTAAAATTGGTTTGCTTAGCTTCACATTACTGAGTTTTGAGAGTTCCTTCCATATATTCTGGATACAAGCCTTTTCACAGATACATAATTTGCAAAGATTCTCCTCCGAGTCCGCAGCTTGTATTTTCATTCTCTTAACAGGGTCTTTTGAAGAAGAGATTTTCATTTTGATGACATTCAATTTGTCAAGGTTTTCTTTTATGGATTGTGATTTTGGTGCTGTAACTAAGAAATCTTTGCCTAATCCAAAAGAACAAAGATATTCTCCTATGTTTTATTCCAATACTTTTAGGCTCACATTTGGACCTATAATGCATTCTGAAATAACAATTTTTTTTATTTTTTTTAAAGATTTTATTTATTTATTTGACAGACTGAGATCACAAATAGGCAGAGAGGCAGGCAGAGAGAGGGGGGGAAGCAGGCCCAATGTGGGGCTCGATCCCAGGACCCTGAGATCACGACCCGAGCCAAAGGCAGAGGCTCAACCCACTGAGCCACCCAGGCGTCCAAAATAAAAAATTTTTTATTTGGTACAAGGTATGGATGAAAGTTACTTTTCTTTCTTTTTTCTTTCTTTCCTTTTTCATAGGGATATCCAATTGTTCCACTATAATTTGTTGCACAGACTATCCTTTGTCTGCTGAGTTGCCTTTGCATCTTTATCAAAAATCAGTTGTCCAAGGGGCATCTGACTGGCTGTTGGTAGAGCATGCAATTTTTGATCTCAGGGTCGTGAGTTCAAGCCCCATGTTGGGGACAGAGCTTACTTAGAAATTTTTTTCTTAGGGGCACCTGGGTGGCTCAGTGGGTTAAGTCTCTGCTTTCGGCTCAGTTCATGATCTCTGGTCCTGGGATTGAGCCCCACATCGGGCTCCCTGCTCAGCAGGGAGCCTGCTTTCCTGCCCCACCGCCTGCCTCTCTGCCTACTTGTGCTCTCTCTCTCTGTCAAATAAGTAAATAAAATCTTTCTAAAAAACTTTTTTTTCTTAATTATTTTTTAATTTTTTTAATCAGTTGTCCATATATTTGTGGGTCTGTATCCCAGCCTCCATCCTATTCCCTTGATCTCTTTATATATGTTTAATTGGGTCTAATTCCAGATTCATTCTGTTCAATCGACCTCCTTATGTATCTTTATGCTAACACCATACTGTCTTGATTACTGTAGCTTTGTACATCAAAGAAGCTTTTGAAATACTAAGTGAGGGGCGCCTGGGTGGCTCAGTGGTTTAGGCCTCTGCCTTCGGCTCAGGTCGTGATCCCGGCATCCTGGGATCGAGCCCCGTGTCTGTCGGGCTCTCTGCTCAGCAGGGAGCCTGCTTCACCCACTCTCTCTCTGCCTGCCTCTCTGCCTACCTGTGGTCTCTGTCTGTCAAATAAAAAAAAAAAAAAAAAAAGAAATACTAAGTGAGTTTGGCCAGCTCACAGGATACAAAATTAATACACAAAAATCAATTGTATTTCTATATATTAACAATGGCCAATTAGAAATTTTAAAAATTTTTAAATACTATTTACAATAACATCGACAACATGAAATACTAAGGGGGCAAATCTAATAAGAGATATACAAGACCTATAACTAAAAAATACAAAATACTGCTGAGAGAAATTTTAAAAGACTAAATAAATCAAGTAATATCCCATGTTCATGGATTGGAAGACTCAATATATTTTGCTATTCTCCTCAAAATTGTTTAGAGATTCAATATAATCGTGATCAAAATCTCAGCAGGTTTTTTGGAGAAATCGCTGTAGTGCTTATGAAATTCACATGGAAAATGCAAAAGACTCAGAATAAAAAGAACAAAACTTTTTGGACCAGTGTCACCTAATCTTAAGCCTTACTATAAAGGCAATGAATCTTTTTTTTAAAACTTCAAAAATCATATATTTCACTTCCAAGACTGAAGTTTTATACTTCAATGGTTACTTTTTAGAGCAGTCTTTTCTTATTTTTTGAATACATGACCTTCTTGCTCTTTCTTAGGATACTAAATTGATTGATCGATTGATTGATTGATTTACATTAGAAATTTGGCTTTGTCTTTGCCTTTCTCTTTCAGGGTGTAGATTTTCATTAAGTGCCCAATGGCCCCTGGTAGTCTAATTATGTTTACAAATGAAAGAGTAGTAAGGCTTTGGTGCGCCTGGGTGGCTCAGTGGGGTAAGCTTCTGCCTTTGGCTCAGGTCATGATCTCAGGGTCCTGGGATCAAGCCCCGCATCAGGCTCTCTGGTCAGCGGGGAGCCTACTGCCCCATCTCTCTCTCTGCCTGCCTCTCTGCCTACACGTGATCTCTGTCTGTCAAATAAATAAATAAATAAATGATCTTTTTTTAAACAGTAGTATGGCTTTGGCAAGACTCTCTGAATACAGTGTGTGTATGTGTCAGATAAAATGTAACAAAATAATAACTTACGAAGCTAATTTTCCATTTTCAGAATAATTTCACAATATTTTCTTACCAGATCCTCACAACAATCCTGGAACCATTCATGACTGGCACCATCACTCCCACTCTATCGATGAGGCAGGGAGAAATGATGACAGCAAGAATGATAGCTACTTGGTGGCACACCCAGATTTGATCCTGGTTTTCTACCTTCCAGTGTGATCAGCTTCAGGAACTCAGGATGCAGGTATTGAGGGAAATGGAAAGCAAGCTCCTTGGGAAGGGGAAAGCAGCTGACAGCATGGACAGCGGACCCCAGGGGCCACCCCCAGCGCTGCTGTAGAGCAAAGCTGTCAGCATTGGGACTGGCTCAATGGGAGGGCCTTGGTCATCCCTGCAGTGTGAATTCTGGGGCTCCACTCAGCCCAGACATGCTGTTTAATCAGTAACTAGACTGCTTCATTTTATAACCCTACTCTCAGTTCCATTCTTAGGCATATTAGAGATCATCTTGCCTAACTTAGTCACTTTATTTATAAGGAAACTGAGGCTGACAGAGAAGGAGTGTGACCTGTCCAAAGTCACAAAGGGAGTGAGGTCAGGAAAGCAGCAAAGCCGAGACAAGAGCCATGTCCATCCCACCGCACATGGGCTTTCAGACCTGCCCAAGGTCCATCAGCCTCCAGGGGAGGGATGGCAGGAAGCTCCCATCCACTAGATCTTAACTGCATATGTAACCAACTCTCCACACGTACTAATCTCTCTGCAGGGCCATAAAGCCAACGGAAGACAAAGCATGCCAGTGCCTGCTCCTGCCTCTCCTTTCTCTCTTTCATAAAAGTAAACACATCAGCAGGTGCACATAGAATCTCAGTGCTGGGAAGCCAGGTGCTCGCTTATCATGAACAGAGACAGAGGCCACATAACTCTTGTGGCCAATTCCCACCGGCCAGCTCAAGTTAGATCATGGCCCAAGTCCCCAGAAACAGGATGGCTCAAGGCCAGCTCAGACAAGGGAGCAAGGAATGACATGCCAAAGGACAGATGCACATGAAGGGCTGGGAGCACACACATGCTGAAAACCTGGAGGGCTGAAGGGGAAGAACCCGAGGGACAGGATGAAGGGACGAGATGAGACCACCACCATTTCCACCCAGCTTCCTGGAGGGGACCAGGAGGTATAGTACAGAAATCCAGGGACTGTCCAAAAGAAAATGACTTAGAGAAGGTATCTGATGACACAGGAAAAACTCTTGGGAGTCACCTGACTCCCATCAAGTAAAAACTCACCGTAACTGAAGTTAAATGTGAAGCAAACAAAACCCGGTGTCCAAGTCAACCAAAATTTCCTTCCACTTTGAAAGGCATCTTCTCCTGGGGTGCCTGTCACCGGCTCCAACTCTCCAGGACCCACCCTACCATGGGCTCCAGGGACCAGCAAATCCAAAGCCAGAACCTTCCACTGGTAGCTCAGAATGTGCTCTTCACTGGAGACAAGCAACTGGTAAGTGTGTGCATTTTAAACAGCAAAAATAACACTGACTATCCAAAAATCTACACAAGATTTTGATCAGAGCGGATGGCAAGGGGCGGGGCGGGGGGGGGGGTGTTAACCTTCGTGCTAGATTTTTTTTTTTTTTTGGATGATTGTTCCTCATTCAGCTACGATTGGGTGGGACCTGATGGGAAGGCAGGGGAGGAAACTAAACACTGAAGAAGTCACGCGGAGTCCTAGGATGACATCACACAACAACTGGTCATCTGCTTCTGCTGTTGGAAGATCAGGATCAAGGGGCAGAGGTGATGTCACTGGCTGGAGACAGAGGTGTTTTGCTCCCACCATAGACGAGGACAAGGGTGGCTGGCTTCATGGGACACCGCCAGCTCTGTCGTTGCCTTTGGCAGATGCTCTGTCCCCCCCAGCTTCAGTGGCTAGTGTAGCCACCATCAGATAAGATTGGTCCCAATCTCACGGTGTCATCACCACCAGCACAGTCATGCAAACGTCCCTCAAACTGTTCAAGCACGAAAGGACAGCCAGAGCCTCTGCAACGGCTTTCCAAGGCGAGGAGGTATTCTGTAGCACTCGAAGAAGCCCTCCTTTGCAAGGAGCAACACAAAGCCAGTGTAACTCTCCAGGGCCACACCCTGATGCCGGTTCGAGTCCAAGCCTGGACAAAGTCCCTAGAAACACAGCACGGCGCAAAGTCACCCCAGATGACAAAGCAAGGAATGACCTCCGAACATGAGCACCGTAGTGGTCATCCCAGGCGATGCTGAGCACAGACATGCACAGAACTGACCCACCAGACATGAGTGACCCTCATGTCTGGTGGGTCACCAGACTGGAAAAAGGCCTCTTTTTTCCAGTTGCTGTTTAGGAAGGGAGGTGGGTCCCTACATAGCTGGGCTCTCTCCAAACTCGGCCGCTATGGACAGACAACGCCCAGCCCATGCACAGGCTCCGGGGGCAGAGACTTCCCAGTGACCAGCACAGAGAGGACACTTGATTTGTTCATTATGGGATGACTGAGGGGACAAATGAGAAGGGAACACTGAAATCCTCCACCACTCACCACACTGACCACACTGACCCAGTCGATCCCACAGAAGGTAGGAGTCTCAAGAAACCCACAAGAGGCTCCAGTTCCCATGATCCTACCACTTTAGCATTTCCCGGGCTTCTCAGGTCATGAAAGATCATAAAAGTATAAAATAAAGCAAACACAGTGCTTGCCCGGTATCCAGATTCCCAAGCCACTCTTCCTGGAGCTTCTGATTTCAGGAGGTCAGGGGCAGGGCCCCGGGATCTGGAAGTTTAACAAGACCCCCAGGTGAGTCTTAGGAACCTGACAGTTGGAGAAACGCCACCTGCCATTTCCCAGAAGCTCCCTGCCGGACTCACCCACTTCCTGCTGCTGTGAGAGGAGCCAGCCAGGTTGGCTTTCGCCCGCCCCATTTTAAACAACCACCTGCACACAAGGCACCTGCTGTACAGACTGGGCTCTGCTTCTCGCCCGGGGACCCTCCCACAATAGGTCCTACAAGAGGGGATCAGCATCACCCCAAAGTCCCCAAGGCCGCCACCGGAGCTCCTCAGAGTGGTGCATTCCCGGCCGAGGCCTGGTCAGCAGGTGGGGGCCTCCCTAAACCCTTCCGCCTTTTTGGTGCCCAACCCTCTCACCCTTGGCCTTTGACCCTGTCCCTGTCCTCAGCCGCCCCACCAGAAGCAGCTGCTGGGAAATGGGTGGGGCTTCGGGGCCCCAAGGAGGATCCAGAATCACCTGTGGATCTGTGACCCCGAACTCTCTAGAGGAGAGAAAAGCCGACCCACAGCCAACAGGTTCTACTGAAGGAAGTAAATCCCAACTCTGCCCACCTGGTCACAGCAGGAAGGAAAGTCCCCCGGGGCCTGACTCTCCCACCGTGGGCTGCACAGAGACTCAGCAGTTCTCACACAGCCGGCATCTGGCTGTCGCAGGTGTCAAGCCGTGTCCCTTTCCCAGACCCCACCCACACAGCCGAGGGCCAGGACCACACACTCCTGCGGCGAGGCCTCACAAGGGAACAGAAAACAGACAGAGGGCAGGACCACCAGATCCAAATCCCTTCCTTCCTTTTTGAAGGGCTGGGTTGGTCATCACATGGATGAGGGGCCATACCAGAGAACCCTGAGCTACTGGGGCCAATATTTCTCACTGGGCCTCAGTTTTCCCCTCTAAAAAGTGGGTTAATAACCTCTTACAGCCTCTAAGTAGAGGTGTTGTAAAACATAATTAGCTGATTCCTGCTAATGACAGAGGCCTCCCTACAAATGCCCTCTGATTCTCATTTCTCCACCCACAGTTGGTCCACCTGCCTCAAGTGACCAAGGCGCATTCCTCCCTCTGGTCTGGTCAAACAGCCAGAGTTCAAGTTCAAACATTACAATGAAACACCCCAAACAACCAGGCAGCCTCAAAGATAGCCCATGTCCCCTGCCCTCTTGTCACTCACCCTTGACCAAAAAGTACCAGGAAGGCCTCGTACTCCCATCTGGGTTCCCACCCTTCCCGTCCTCTCCTCCTTCTGAGGAAGGCAGGGACTGGCCTTGAGGGGAGAAGAGAGCCTTCCTAGGGACCTCTGCACCCGCTTACAGCCCAGAGGCAACCCACCTAGCAAGGCCATCAAGTCTGCCATCTACTTACATTCTAGGCCTCCATCTGCACATCAAGTTTCCGGTCATTTCCAAAACATTTCTTAAAACATTAAAATCCGTTGGGGCACCTCGGTGGCTCAGTGGGTTGAGCCTTTGCCTTCGGCTCAGGTCATGATCCCAGGATCCTGGGATCGAGCCCCGCATCAGGCTCTCTGCTCAGTGGGAGCCTGCTTCCCCCTCTCTCTCTGCCTGCCTCTCCACCTACTTGTGATCTCTGTCAAATAAATAAATAAAATCTTTTTAAAAAAAAATCTGTTCCAGGGGTGCCTGGGTGGCTCAGTGGAGCAGCTGCCTCTTGATTTCGGCTCAGGTCAGATCTTGGGGGTGGGGGGGCCTGGGATCGAGCCCCATGTCTGGCTCTTTACTCAGCAGGGAGTCTGCTTGGAGATTCTCTTTCCCTCTCCCTCTGCCCCTTCCTCCCCCTCTCAAGTAAAGAAGTCTTTTTAAAAATCCATTTTGAATGCAATTTTTTGCAGAACCTCAAAATAATAAAATAATAAATACCTTGGCTCAAGTGGCCTCAGGAACCAGAGGGTGTCCAGACTATTCCTTGAATCACTGCCCTCAAGGACAGTGACAGGTTTCCAAACCACAGAGGTAGATGACACCTAACCCAAGGCCTTCCTGGATGGCTACAGAAAAGGGGCTAAAGCCCACCGGAAGCCCTGGGGACGCCCTGACGGTTGCCAGGGCGCTCACCCCCATCATCCTCATGCCTCACAGCTCCCGGAGAAGGGGAGAGGCCACCACAAACATAGTCGTGATTTCTGTGCATCTTTGTGCCACGTTAGGCATTTTAAGTAGAGATTATCCCTAATTCCTACAAGTAGGTTTCATTTGCAGATGAGGAAATGTGTAAAGGAGGGTTACATCAAAAACCCAGATAGCTAAAAAGTGGCAGGGCAGAATTCCAGATTCCAAGGGGTGGACAGCCCGCTGCTTCTCAAGGGAGTCAACTGTCACCTCTTCTCCCACAGCATGCAGACAAGCACACCAAAGTGTAGAGAGAAACTGTCTTAAAAAACTCTCTGCAAAACTCTTCCTACAACAAAACCGGTTTCGGGGGCCCAAGTGGTGAGACAGCTTGCCCAACACTGTATATGCATTTCTACCCCTTCAACACTGGTCTGGGATGCTGACTTTCCCCACCTCTGACCTTGCCCCCAGCCAGGAGGCCCGCACCCCTGTAAGGAGCTGGGAAGCTGTTCCCATCCTGCCCACTCAGAATGGCTCTGCACCTACCAAATCCACCTGCCCTTGAAAACATGACCCAAGGCTCCGCCCCTCCAGGAAACCTGCATGGACCACCTTCACCCATAGTACTTTCTCTGGGAACCCCACCTCCCTTATGACTTGTACCATCCACTTGGCATCAGCGATACCCCACTGCCATGCTAAGACCAGGCAGTCCTAGGGGGTCAGGTTACCCCTGTTTCTTCTTCATACTGCTTCTCCCCCCAACCCCCTTTAGGACCTTGCCCAGAGGTAGCACTTGATTGGTTGGTTGGTTGATTGATTGAGGGACCTCATTTTCCATAGCCACACTTGGGGAGCCTACCAGGGGCAAGGTGAGACTCTCTGGGGGGCCAGGGCCCAGGAAAGTTTCCAGTCTCATATCCCCAAGGTACCTTCATCTACCTGGAAGGGGAGAGAATGGTCAGTCCACGCCCCAGGGTTCTGTTGACAGCCTCCTAAGCTCTCTTGTGTCAGCCCTGGCCTGGACACCTGCTTTGGGCAGGCCCACCTAAGTGTGGACTGTCCCAGCCTCTTCCTCTCCTAGCTTTCAATTACGTGTTCCCCGCAGGACACAACCTCTTTTGTAATTCAACCTGAGAATTCCATCTCTGCTTCCAGATCAGGTGGGAAAGAACACCACCAGCAGCCCCTGCCCTACCCCAGGCTCTTCCTCCTCCTGTCTGCCTGGTCCTCATCCTTAATCTCCTGAGATCCCTCTCCCCTCCTGCCCCCAGTCCCCAGATTCAGGGAGCACATGCATCTGCCCAGAGCAGCCCAAACAGAGATTACACCTGAAGCGGAACGAGAGAGCCATGAGGGGAGGGCAGCGCCATGCAACTCTTTTCATTCTTTCCTCAACTTCTCACTGAACCCGCCTTCCGATTTCACAGGCTGATGTTTTTTGTTTCTTGTTTTTTTTTCTTCATTTACTTCATTTTTTTATTGGGAGAACTAGGTTTAGGTGCAGTTATATGAAATAACTCAAGGAGATATCCCTTGTACACTCTGCCCAGTTTCCCCCAACAGTAACGTTTTGTAAAATTGTATCATAATACCACAAGGCCGACATAACCCAATGATGCAGCGTTCTCGTTCTACACAGACTCACTGGTGTGTGTGTGTTCAGTTCCTTCTAACTGATGGCCAGGGAGGGGGGTCCTCCAGCCGCCACCCTTCTGTAGCCACGCCCCCCTCCTCCCTGCCCCCTCCCGGCTCATCTAGCCTCCTATTCTAATGTCGTCCTTGCAAAAAAATGTCATAGAAATGAATCATCCAGGATAAAATCTTTCAAGATTGCTGGCTTCTTCCACTCAGCAAAATTCCCTGGAGAATCCTTTGAGTCATCGCAGACACCAGGAGCGTGTTCTTTTTATTGCCGAGTAGTATTTCACGCAGGCACCACGGTCTGTGCAACAGCTTTTCCGTTAACCCTTTTTAACAGCTGCCTCGGGACACCCAGGGATCTGCAGAAGGCAGGGAAAGCCCCAGCCCACCCGCTTCCTGGAACTGACTAGATTCCCAAAGCCACGTCAGGCACGTTTAGAGAGCAGTAAACGGAAGGGTCAGTGTGAGTGAGAGGCTTGGAGAAGCAAGGAAATAAGCAGGGCCCTGAGGGAAAGGCACCGGGAAGCCCAAGTCCACAGTCAGGGGCCAGAATCCCAGTGGTGCAAGAAGAAGTACAGGAAAGTGAAAACCTAGAAATGTGTCCTTGGAATCACATTCCTAGAGCTGGGACGGGCTGTAGACACCACGTCATCTCCCGTGCTCCCAGGGCCATCCCTTCCAGTCGGGGGGAGGGGATAGTATTTTCCTTTCCTGCCAATCTTAGGAAGCTCTCTGGTCAGCGTGATCAGCGTCACAATAACCCTGCACATTAGCACTGCGATAGAACCAGCCCTTGACTCCAGACGCAGCCCTGCTCCGAGTCTGCTCCTGATCCGGCTAAACACGTTCCCCTCAATGATTCAAACGATGTGTTTTCTAAACCTCTGGCCATCTGCAACCTCCCAGGTAGCAATATTCCCATGAAGATACAGTGTCCAGATTTCAACAGCATAATGCAAACAGGGACCGGCATGGTCTGCACAGCGGCTGTTTGTCAATTACCTCCTTTATCTCGATGGCTCAATTTCCATTAATCGTCCAATAATACATTCAATTAACACAAATACTAAAAATAAATAATAATAAAAGATAATATAGCCACTTGATGAAAGCTTATGCAGCAATCAAAAATGGATTTTCAAAGGGTAGGTAATACCATGAAAAAACTCTTAAGATACAATGTTTTGTGTTTTTTAAGATTTTTTAAAAATTTTTATTTATTTCTTTGACAAGAGAGAGAGAGCACAAGTAGGGCAGCGGCAGGCAGAAGGGGAGGGAGAAGGAGGCCCTCTGCTGACAGAGAGCCGGATGTGGGACTCGAACCCAGGACCTGGGATGATGACCTGAGTCAAAAGCAGACACTTAACCAACTGAGCCATCCAGGCATCCTCTAAGCTACAGTGTTAAATGGGGGAAAAAAAAAGTCAAAAAATATATAGGTACTTCCCATTCCTCTAAACTCAACTCTGGTGTCTCCTCTGAGAGGCTCCCAAGGAGGACCCTTCCTCCCTGTTTTAGTCAGGTGACTTCTCAAGGGTTCGCTAGCACCCCAAACACCCCTCAGTCCCAGCCTCTCACCGTCTCAAGGTCAACCACCTGCTCTTTAAGGATGGTAGAAATGGGCTGTCTTGTTCCACGGTCCCAGCATGGGTCAACACAATTAATAAATGTATGACCCAGGGGTATCTGAGTGGTTCAGTCAGTTAAGCTTCTGCCTTTCCACTCAGGTCATGATCTCAGGGTCCTGACCCAGCATCAGGCCCCCTCCTTGTCCCTCTCCCTCTGCCCCTCCGCCTGCTCATGCTGGGGCTTTCCCTCTCTCTCTCACTCTCTCTCAAATAAATAAATATATATATATATATATATATATATATATATATATAAAATCTTAAAAAAAAAAGAAAAAGACTGTGGGAAAATATAAGCCAAACTATTTATAGGGGTTATAAAACCCAGGGGAAAGAATTTCAGAGGTCTTTTGCTTTCTATTTTGCATATTTCTATATTGATTGATACAAACAAACAAACAAAAAAAAAAAAACCTTCCTAACTTCTGTATTCAGAAAAAGAAGCACCTTTTTTCTTTCTGAGAAATGCATAAGCAATACCAAATTATTAAAATGCCTTTCTAGGGCACTTTCTCCCACTTCTCAATTCTTTTTATTTATCTGAGTTATCCAACTTGTCTCTAAATATGTATATCTTAATCTTCTTAATAATAATTTTAAAGGGTATAACCAAATACAAATATGGGGAAGGAGGAATTTCCTTTACATTTTAGGGAGCCACAGAACATGTCTGGCTTTTAGTGAGCTTGCCGTTGACTCAAAATATTGGCTCTCCCGTGGTGCCCTGCTTGTTTCTCCCCCATCTCCTCACATCCCAGCCGTGGGAGGGAGGTGGTTTCTGTTTCCAGTGTTAGGGCGGCGCATGGCATTTACTCTGAACGAAGATGGACACAATTCCCGACACCCCACCACACAGGCTGTCCAGGTCCTTCTGACTCAGAATTAAGTCATCCGAGGTATTGGCCTTTCCCTCCCAGGAGGCTGTCATCTACAAAGCTGATAAGCAAATGCTCCAAGACTTCACCAGAATTGTTAGTAAACAGTGGGGCGCCTGGGTGGCTCAGTAGGTTAGGTGGCTGCCTTCAGCTTGGGTCATGATCCTGGGGTCCTGGGATCAAGCCCTGACATCGGGCTCCCTGCTCAGCAAGGGGCCTGCTTCTCCCTTTCCCTCTGCTGTTCCTTCTGCTTGTGCTCTCTCTCTCGGTCAAATAAATTAAAAATAAATGAAAAAAGAATTGCTAGTAAACAAGAAATGGCCCAGAACCCAGGAACAAGGCCGGAGCAACCCCCAGGTATGGCACAGAGTGACGCTGTCCATGAAAGGACCCTCTTAGGCTCAGATCAAATCTACCAGACCTCACCATCTTCCAGCCCCAGCCTCCACCATGCTAAGCTGATAGACGGCTTGTACAGCAGTTCCCCAAGACACAAACTGTCTCCACAGCAAGGAACTGGATAAAACATACACATATGGTAGAGCAGGTAAGAGCAAATCATAAACAACCTGAAGTGTTGGCTTGGGTAGGTGAATTTTTGCCTTCTTCATTTTAAAACTGCCTTTATAATTGTAATCATGTGTATAATAAATAAGGCTACACTTTGTTCAAAGCCTTGTTGAAATCACATCTCCTGCCAGTCTCCTGGTCCACCAGATGAGTAACCTCATCAAAAGCGGAAACCAGACGAGTCTGATGTGAGAGGTTTTTGTGGACTTGTGTTGGCGCCTGGTGCTCACCACTCTCTATTTAATGACGTGTTCCAATATTTTGCTGGGGATATGCATCAATCGCCATCACCTTTGGAATACAACTGTATAATGGCTTTGCGGTTAAGATCTAAGCTTTGAAGTCACACAGATAGATCTAGGTTTGAACCTTGGTATACCTCTAATTGCCTTTGGGCCATTATGCAAACCTTTTGAGCCTCAGTAGTCTCATCTGTAAACTGGGCTTTTTTTCCTTTAGAGTTGCTGTGAGGAGAGAGAGAGATAATGAACTGAAATATACACGTTGAGCGATGGGTAGAAATGGTTGTAATCCTATTCCGCTCTACCTTTACACTAACATCACCAAGTCAGAGAAACAAAGGATCCGATATTTTGACCAGTTCACTAACTGTCCCAAGGATTTTAAGGATTCTGTTGCTAAGCCTGGACAGACTACGCGAATTCAGAAAATACGAGATTCCAAACCAGAAATTTTAGTAGACCTGCTTCTGGAAAAGTTCTTAACAAAGAAAAAGGGGGCAATTACTGTCCGAGAACAAACCCCAAGCACCTTCTCACCACGGCCAGCCTGAGTGAGGGTTCTCAGGGAAGCCCAGAAGTTCCCATTCCCATCTACGAACTGGCCATGATAATTACGGTAAGCCCCCAGCATCTCAGAAACGCCCTGAGAAGAGAAATCCAGTCTCTACCCAAATCAAGCTCATTCTTACCCTCAGTAATCCACCTAGTCCTGAGCGCACTGTCTGACACTCCAGCAGGCCAAGGAGAACACAGCAGAGCCAGACTCACTGGCTTCAGATTCCAATCCCACTACTGTTTCACTCTGTGACCTCAGGCAGGTTACTTAGCCTCTCTGTGCTCCACCTTCCTCACCTATGAAGGGGTAATAATAATACTAAGAGGTATAATACATGGTCTATGCTCACCAAATGCTAGCAATGATCTAAACACTCCAATACTATATGTACAATGTCAGAAGCAACATCTTCAGGCCTTGGGCTGAGGCGCTGGGTCACACTCTCTTCTTCTAAGAACAGACTTTCTCTCTTAGGAGAGACATGAGCCAACAGTCTGGGTAGGACCAGAGGCCAGAGAAGGAATTGACACCAGAGGAACTCGAGCACCACGGTGGCCACCAGCCACGGCCACCGGCCATGGCCACTGCCACAGTGCAGGCAGCCACACCCCCTGGGGCCACAGCATGAGAGGTCCAAGTGGGGAGGGGGGCTGTAATGATGGGGCACTACCACCAATAAGCCGGCTCTGGACAGACCCCCTCCACCCCCACCGGGGACTGTCCCATGGATTTAGAGGCCCGGGGCTTCTGACTTGGGCCTCTACCAAGCTAGGATTGTCTTCTCTGCCTCAGTTTCCCTAGATCCTAAATGAGGCCATGGAGGTCCAGGTCTTCCCAGAACCGGAGGCACCCTGGAGTAGGCAGCCTCCCTGTTCATTCACAGCACCCAGGAGATGAGTCCCCACCTAAAGAACCATCCTGGTTTCCCAATGCCCACACTCCCTGCTCTCCCCTCACCCCCTGCATACCCCTTCTCGGCACAGGGGCCTCTGAGAGAGCCTGGCACATGCTCAAGAGAACCCGGAAAGAAGGAAGTTGTTTTAAAGTCTGGCGGGGGGGGGGGGGGGCGGCGGTAGGAAGAAGGGAAGAAGGAGTCAGTTCCATGGGTCTTGGGCTCACAGTTCCTTCCCCACAGAACCCACATAAAGGGTGTTCTTGTTTCCCACAGCTCCTCAGAGAGAGTCCCTGTGTTCAGCAGGGCAGGCCGGCCCTTCCGGGAGGCCAGTGCCCCAGTGCCAGCCAGGGTTCCGGGCCTCTGCACAGGCCTCCTACCAAAATCCAACCCGTGTGATGTGTGCACCACGCTGCAACTTACAAAGGGCTGTGATGTAAAGTATCCCTGTTAATTCTTGCAACAAATCTATCACACACATGTCATCCCCATTTTATAGTCATAGAAACTGAGGCTTAGACATTAGGTAACATCTCCAAGATCTCCTGCCAAAGTGGAGGCACCAGGTCTTGGCTACATCACGTTGGACACTCCCGCCACCACATCACGGACGGCCCCATGCCCCAATTCCCCTACCCCTACCCTTCGAGCCTGGGTTAGATGCCTCCTAAGTGTCCCCTGCCCCCACCTGGGCTTCTCTGGAATCTAGTGCTTACCATACATACAGAACTTAATTCCCTGTATTCCACACTATACCGGGTGTCCCCTGCAGGCAGGGGCTCTCTGACCGGGGTTTTTCTCGTGTTATTTTCCAGAACCTGGCACGTGCTCAGTCAGTGGGTATCTAATAAGTATTCATTACATGGATGAGTGAATGCGTGACCAGTTCACAAAGAGATGACTCTCTGAATTGCCAGAGTTGTACAGCCTAGCCCCCACACCTGATTTCCCAGTTCGGGTCTCCATGTGCCTCGGGGATACTGAGTTCTACCCAGGCCACTCCTGACCTGAGAAGGCACCAATGGACGTCAAAGCACTTTTATAGCTCTAGCAAAGATTCAACAAGGGCCTGGACACTCAGTGAGGCAGGCTTCCCAGTTATCACTGGTGGCCATAATAATTGGCATCTTTACACTAGCTATCATGGAGGGAGGGTTTACACAATCCCCAGACACAATGCATACGTCAGTAGGGCCCTGGGGACAGTAGGGAACGAACACTGTGGTGGCCACTTCCTGCTTGATGGGAACAGCTTGGGGTGGGGCGAGGCTCACCGTCATCGGCCTTGGGAAGGATGCAGCCAAATATGAGAACCTCCAGACAGAGACTTTCTCCATCCATGCAGGAATGGAAGTAGCCAGAAAATGGCATTCAAAAGCAACAGTCCCCCAGAGGGGCTCAGCATGACCCCTCCAGGCTCTGCTGACACACAGGGCAAAACCAGGGACAGCAGCTGCACCTCCTGGTCGGGGAGGTCAAGGCCAAGTCAACAGACCCTGACTGCAAACACTGTAAGGTGATCCTGGGAATGAGATTTCTGCTAAGGCATGGGGCGGGAAGGAGTATCTGAGGACCTCCTGGAGAAATGGAAATGAGCTTTGGGAACAGTCGGCTACTTTCTTCAGGATACGCTGCATCATATCTAATTTTTACGCATGTCTCTCAGCACGACACTCAGGATTGTGACTTCCTTAAGGGAAGCAATTGTATCTTATTTGTCTTTGAGAACCCTCCCTCCAACAATTCCTGGCCTGGGATTAGGTACAGAGTTGGTTCAATGGAGCTTGGCAGGAGAAATGACAGAGTGATCCGTGTGAAGGAAAATCACAGAATCAGAGGTGAAGGGGAAAACCCAATGCAAGAGAGAACGTGTGAGCTTCACAGAAGATGAGAAAACCAGCAGGGACCAAGGGGGAAACTGTTGTGGCTCCAAGGGGAGCATGGAGACGAGCCCCAGGCCTGGCCCCTGGTCTGGAGGGCATGTGGGTGGCCGAGCAGCACAGACAAGACTATGGAATCCCAGAAGGGGAAGTTGAGGGGGAAAAAACTCGCCCTGAAATAGCAAATACCAAACAGTAGGCCCTCAGCTGAGGAGGCAGGAGGCTCGAACCCCAGGAGGCGATTATCAGGGATTCATAAACATGGCAGTTACAGAAGCTAAAATAAAAGGTATACTGGGGTCGAACTGGCCTCAGGCAGTGAGGCTCAGCAGGAACCCAGTCCCAAGCCTCTAGGCTGGCTGCCCTGTCGGTGCTTCCTTCCACACAGGAAGTGAAATGTGGAGAAAACAAGAGCCAGCCTTGGTGGCTATTTGGGGTCCGGCTAACCACAGCAGCCCCAGGATCTGGCCTTCTGCAAACTCCCTAAGTCACTAGGCCACTTGGAGAAAAGGAATTGATTTCAGAAAGCTACAAATTTTAGCCTGACGTGGAGCAACGGCCACAATGTGGGCCAGTAGATGTTCCTGGACGAGGACAGGAGAGAAAGTGAGAGCTGATGGTGCAGAGCCCCCATCATTTGTGGAGGGGAAAGCTCCTTGCAAAGGGAGCCCTGCCTCTCAGCGCCCGCTCACTGTCTGCTGTGAGCCGGAGTTCACTGGCATTTTGGGAAACCAGGGTTCCAGCCAGACGGAGGTAGAGTCCTGGTTGCTAGTTCCGCCTGGGCGCCGCCACCTAAGGGTGTCCTTCAATAAAGGAACAACCCATCCCCAAGTCTTCGCACTAAGGTTTAACATCCTTGAGATCCTTCAAGAGGTCTTTCATTGTTTTGTCTGTCTAACAGGAGCTGCTGGCTTTGGGATCTTCCAAAAGGCTCAAGATACATGGTCTCACATCCCTTCCCAGAGAATCACCTTCCCAAAGGGCTCCATTCCCTCTTGGAGAAGCCCAGGGAAGCCCAACCCTGAAATCGTTAGCACCTTAGCACCACCTTAGCTCTGGTCTCCCAGTCGCCCTCGACAGAGGTCGCAAAATGCCTTTTGACCGGGAAGGAAAAAAACAAACTCCCGCAGAGGCTCTGGCTCCGAAGCACCCGAAACCTCCCTTCCTCACCCCAAATCACCGTGCCTCCACCCCTGGTTCTTTCCAGGTGTGCAGTAAGAGCACGGAGTTAATGGAGGAACTGAGATGGAGCCCCTTTTTTCAGGTCAGGGAAAGGACGGGGGAGAGATTCGGCGTCTCCAAGGACCTGCGGGCTGCCGCCTCCACCGTGGCCGGCTGGCGCGGGGCAGGGCTGGTACCAAAGGTCCGCCAGGCACCCGCCGAACAGGAAATTCCACCTGCCGGGCCGGCCAGCGCCCGGGCCACAAATGGGCAATGGAGCGGTTCCCTTTGCCAAGACAAAGCGCGGCGCTACAGCGCCCGGGGCCCTAGGCGCCCGCGCGCAGCGCCCAGCTCCCGGCCACTCGGGGTGGCTTCCCGGGCCCCGACGACGCGCGCGAAGCCCGCGCCCCTCTCCCACCTCAGGCCTCGAGCTGTACTTGAGTCCCGCGCGGAGGTCCTTGGAGCCCCCTCCGCCCTTGCGGGCGCGATTGCTCTTCATGGTCCCGGTGGCCGGTCGCGAGTCTCAGAGGCGTGGTCCCCGCGGGCGGCTGGCTCCCATCGCCGTCGGGGCGCGGGGGACGTGAAGGGCGCGCGGCGCGCGAGGGCGCACGGAGCTCACGGGGGCGCGGGGCGCGCGGGCTGCGCGGGGTCGCGGGGCGCGCGGGGGACCGCGGGGCGCGGGGGGCGCGGAGCGTGCGGAGTTCCGGTCGCAGCCCGGCGTGCCGGCCGCCGGCGGTCGCTCTCGCCCTCACTCTTCCTGTCCCGGGCAGGTAGTTTCAGGGTGTGGCCTCCCCGGGCCCGCCCCGCCGCCCGGCCGCCCGGCCGCCTCTCCGGCTCACCCCTCCCAGGCCTGCCGCCCCCTCGCCCGCTCCCGCCCGGCGCAGAGCCCCGCGCCGCCTCCTCCCCTGGGGAGAAGGGAAACAGCAGGCCATGGCCCGGAAGGTGAGGGACAAGTAAGACTCAGCGACCTGCGTGGTGGTGGCCATTAGCATGAACCGTGCCCCGCCCGTGTGGGCCCAAGGTGAGTACTTAGGAGCAACGAGAGTGAATCCACCGCTCTCTTCCTCTCCTAGAGGTGACACTTTGCGCCGGGAAACAACCCTTCCATCCACCTCCCTGATGCCAGCCATGGTTTCTCTCCCTCTCTCTGGCGTCCCTGTGCAGTCTCTACCTTGCTCTATGACTAGGTCTCAATTATAACCCTCCAAACCCAAACAAAAACCAGAACTGCTCCTTGACCCAGCCTCCCCCTCCAGCCACGGCCCTCCTTCCCGGTGCCCTGGCCATGGCCGTTGCTGCCTCTTCCCCTCTGCTGGGAGGCCCTGACTGGGATGTGTGTCCAGCTGTCCCTGGCTGGGGGACCAGAGACTCCAGCTGCTCCACCAAATGCAATCTTACCGGCTCCCTGCATCCTTCACCTCCTCCCCACATCGCGTACTGACGGATCCCATCCTCAAAGGCTCACCTTCCCTGGATTCTGGTCCTACTTTCTGGCCCCTAAAGGTCAAGGTTCCCAAAGTTGTCTCTTCAGCCTTCCTTCCTACACTTTCTTGACATCTCATCTCCTCTAATGGCTTCAGGTAGGTAAATCTGCCTTTCTAATATTGACGTCATGAAGGACTGCCTTTCTGCATTAAAAATAGCTGGGGAACTTCTCCATTTGTGTTCTACCGGTATTACACAGGCAACAAATATAACTGAGCACATGCTATATGCTCAGCGCTGTTGTAGGTGCTGGGAAACAAGAATAAACAAAATAAAAACCCGTGCTTTGCAATCAACAAGCCCCAAACTTCCTTCCCAGGCTTGACCATCTTCCACGCGTTCCTCGGGCTGTAATAGTAGTCTCCTAGACTCAAAATCTTGGAATTATCTTTGACTCTCTATCTTTTTACACCTTGTATCTAATTTGTTCCAAATCTGGCCAAGTCTTTCTCTCCAAGACCTGATAGGGATAGCCCTTTCTTTCCTCCCTCCTTCAAAGACCCCTTGAATACAAGCCCTCATCACCCATTTCCTAGATTTGTATAAGAAATCTTACAGGGATCTCCTGTCTCCAATCTGCTCCCCTCTGATCCCTCCTGCACACAGCGCCGTTGCCCTTCCTAAGACACAGCTTTTGTAAAACCTTCCCTGTCTTTTGGATCAAATCCATCCTCCTTAGCATGGCTCTCACAGTGTCACCCGTCTCCCTTTGCAACCTTGTGCCCACCATTCCTGTTTGGACCCAGTCTCTGCAAGCAGACCTCCCAACATGTGCTCCTCTCCTAATGCCCCTCGTGCACAGAAAAGCCCTTCTCCTTCACACCCATCTCTGCACATGGGGGCAGAGTCGCTCATGGTAGTCATGAGTGTGTTGTCATTGTTCACGGGGTGTTTTTAGTTTTCTGCCTTCTGGGCACGGGCTAGGATTGCACTCCCTCCCCCTTTGAAGTCAGGTGTGGTCATATGGCCAGCTGTGGACAAGGAATTGTTAAATGAGGAGGTAAACACCACTTCCAGGTAGGAGTGTAAGGAAGGAATACACAGTGCCATGCCCTCTTCCCCAGTGAAGTACGTGTTCAGATAAGACCTCCGCTCACCCGGTGATCCGAAACGGCTGCAGTGAGCAGAGCCTCTTGCTGATTGACAGGGCTTTGGCTGCGGAGACTGAATGGGAAGCCAGCTTTGGGGACAGTAGGCCCCTGGGAGTTGAGGGTTGTTCGATATTGCGGCAAGCCTAGCCCACCCTAATCTATGATCTCCTCCGTGAGGCTTTCCTTCCCTCTAAACCAGGACTGGGTCTCCTTGGACCTTTTTCATGGAATGCATCACCTTTCCTTGGCATTTCTGTCAGTGTCTCACACACCTTTGAGTCTCAGAGCCCAGATTGCACCAGCGCAATCACTCGGGGCAATTTAATAAATGGGAAATAAGTCTGCCACTGCCCGCAGAACGCATTCCAAAGCTACCTAGAAGATATCAAGAATAATTTCCTGCGTATCAGGACGTGGTCACCAACGGTTCTTTGTAGGCACTGGGGTTACGAATGACGCGACAGGCTTCAGTTAGTGTGGGTGATTGACAGTAAGCCAGATCCAAGGCGAGAGAAGTGAGACGGCGTGCATGGAGCTAAACTCTGCTCTTTTTTTGCAAAAGGAGTGTTTCATCTCACCTCCGAGGTTCCTAGAGCATCATCTCTTAGTTCCTAGAGCTAAGAAGTGCCTTGCCCACGGAAGGCCCACAGAGAAGGTACCATGGAACGCAATACACATACAAGGCATTGACTCTTATTCCAGATTACGAGGAGGCCATGCAGACCGAGACCCTTCTCTGTGGTCACTGTCATGTCCGTTTACATTAAACTAATCCTCATAAAATTATACTAAGTGAGATAAGTGTTTTTATTCCCAAATTATAAGCAAAGAAAGCCAAGAGCAGGCAGCGTAGAGGATGTAGCCAGGTTCTCACACTCTGAAGGGGTAAATCCAGACTCAAACTCAGTCGGAGACCAGGGTCATTCGTCGGCCTCAATGACCAATCACACAGCCTCCATCATCCCCCAGCTCGCCCCAGACACTCCCACTCCAAAGCTGCCAGCCATGCCATGGGTCAGTCTTTCTCATACTGACCCCAGGACCCTGTCTGCTGGGGAAGTCAGCTCCATGTCCCTGGGACACCCCCCACCCCGGCCACCTTTCCAATTACCCCACTGTCCTTGGGGCCAGAGCCACTTAGAGCTTGTACAAGTGTGGACCTGACCACAGGCCAGAAAACAGGTTTCAGCTGGTGATACTGTGGGAGACAGTGGGGCCACATCCGATAGACCCAGCCCAGCCCCAGTTTAAAATCACAGAGCGCTGTTCTGGTCCAAGATGGCAAGCACAGGGGGGCAAGCGCTGCTGAAGCGGATTGTGCCAGGCCTGCAGGCCAATCCCACCCCTGCCAGGAGAAGTTTGCAGACAAGGAGTGTGGGGCGTGGGGGAGGTTTGGCATGACCAGGGTAGAGTGGGGTGAACCAACTACGGAGCCATCATCTGTGAATGTAGCCACATCTTCTGGAACAACGGGGTTGATTGGCACCTACTGCCACCTTGGGTTTTGGGCTGCTGCGGCTCTAGCCATTCCCTGTGGAAGGTGGAAAGGCGCTTTCTAAATACGAGTTTTTAGTAGCCAACGGGTGATTCTGCCTTCTCCCCGCACGACCACTTCACCCAACCCCACTTTTTCTCCTTCTCCTGCAGAATTCCAAATTCAGCTGAATTATCACTCTGTGGAACTTTCTCCAGGCGTATTAATCTCTTCTTCCTCAGTTCTCCCAGAAATCCGTACACTCCAACACCAGAGCTTGCATTAGGGGCCATTTGGTTGTCCTGGTCCACGGAAGAGCTCTTTAAATGTCGTTGCAGGACGGAATGAGCGAGGACCGTCCATGAAGCTGATGGGAATTTTAGGGTATCGAGCCCTTGCCCCAGCTTCTATTCTTGGGTTTCTTCATGTACAGTTTAAGAATAAGAGTATTTACCTCATATATCATGATTTTATGAGAATTAGACCTAATGGGTTTACTGTAACAACATAGGGTTACACTCGTCGCTCTGTCACATACAGCGCGCTCTCAGGAAGTCGACCTGACACAGTGATTGTAGAGGAGGGTCTCGGCCCGCATCTCTTCCTCTTAATCTGGAGCGGCATTAAAGGCACTGCATGCAAATTGCATCCAAATGATAGCACCCAGTGCTTCCTATGTCAGGGTGTTTATGGGCTCCATCAGATAAGTGGTGTTCTAGGAAGCCAGGAAGCAACATGAGACACTCCTTTCCTAGCAGAACAGCAGGTTTTATTTTTATTTATTTATTTATTTTAGGCAAGCTGTAGGCCCGGTGTGGGACTTGAACTCACGACCCTGAGACAAAGAGTCACATACTCTAATGACTGAGCCACCCAGGCACCCCTTTCTCAAGTATGATTTTTTTCTTTTTTGGAGGGAAGATTACTTCGTACATGGTGGTATGTTTCCATCTGGCTGGTGTCTTGTATTTCCAGCTTCATGCTTAGATTCTAAATTCAGAAAATGTGGAGAGTAATGTTTCAGTTTGTTTATTTACTGACTGAAATACCTCTGTAGGGCGAAATTTCCCATCTACGTGGTTACCCATGGGGGTAACATTTGTATTGGAAAAGAAGGATAAACGCCCAAGTCTTTCCCTTTATTTGGCAGTTTTCAAAATAGTTAATTCCCTAACATCTTCCAAAAGGACCAATTGGTGTTTGTTGGCTTGTTTTTGTGTTATTATGAATTCTTGGATGTTTAAACATATGTATTATGTTTTGGTTCATTGTCATTTTATGCTTAGTGATGTTCACGTTGTCCTCTCTTTGAGGAACGGGAGCCTCTTCTTTTTCTTTCTTTCTTTCTTTTTTTTAAGTCGTCTCCATGCCCAGCACGAGCCCACCATGGGGCGGAACTCGTGACCCTGAGATCAAGACTTAGCTGAGACTGAGAGTCAGACACTTAACCGACTGAGCAGGTGCCTCGAGTGGGAGCCTCTCTAATTGGCTGGGACTTCTGACTCAATTCTACTCATCTTTGATCATTTATTTGCTTTCTGGTAAGAGTTCCCGGTTCTTCTTATATACTCATTCCCCGCGCAGATAGGCAATCGGCCATTTCTTCAAGACATCCTACTGTCCTTTTTAGTGACAAATGGTATTTCAAGACAATCACTGGGGCACAAGGAATATTTATGACTACTAAGTTGGTCACTGCTTCGGGGGCTTTTGGTGATGGACAAAGCTGGGAGTTTTTAAAAGAGATAAAATACCCCAAAAAATAAAATTAAATTTTTAAAAAGACAGAAAATACCCAACAAATTCATCTGCATATTTCCAATGCAAATTTGGGACCACCAGCTATCGACGGAACTTATTCTTGTATCTGTATTTTTTCCCCCACACTGAGTCCTCGTTCCCATGTCACTTTTTTTCTTTTGCCCGATCTTCATTGTTGAATGACGGTCACAAGTACAATTTTCTCATTAGAGTTCAGTGACTTTGTTTTTAATGGAGTTTTTGTCAACTTGCCAATTTATGAACGACATTATACTCTAGCTAATTTGAGAGAAGATACAAAGAGGCAATTATTAAAAGATTCTTAGGAAGTTCATAGAATCTCTGGGAGGGCCAGAGAGGTAAGAGGAAAGGAGACAGCCAGGAACTAGGCCAGTCACCGCATAAGGAAGCCCCCCAACCCCCACTGGGTCTGGGGAGATAGCGCTACAGCTCTGTCCCAGTGAGACTCGCCTTGCAGGCCAGTACCCCCCACCACCTCCTGCTGCCCCAGAGCTGCCTGCCTCTACTGTTACTCGAGCCAGAGAGTGACCTGTGTCCTTTCTTTGTTCCTTCTTGAATAAGTCTCCTGTGAGTGCATCTCATTGGCAGTCCCAAGTTAGGTCTGTGCCCTACCTACAAACCAGCTGAAAAGTCAAGTTCTGTTTCCTGTCTTGGGTAGGCAGGACTTTTAACATGGAAATCCTCCAAATAAAGGAGGGCTGCTCGAAAGATACCCTGGCGTCTATAAACTAGGCAGTTGCAGGTGTTCTGAGCTGGTCGTCTGGAATGTGCCCTCGGAGCCTTTCTGAAAGGCATTTTATTCACCCCAGGCTACTACTTATTTGATGCTCTGTCTAGACAGCATCATTGAGCACTTTCTTCTGTCTGACTTCCCCTGCCCTATCCTTATCACCCACATATCCAAGTTCACCCCTTCTTCCATCTGGTGTGTGGAGCTATGCCCCAGCCCACTACTCTTGACCCACACCGCTGCATGGGGCCTCCACAGGCTTTTTCGAAAAATCAAAGTACCCTGACTCATTTGCTTACATTCTGAGTTCAGTGCTCATGGGTCTACTTAAAGGAACTCAAGTTTTAATCAACTAATGTAAGCATATGCGCATGTGGCTTTAGAGATTCTTGCAAAATATTACCTTCACTGCAATTAAGTAAACTACCAGCACTTCAGGTACAGAACAAGAAAATGTCCACGTTGACATTTCTACTCCCAAGACAAACTCTTCAATGGCCACAATGGCCTGATGGTTACAACAGTTATCATCGATTAAGAAGTTGGTTGAAAGGTTCTAAATCATCGAGATCGTGGATTTACATCTACTAATAATGATATTCCTCACTCTAAGTGTGTGTTGGGCCTTGAGATGTTAACAAATATTGTGAAGCCAATGTGATCAATGAGACTTAAAAATTAAATGTCCTGGGTGGCTCAGTTCGTTGGGCGCTAACTCTTGACCTCAGCTCTTTTTTTTTTTTTAAGATTTTATTTATTTATTTGACAGACAGAGATCACAAGTAGGCAGAGAGGCAGGCAGAGAGAGAGAGAGAAGCGGAAGCAGGCTCCCCGCTGAGCAGAGAGCCCAGGACCCTGGGATCACGACCTGAGCCGAAGGCAGAGGCTTTAACCCACTGAGCCACCCAGGCACCACTCTCAGCTTAGGTCTTGATCTCAGGGTCATGGGCTCAGGCCCTGCAATCAATCAATCAATCAATCAATCAATATCCACTACATGAAAACAAGCCACTGCATTCTTTTTAGTTCTTAAAGTCATGCAATACTCAATTTAGTAATTTACAAAGTTTCATTAAGGAATGATAAATGTACAGCCTGAGGTTCTTAATTACAGCAAAGACACTATAGAATCACTTTTTCAGAATGGCTGAAATAATACAAAGAAAACAGCAGGCAACACTATAATCCATTCTTCTGTCAGTAAATGCTGTTGGAAGAGTCACAGGCTTGAAGAAACAAGCAAAAAAAACAATGTTAGTGTATGGAAGCTTTGGATGGAAGTACAGATGTTTCTATCACAGCCCAGTTTATGGCATAGTATTTACCAGTTGTTTCATTTTATTTTTTTTTAAGATTTTATTTATTTGCCAGAGAGAGAGAGAGAGAGAGAGAGCGCGTGCACACACGAGCAGGGGGAGAGGGGACAGAGGGAGAAGCAGGCTCCCTGCTGAGCAAGGAACCTGAAGCCGGAATTGATCCTGGGACCCTGGGACTGTGATGGAGCTGAAGGCAGATGCTAAATGACTGAGCCACCCAGACATCCTTTGCCAGTTGTTTTAATCATGAAGTACACAAATACTGTCTCTTGAGAGGGCCCTATGTCCCGGAGAAGATATATTTTCAAGGTGCGTTTTAGGTTTCAATAACATAATAATACCTGGGGAGCCTGTCTACCTCAAAGAGAAGAGCACGCTACTCTTGATCTCAGGGCTGTGAGTTTAAGCCCTATATTGGGTATAGAGAAAAAAATAAATTTAGAAAGATAGCTCTCGGAGAACCTGGGTGGCTCAGTCGGTTAAGCGTCCAACTCTTGATTTTTTTTTTTTTAAAGATTTTTATTTATTCAGGGACAGAGAGAGATCACAAGTAGGCAGAGAAGCAGGCAGAGAGAGAGAGAGGAGGAAGCAGGCTCCCCGCTGAGCAGAGAGCCCGATGCGGGACTCGATCCCAGGACCCTGAAATCATGACCCGAGCTGAAGGCAGAGGCTTAACCCACTGAGCCACCCAGGCATCCCCAACTCTTGATTTTGACTTAGGTCATGATCTCAGGGTCATGAGGCTGAGCCCTACATTGCGCTCCTAGCTGGACGTGGAGTCTGCTTAAGAGTCTCTCTCTCCCTCTCCCCATCCCCTCAATCCCTCTCTCTAAAAAAAGAAAAAAAAAAAAGATAGCTTTTTTACTTTAATAATACCTAACATTCACTGAGCACTTGCTCTGCCCTGGGCACTGGTCCATGTTTCAGAGCTTTACCTGTGGTCACTCACTCCTAACCCAATGCGGTAAGCACCATCACCATCCCCATTTTTTCCCATGGGGAAACCAAGGCACAGAGCAGTTAGATAACTTTCTCAAAGTCTCCTAGCTAGTAGGTGGCCAAATTAGGAGAAGAGCCAGGCAGTTTGGACTTCAGAATTCCTACATGTAGCATTATAGTTGCCTCTTAAATTTTATCTGTGTTTTATGGGGAAAATGGATTATGAAAAATCTCAGAAAATATAATGCTATTGGATTGGTTGCTTTGGTTAGAATAAAGAAATATATCCAGATAAAGTTCTGGTGCTCGCCCATGTGAAAACCTTAAATGCACAGTATGTTACAAAATGTCTTCAATGTAGTTATTTTGATAACAATCAGGAACACTTAAAATATGGAAGCATCTTTGCAATATTTTAAAATAGGATTAGAAGTGACCAAGAAAACATTTTGTCCCACGCAGAGATTTGTCTTGCAACAAAGTATTTAAAAAGTTGTTGAACTTAAAGATGTTGCAGTTTGTTGGTAAGTTTCTTAAGCTAAAAACACCTATTCCAATTTTCTTTCTTTCTTTTTTTTTTTAAGTAAGCTCTTGGCCCATCATGGGGCTCGAACCCACGACCCTGAGACCAAGCATCACATGCCGTTTGACTGAGCCAGCTAGGCACCCCCTGATTTGCTTTTTCTAAAGAAGCTCATGCTATGGAGAAATTTGAGAACAAAAATCTAGAGAAGTTTCCATCACTAGGTTATTTTGTTGTGGACAGTGATGTCTCCCCTTAAAGACCTCTTTGTATACCTAAACTCGGAAACAGAATTGACAGATCGACGGTGCTGTAAGAGGCAGAGCCAAAGGGCGCACTTCTCATTCCAGACTGTATGAGGTGTCTCTCTTGGCTTTTTGCTTTCTTAAACAGCTTTATTGAGGTTAATTGACAATCAACTTCACCCATTAAAAGTGTTCACACTTGTGCATATGTCCAATTTATATACCCATAAAACCATCACAACTGATCAAGAACTCTCGGGGTGCCTGGGTGACTCCATCGGTCAGGTGTCTGCCTTCAGCTCAGATCCTAGGTCCTGATCTCTGGGTCCTGGGATCGAGCCTCCCATCAGGCTTCCTGCTCAGCAGGGAGTCTGCTTTTTCCTCTCCCTCTGCCCTCTGCTTAGGCTCTCTCTCAAAAATAAATAAAATCTTTAAAGAAGAAAAGAACTCTTTCAGCTTTGATAGCTATTAAATGATGCAACAAATGGACCTTGAGCCAGACTTGTAATTGCTCTACTTCTAAGTGTTAAAACACAATTTAAAAATAAATATGGAGGAGCATAACTCTCCCCTCCTTAACTGTGGGTGGCACGTAGTGACATCCTTCCAACAAGGGAATGGGGGTTGGTGAGAGTATCTTCCTGGGAGAGATACTGACAGAGCCTGCCCCAGCCGGGTGAGCAATGTGGTAAGTGATAAGTCATGGGGACGGTATGTACCCTTGACATGGTGTGATGAGCATGGCACTTCGGTGTTCCTCCCCCATAAAACAGAACCCCAGGGTCTTACCATGAGAGAAACATCAGACAAACCCCCAGTAGAGGGGCATCCTACAAAATACCTGACCAGCACTCCTCAAAACGGTCAAAATCGTCAAAGACAAGGAAAGTCTGCAAAACTGCCATAGTCGAGAGGAGCTTAAAGACACACACACACACACACACACACACACACACAACTAAATGGGACATGGTATCCTGAGACAGAAAAAGGACATCAGTAAAAACTAAGGAAACCTGAATCAACTATGGACTTTGGTGGCAAGAGAATGAAAGTGATCACTTCACTTGCACCAAAGCTTGTAATATTTCCTGGACCCAAGAGGCTCTATTAAATAACATTTGGAAAAAAATAATTCTGTCTTTTTTTATGCTTTCCAAGTTTCTGTTTATGACTTTATATATATCTAATTTTAAAATAACTATACATATAGGGCACCCATCAAAAATGTGTTCCGGATGGGTGTTGGTCTTCTAACCAGAGCCACCGACTTCAGTATCTTAAGTTCATTTGGACCTGGGTTAACTTAGCCAAAGAATTTCTGAAGATGCTCCAAGCCATGCCCCGTCCATTTCAAGGATCCAGAAACAAGTATCTGAATTGATTATGTCTCTTCTCCCATCCTCTGCACATCTTGGCTTCTCCACTGCGGTTTCCCGCTAACAACCTCCAATTTTCAAGGAGTTCTAGACTTAAGTGTCTCCGGACAGAGTACTCCAAGGCACTATGCTCTTATTTTATTTTTTTTTTAAGATTTTATTTATTTATTTGACAGAGAGACAGAGAGAGAGCATGAGAGGGGAGAAGGTCAGAGGAAGAAGCAGACTCCTTGCTGAGCAGGGAGCCCCATGCGGGACTCGATTCCAGGACTCCGGGATCATGACCTGAGCTGAAGGAGTCGCCCAACCAGCCGAGTCACCCAGGCACCCAAGATGCTCTTATTTTAGAAGAACCACTTTACCTTTTGTCCCAGAGGGAAGAACCTGCTGCACATACCACAGACTTTGGTTCTGCACTCAAGAGCACCGTGACCTTGTGGTCATGCTTCAGCTGTGAAATGAGAAATGCCATGAGGGCCTTTCTAGTTCCTTCTGTCCATTTTCTCCATGTCCATCACTTCTAATGAGTGAGGTGAGACAGTAGGTTGCTTGAGAGGGAGCCTCTGGGCTTCCCCCCAATCTGAGAGACTCGTGGCCTCCTCATCAGTGTCTCCCAGTGTAAGGGTATCAGTGTGACAGCAGGTGAAACCAGAGGAGGCCGCCAGGACACCTGCGCTGGCTCTGAACTTGACTGCTGGGTTCCGATTTGTACCAGAGCAGACAGGGAAATAGGAGGACCAAAGTCAGCTGGGAGCTGCTGGCATCGGAGGCCGACAAGGTGGGCAGGGCCACATTCCTCAGAAGGCAGAGCTGAGTCACCAAGGCAGAAACCAGGCTATGAGTAAGTTTCTCTCGGTCCCCAAACAGAAGCCGGGGCCACCAGGGAGCGGAGTGGAGCTGGCCGAGGGTGAGGCCGGCTGGACAGTCCGGGCTGGACACACGCCTCATTGCCATGGGCGTTTCCTTTCAAAATGAAAAAACAGACTCTTTCTAGCTACTCTATCTGGAGATCTGTATCAGTCCAAGATGAGGGAGGTATTTGAGCTCATTGCCAGCACATTTGAGTTTAACCCACCTGCCTCTTTACCGACCCTGTTTGAGCAACGGATGTGTAAAGGGAAACACTGCAATGTTCACCCGCCCCAAACTCCCCGGGGCCCATCGTCAACAGGAGTGATGGCAATGAATCAAAGTCTTACTAGCTGACCAGCTGGATGGGTCCTAGTCGACTGGCACCAGCCTGTGGGGTGACCCCAGGGACCACTGTCCTCCAGGACCAACGTGCAGCGAGCCAGAGAATTACTGTAATGGCGCTGAGCTTGGATCTCTGCTCCCTCCCTTAGCAGCCGAAAGACCTCAGCTCTCTCCAAGATAAGAATACCCACGCTATAAAGGTTAAGACAATTAAAGGAGGCTGTGCCTGTAGAGCAGCTAGCAGATGGCAGGCCCAAAAATAAATGAAACTGGTCTGTTCGATCTGGAACCAGATAAGGAATGCTCCGTCTACATTTTCCAGCTGATACTGCAGAAGGTCAAGTGACAATATTTTGGAGATCACTCTGCCAGAAGCTCGCTTTAAGAATTAAAAGTTTCGGGGCACCTGGGTGGCTCAGTGGGTTAAGCCTCTGCCTTCAGCTCAGGTCATGATTTGAGAGTCCTGGAATCGAGCCCCACATTGGGCTCTCTGCTCAGCGGGGAGCCTGCTTCCCCCTCTCTCTCTGCCTGCCTTTCTGCCTACTTGTGATCTGTCAAATAAATAAAATCTTTTAAAAAAAATTAAAATTTTGGGGTGCCTGGGTGGCTCAGTTGGTTGGGTGGGCAACTGCCTTCGGCTCAGGTCATGATCCTGGAGTCCTGGGATTGAGTCCCACATCCACCTCTCTACTCAGCAGGGAGTTTGCTTCTCCCTCTGACCTTCCCCCTTCTCATGCTTGCTCTCTCTCTCTCTCTAATAAATAAAACCTTTAGAAAAAAAAAAAAAAGAATTAGAAGTTTCGGTTTTTTTCATGGCTTTCCTGGCAGCAATCAGAGTAGTCAACGGAGGAAGAAGAGGCAGACAGGGAAGTGCCGATGGTTACAAAGCAGCAGCCTGTTCAACAAGTGTGTCCCACGGTGCTTCCTGGCCCCAGGTTTGTAAGATACACGGTCATTATATTCGACCATCCTAAGCAAGATGCATGCACCATGTATGAACACACGAATGTTTACAGACATACATGCAATGTTACCTTCACTGCACTATGCATGTAAACCAGCATTATGGTCATCTGGGGTGAGGACTCTAACATTAGCCCCTGAGTTTACTCTCACACACGTAGCCAGACACTAAAAATATTTAAGACACCAGTGAAAACCACCCCAGCCGCAAAGCGCTGTAAGCAGAGGTCAGAGAAAAAAACCCCTTCAGTGAGAAAACAGCACCTCCTAGTGGCAGGTCGTTAAAGAAACAGAAGTCAAGGCTAGAAATACCTCTCTGAAAATCCAGCCACAAGCCCGACTCATTGTTTCCAGTTTCAAAAAGAAGTCTCATATTAATAAATATCAGTAACCCAAATTCGAATTTTGTTGGGCAAAACGCTCGGCTAACTTTCCCTCTTACTTTTTTAACTAACCATGATCAAATGAATGATTGCTACACATTTACAGGAAGTCAGTAACAGGAAGTCAATAGTAATTTAAAGAAAACTTTAAAAAGTGTCATGTGTAAACTCAGACCTGTCTTTGTGAAAAGGGATAAGAGAAATAGTAAACTAAAGCAAGCAGCTCTTCTGAAATTTTAAACTTACAAAATTCACCAAAAAGGCTGCAAGATAAAAGCAAAGCAAGCCCTCAGATTATAGACTGAAACTACATAGGAAATTTTGAAGAAAAAATCAGAGAAGTCCGACCAAATTGGCATTTTAGAAAACATAAAACATGGTGGAGGAAATTAAAGGAAATAATAATGAAAGAATAGTTCCCTTGGTTTTCATTTTTTTAATATATTTTTTAAGATTTTTATTTATTTATTAATTTGTCAGAAGCAGCACAGCACTACAGGCAGAGCAGGCAGAGGGAGAAGCAGGCTCCCTTCTGAGCAAGGAGCCTGATGTGGGACTTGATCACAGGACCTTGGGATCATGACCTGAGCTGAAGGCAGACACTTATACGACTGAGCCACATAGGCGTCCCAGTTTTCATAATCTCTACACTCAACTTGGGGTTCACCACACTGACATCAAGAGTCACTCACTCTACTGACTGAGCTTGCCAGGAGCCCCTCCCTTAGTTTTTATAAATGAAAAAATGGAATTCAAGCCTAAGAGCCAACTTGCTTGAGTGGCCAGATTTCTGTCCCTGTGGCAGAGCTTGGAACCTTCTAGGGAGGGCAGAATGGTTACCGCGATCACCACGGATTAACACCATGCCAATGAAAACAAGGAGTCTTGGTGGAAGTTAAAGTATTTATTGATGTGTTTCAACTGTACATTCTCCACAAATCAGATTAAGGAGTTTGTAGGTGAAGTTTATCTGTGCATAGTGGGAAGACATATGGATAAGGAAGGAGGGGGAAGAAAGGAAAAAAAAAAAACCTAAAAAACAAAAAAACGGTCACAGGGAAATAGAAAAAAATACACCACAGGTTACCAGAACCTCCAGACTAAAATAAAAAAAGGGAAGAAAGAAAAAACAGAAAAACCGTGAGCATCATCAACTATACAAGCATCACAAAGACTCAGGTGAAGGAAACAAAATCTCCAAAGCTTTCCACGGTGTCTACAGAGCATTTCGTGTACAATGTGGAATATGCTCCTTGCACATAAAGCCAGCCCCACACCTGTCTCCCGGGGTGGGGTGGGGTAGGCGGAGCAGGGAGGGCCACCCAGTACTGAGGTCTTCTCTGAGCAGCTGGGAGGCAGCTGCCAGGAGGGGGTGGCCAGGGAAGTCAGGATACAACAGGGAGGGGGACAAGGCTCAGTGCCTCGGGGAGGGGGGGGATATGTCCAAAGAGGAAAAGACAGCACGTGTGGACATGACTGGGAGGGAAGTGAGTAGTAAAAAGCTACGGTCAGTCAACAGCAGACAGTGGAAGAACGTCCTATACAAACTACAGGCTAATTTCCGTGGAAGAACTGGACTTAGAAGGAAAGCAGTAGTGGCTGCCCTAATCTGTATACAGTAGGCTCCCTAAAAGCCGCCGAACCCGATGCTTTCAGCCTCCTGGGTGACACCAAGGTGCCCAGCACTGGGAACACCAGACTTCCAAGAACCTGGTCCTCTGACACAATTTTGCGAGGGTCTCATGATGTGCTTGAATGGTCAATGACGGTTCCCGATCACATTTAGTTTCTGGACAACTTTCTGGAAGCTAGCTCATTAGAAAAGGGAATACTGCCTTAGTTTCTTCTTCTTTTTTTTTCCCCCTAAGAAAAACCAGGACAGTGAATGAGCCTTAAACAGTGATTCATACAATGCAACTGGGATGGCCTGCACAGACAGTCTATCACTGAAAACCAACATTGTCCATTTACAGAGAGCATATGTGAGACAATACAATAGAAGTGGGATTTCTGATTAATTTAAAAAAAGAAAACTACATCAGTCAAATATCTGCAATAGATCATTTTTTTTTCATTTAAGGTTTATATATCATATAGTTATATTAACATTTTTCACCCATTTAAAAGAATGGAAATTGTGATTCTACAGTAGTACTTTATAGTCTTAATGATCCAGGAGGTCCGAATGGAAGCTGGAATCCTCTGGGAGCAACTGCCGGGCAGGAGCTGCTCCCAAACGCCGGGCCTCCCTCTCCTGGCCCACCTGCAGCGCCCACTCCGACCAGCGCCGTGCTTCCTCCCGCTTAGATCTGCATCTGCTCTAGGTATTTGTAGGTGGGGTTTTCATAACCATGGTTCTGCATCTTGTTCAGGTGACGCTCCTCTGGGGTGAGCATCGGGTCAACCTGGAGGAATGAAAACGGAAGATCACCTCACTGTCCCAGAAGAGAACCGCACAGGCGATCGGAAGACGAGAGCTGTGGAACCAAAATCTACCTGGTGTCCAACTGCCACTGGGCACAGCAAACCAGAGCTGGTGGCAAGGACACAGGAGGAGGAGGAGGAGAAGGGGGTCAAAGAGGCTGCTGAAACCTGTCCTAAAAGCCGAGTCTGAGCTGAAGAAAAGAGTGAACTGAGTTCCCTAGCAGCACAGCATCAACCAAGTCTTGGCTGCGCCACTAACTGTTCGGGACAGCCTCAGGGGGCGATCTCTGTAAAATAAGGACTGGGGACCACATGATCTCTAGGGTCTTGTCCAGCTCAGAAATTCTACTACTAGGCAAGTATCCAGCAGGAGGTGAAACCAAGTCACTAAGACACGTCTGGACTGATTTTCCAGAGCACATCACATTCCTTACTTATTGTATTCATTTTCTGGAACCAAGAAATTTGGACATTCCCATCACTCACCTCAAAATGAGTTGTAAGCAGTTCTAATTATGAATCACCAGAAGACGGAACTGAAATGCTCTGCTCTGGCTCTGAATTTCCTGTTGCTTTCTGCCCCCACTTAAAAAAAAGACTAATGGGACTGAGCCTGGGTGGCTTAGTCAGTTAGGTGGCTGCCTTCGGCCCAGGTCATGATCCCAGGGTCCCGGGATCCAGCCCTGCATCAGGCTCCCTGCTCTGTGGGGGGCGGGGGGGGGGGGGGGGCTCTGCTTCTCCCTCTCTCTGCCTGCCGCTCTCCATGCTCTCTAACTTTCTCCCTCTGTCAAATAAATAAATAAAATCTTTTTTAAAAATGAAAATAAAAAGACTATTTCATACTTGGAACACTTAACTCACTCACGATTGCCACTGTTGCCTTATCTGTCATATACCTGGTTTGCTCCTCAAAAAAACCCAAGTCAACAACAAAAACAAAAATTAAAGAAGGGTATCGACAGTCTTCATTCTCAAATACCTAAATATATCAGAAAGAATGAAACACTAAGGAAATCATCTGAAAAAAGTTTTCACCCTCTGCACCAGAAAACACTCTTTTATGGTTTCCTCACATTCACAGTCAAAGGCCCAAATTAATGTTAAAATGTGATAGGGACAACGTAATTCAGTTGGGGCAGACTTCCAAGACTTGACCTGATAACCAAGTGACTAATTTATTAACCCATGAAGTTGAGATGTTTGAATTCCATAAATCTCCCTGACAGCACAGAGCCAACCATCACCAGCTCGGGGCACAGAAAGGCCTGCTGCTCACCTCCACGATCCCATGGCTGATGGTGCCGTACTGTCTCTTCCTCAGCATCACCAGGCTGATGACGATGACCGTGGCAATGGCCACCGCGATGACCAACAGCCCGATGAGGGCGCTGCTGCTCAGACTGAAGTCCTCCCGCAGGGGCCCCACAGATTCCTACAGTAACAGGGCAGACGTGCAACAAGGTCTCAGTGACTCTGCACGGCGGGAGACACACACTCCGGGGAGGCCGAGATCCTGGAGAGTCGTGACTCTGAATACTAAGGGAGCGCCAAGATCCTGCCTTCCAAGTAACCATCCCCATAAGGAGAACTCCCACTTTTCCCAATCTCCATGGAGATCCTAATTTTAGCTTTCTTATCCCAAAGTATGGAAAAATGGCGACGGGGGCCTTTGATAGCTTGAGACACCAGGCATCTCTCCATTTTTCACTTGAAATGGAAAACACGAACCCCTGGCCGTTGGGGTCTGCAGCTGAACACGTACCGGCTCTGTCTCCAGGCCGCCAACCCTCTCGGCATTGAAGATCATTTCCTTAACGTCCAGAGTCTCGTCGATGACCTGAAACGGTATGAAGAGGTCAGCAACCGGGTGCACGTGGACATTTAGTACAAATGGAAGCGCTTCTTTTCTACTCCAGGTATTATCTGGCGGAGGGAAGTGGAGTCCTGAGGACGCCCACTAACCAAGCAGTTCGTCACATTCTAAACCCACTCACCAAACCCCTCAAGGAGGAAGCAAGTGCGGACACAAGGCTACTGCGCCACAGCCGCCTCCTCGGGGACCTTCCCCTGCATTTCCCTTTAGGTAACCACCAAGGAGAGACGTTTCAGGACAGATTACCAAGAAAGCATGTTTAAATATTGAACTCGGTTGAGGGTAATCCAGAAAGTGCTCATAGAATAGGAATAGTAGATACAAACTTAAGGCAACAGAAGAGTAAAAGTCGACTGTATTCCAATTTCAAGTTACTAAATCTCTATACTCACTTGAAAACGGCCTCTCATATTTTAGCACTATCTGTAGGTGCAAGTCTATAACAACAGATGAGCTACTGCTAAAAAGTGATTCTTTATCCCTTCTCATACCCAGATGCTCAACACCACAACCGATTTGTGGGAGCAGCTGGAGCCGACCCATCTTCTACCACACGGAAAAGGAACACACGGAGGTTCATCTGGGAAGCATCGAGAACAATGCGACTCACGCTGATTAGTCTCAAAATTTCAACAGGGCAGGGCAGAAGGGAGAAATGGCTCACCATATTTTCATCCACTTTATTCTTACTGTTAATCACTTTCTCCTCAGCACCGATCAGTCCTCCATCCTGCTCTCCCACTCCAGATCCTGTGTGGGAGAGAGATCACAGCAGAGTGTTTCGCAGGCTGGGCTGGCCTCGTGCCAACCTCACGGTAGCAGCAGACCCCCTCCTGAGGGCCAGGGAGCCCTCGCTGATCACCTCCCCACCCCCACCGCCCATCCCAGCTACATGATATGCTACTTTATTCCCATCTGTAGGGATGCACTGTGCTCTGTAAGGATGAATGGTACAGGCGTTTTTCAGAGACCGATGGGTATAATGGAGGAGGAGAGTGCTTACTTCTGTCCAGCTTGGAAAAAGTGGAATGCCAGCCTTCGGAAGAGAATGTTTATTGTAAGGAAAACAGAAGTGGAGTCCGAAGTCATTCTAACCCTCACGTGACATTACCAAGCGCCCGTTATCCCACGACCCGGTGCTTCCACACCCTGGGCTCCCTCTGCACGGAGGCACCATCGTACCAGCAATGAATCTGCACGTCTGCCTCGAGCGTCCTATTTTATTCCACAGGCAATTCTTTCCGCCTGAGATACCCTCCTTGCCTGACCTCAAACACTTCCTGTTTGTCCTCTGAGCTGCAGCTCCTCTTGGGAGACATTCCCAGCTTGCGGCACTTAAAGTCCTTGCTTATCCTCTTTCGTCCTCCTCTGTCTCCCACTAGCCTGTCACCCTCTGAGGGCTTAGATCGCAGATGTCCCATCTTCAGTGGGGATCAGAGAAGAACAGGAAGGAAGCATTCCACAGACAGGGAGAATTCTAAACACGAGGGTGGAAGGTACCTTTCTGTATATGGAGCAAAACTAGCCACACTCCTCTTGTCAAGGTCAGACATCGCCTGAGCCAATGTCACCTGTGCGTGGCACCCCAAATGACAGTATGTGAAGATGTGGCGTGACAAGCCAGCACAAACCCAGGCACAGAAGAATGGACGAGCCTTCTCCTTATTTCCAGCTCCAAAAAGCATGTGACTCCTAGCCATCCTCCCAGTTTTTCATGAATAGTAAGATCCACCACTTTATATAAATGTCTGTGATCTGAGCCTTCTATAGCAAGATCCCCCTGCCAGCACACCCAGCATTCTAAGGGGGCAACGTGCATGTGAGGACGACTCACACCAGAGGACTTGCCAAGCACTGCTGTCCCTGGGCTTGCCGACAGTGACACTGGGCCCAGCCACAGCCAAGCCTTCCAACTCACAACTGCACTCACTCTTGCCGCGGGGTCATGAGTAATAGCCACCCCAGGCGCCGATCACGCGGGCTCGCTACTGTGTTCACTCATGAGAAGGCAGCCAAAAATAATGCCGGTTTTCCCTAAAGCTTTCACTTCAAAGAGGAATTTCACAACTCGATTCTAGGGTGAGTTAAATCAGGGCTGGCCTTTGTAGTCTCAAAATGCCACTGGAACAGTATTACTGCCCGCCTACTACTTGAGAAAGAGGAATCTGGAGAGGTGCTGTCTCAGCAAGGATGCCGACGAGGAAGCCTAGTAAATTCTAATCCTTCCGACACTCCCTCTCTCCCCTCCACCAGATTTTAAAGGTCACAGGGCAAGATCCTATTTGAAAAGTAACGTGGCACTGAACCAACTAATTTCAAGTCCTACTACTAGTCTAGACCATTCTCAAACTCCTCTGGTGGCATAACCCACAGGTTTTCTTAGGACCAAAACCACTTTGATTTTCTAGAAGGCATAAATAAGTGACATTAAGAGAACAAAAACTCTCGTTTAAATTATTCCAGCTAATAACTGAGGTAGGAGGACAAAAGCCAGATAAACTAGGAAATTCATCTCTAGCTACAAATATCTAGGATGCACTGTTCAGAAGAAAGGAAACACAGTCATCTCCAATAAGAGGCATATTCAAGTAGAACCAAATCAGGTATTTACATGCAAGTGATTTTTACAAGATTTGAACTGCACTCTCATGTTCTGAGGAAAAGCTGTGGCAAAAACCACAACATCAAATTCCTCGAGAACACTGCTCAGTCCAACCACAGTCTGCCAGAGCCAGCAGACAGGGCTCATAAAACACACCCTAAGAACACACTGACCCTAGGACGGCAGACTACCCAACAACCTGGGGAAATTCAGCAACACTTTATGGAACAGAAACACATGAGCTTTGAAGACAAAGGAGCTGGGTTCAAATCTGAATTCCTCCATTTCTGAAAGTTATGAGTATGAACAAATCCTGCAGCCTGAGGCTTCTTCAACCACCCAACCTGTCAGAGAGCTAAAACCCGACCATGAGGTGTGCTCAGTGCATTAAATGAGAGCAAGCACGTGAGGCCCTCAGAGTGGTGCCTACTGAGTCGTAGCCCATTCTGAAGTTTGGACGCTCACTACCGCGCAGCAAGAATTCACTTGTCACAACCCGTTCCGTCCACCAGCTTCTAAGCTTTTGAGGATGGCTACAACTCCGGACAGGAGACAAGTGGGCATCAACAAAGGGCCAGGTACAGTGAAAGGGAAAGATGTAGTGGGAGCAGCAGACTGGGGGGGAGGAGGGGGTCGGCGGGAAAGAGGTCAAAGAAAACGACTGTCTACCTGCCCCTAAATCAAGCACATTTTAATTGTTTAAAAAGATTGTTTTTTAAAGTAAACTCTACACCCAATGTGAGGCTCGAACTCCCAACCCGAAGATCAAGAGTCACGGGCTCTAGTGACTGAGCCAGCCAGGCGCAGCCAGCATATTTTCAAAAATAGGAGCAATTCCAGCCAACCTGTTTAAATTGTATATGCATTTAAAAATCTACCCAGATGAAAATGTTTTACACAAACATCTGTACTCTCTGGGTATCCAGAAGGAAAGTTTAGGATGGCACTTTATCACCAACACCACTGACACTGGATTCTATGTGGGGGACATAGGGCTATCTGGCTCCCAGCCACGCCTGAAGAAATGAGGTGGGAAGATCTCAGGTGATGGTATGACACAGAAAATGAAACTCCCGACACATGGGGGAAGTGAAGAGGAATGAGGTCTTTAAAGGTAACATCTTTGACAGACCAACCTTTTTTCATTGGGTGGTACAACTCCGGCTGAGTGTCTAGCAGAAAGGAAAACAATAAAAAAAAAAAATAGCACAAAAAGGAGATTAAGAAAAAAAAATGGCTTCTTTCAAAATTCCTATCTTAGAATTTCTCTGTAACGTGAACAGAAAGTATGCTTCCTTAAAGATATGCCTGAAATACCCCACAAACAAACCAGCAGGTAACAGCCATAGCATGGACTGGAAGGCAGGAGAGAAAGAACAGATCTGCCTTGGGTCTTTGGGGGGAAATTTTCTGGGAGAGTCCCAAATTCTTCAGCTGAGCCCACACAGTTATTTTTCTTAGGAAATAATAAAGTCAGTATCAACCGTGGTCTTCTGACAAGGGGATAAGGTCCCAATTCAGACCTGTGCGAGATGCCCCGGCCCGGAACAAGGTGTGTGAGCACAGCCAACCTACAGGCCCACGGAAGTCTGGCGTTGGGAAGGGCAGGTTTTGGGAACGAAGTGGTATCTCTTTATGTCTCTGGCTCCTTTCTCAGATTCTGTCTGAGTACCGCAAGGTCACCCACACTGAGCTGGCGCTTCTGGGGTAACTGGTTCAGAAGGCATTTGATTAAGGTCTGAAGGCCAAGCTGGATGCTCCCCATGGTCCCCGTTCAGCAGGTGTCTGGCCCGTGCCACTCTATCTGACCAGGGGCAGCTGACTACACCCAGGACTGCAGGGGCTCAGATCCTTACTCTCCCCCTACAAGCCACATGACCCTGGGCAGACACTTAACTTCTTTACATCCTGGAATGCCCAAATGAAGACAGTCCCCAGGACCTATGTCCGGGGGCTTTCTTGAGGACTCAAGGAGAGCAGCCGGGCACCAGGGGTATGATAAGGACTCCATGGTTGTGGCCACGATTTTCCCTGCCACCCCCATTAGCAGTTAGAGCAGCAGACAAATAAATAGAAACTGATTCCACACCCTGGTCTCAGGGCACCTGGCTCACCAGCTTGTTTATTTCTGGTGCAGACCCACAGCTTTTAAAGATCCTTTCAGACACTGAGAACCAGCAAGGGAATAGAAGGAAGCATGCCAGACTGGGAGTCACAGCGACAGGACTTCTGATCCCGTCCAACCACCACCCGCCGCCGCCCCCAATACCAGAGGTGTCACCTTGAACAAGTCAAGCCTCCTCTGTGGCCTCTCCACGGCCTGCCCCCCCCAACTTGTTATGAAAAGCTGATGACCTCACATAACACAGAAGTGCTATTTCAGCAGCAGAGTGAGGTCCACGTGCAAGGAGTCACACACTCTGGTGCCAGCTGACAGGACCAGGAAAAAGAGAGGGTTTCACACAAACCATCTGTGAAGTGAGAGAACTACTAACCTCATGGGGATCCTGAAGCCAACCACCTGAAGGCCCCCAGCACGGTGCCTGCACACAGGAGACGCTCGGGGAATCCAGTTTCCTTTTCCCTGCCCAGCTGTCCCACCAGGTTCCAAAACGCTCCCTTCAACTTTCTAACTGGGTGCCACGCCCTGCCCAGCCCAGCCCCGCCCGCAAGTTGGGCGCCGTCGCGCAATCACACACACCTTCGTTCTCAGGTAAGGATGGGAAGGGATGGAAGGGACGGAACGGTGGGACCTCCTCGCTCTCCTCGGAGCTCACCCGGACGTCCACGGGGGTCTCGGAGATGGAGGCGGTGAACTGGTCCATGTCGGCACGCTGCTCTTGAAGCAGCTCGTCTGACAAAGACAGACACGGCAGTGAGCGGCTTTCAGAAACACCGCCAGTGTGAACGAGGCTAAGTTGGGTCATTCTGCTGAAGGGAGCATCTCTCCAGCTCACAACGCAGCAGACAACTCCCTCCTACCTACAACACCAATTCTGTACCACTGCAGAACCCCAGCACCAGGAGCCCAGTGCCCCCCATCCCCGGCACGCCCGTCCTCTAGGAACTCACTCTGGGGCTCAGTGGTTTCTTCCCACAGCAGAGCTCTGATGCATCCACAGGCCATGACCCCCAAATCTGTACCTGCAACTTACTGCCCTGACCTCTGGCTCATCGGCCAGCCCCCCTTACACCTGCACTTATGTCCAGCAGCGACTTCTATTTTCTCCTATAGAAAGAGAGCGCTTTTCCTCAGTGAAGGGGGTTCCACCGTCCACGCCGCTGCTGACAGCGGAAGCCTGGGCCCTGCCCTCGGTGCTTCCTGTCCCTCATCCCCAGCGCCGGAGCCAGCAGCACACCAGGCTCACCCTTCCTCTGCCACGTGCCCTACAGACCCAACTCTTTATTTCCTCCAGGACCATCGCAATGCCCACTACCCGCATTTCTCGCTTGGATGTTTACAATGGCTTCCTGGCAGTTTTGTCATTTTAATACCAAGCAGCAGCCAATGAATTTTTTTAAATTCCTGTTCTTTTTTAAAGCATAATACAGATCTAGTCACTCCCTAGTTTAGAACCCTCTAGAGGCTGTTATCCTAGAATAAAATCCAAACTCCTTGATTTTGCTAACATCTCTGCAAACTGGCCTCTCCCAACTTCTTTAGCCCCCTTTCTCCCTCAGTGTTCCAGCCACACCGATCTACTCCAATGTGTCCACCTGACTAAAGCTTCAGGCAGCTGCAGGAGTCATTCCTCCGCTCACCGTATTCTCCCCATCGTGATCTTTGCGCGGGAGGTTCCTTCTCATCACGTGGATCCCAGGCTACTGTGCTGACACAGCCTCCCTGACAACCAAGCTACTCTCCGCCGCTCCACCCTGTTCTACCCCCCACATGGCACTCCTTGTCTTGTTTTCCTGACTCCCCTACTGTAACATGACCTCCAGGACAGACTGACTGCTGTCTGTGACACACAGCAGACAACGTATTTGCCAAATAAAAGAAGATGAGCAGAAGAGGGAGGGTAAGTGAGAACATGTGTAAAGCAGGTGCCTTAAATGCATGAGCAATTAAGGAGGAAAAGGGCAACAGGAAGCTCCCTGGGTCCCCTGCAATTTCACACCTTGGAGTTTTTCTTCCGGTCACAGAGTCAAGGTCAAGAAACTCAAGGCTCTGTGGCTCCCAGCCAGCGCATCTGTCCTGGGTTAGTCCCTGACCTTGCCACATAAGCTCCAGTGAATTCGAGACTTAAACCCTGGTGTGCTAATGCCTGACCTCCCAGCCCTGGCTGCCCCGATTTCTCTCATCTTGCACTGCTGACACTCCTGAGCCTCAGCCGGAAGTCCTACTGGACTTCAAGACAAACCCAGCACCCACCAATTTCCTCTTGGATTTCTTGGGCTACATAAGGTACTTTGTAGAGCAGGGAGAGGCTCTGGTTCCTTCTTTCTTCAATCACATGGAGATGTGTCATCACCTGGAGGGACAGAATGGCAGAGAGGCCTTGTTACCAACAGAGCCAGGCCCAGAGGAAACTTGGCAGATGCTCACTTCCGCAAAGATCAGCTGCAAAAGTATATTCTCTACAAAGCCCAGCAAAGCAGCTGGCCAGAGGAAATGTATCCATCCCCACCCTGATTTACTGACCCCTACAGTACAACAGTCCCCCCCCTTATCTGAGGAGCCTATGTTCCAAGACCTCTACTGGACACCTGAAACTGCAGACAGTACCGACCCCCATGTACACTAGGTTTTCTTCCAACGCATACATACCTAGAACAAAACTCAATTTATAAACTAGGCACAATAAGAATAACCAACAATAAAATAGAACAATCATACTATAATAAAAGGGATTTAATGTGGTCTCTCTTTCAAAATACCTTCTTGCACTGCTGCCCTTCTTCTTGTGATGATGTGAGAAAATGCTATGTGAGGAGGTGACATGAGGGGAATGACAGAGGCCCTGTGACATAAAGTTAGGCTCCTACTGACCTCCTGATGATAAGGGGCGGGGGAGGGGGGCATCATTCGCTTCTGGGCTGCAGCTGACTGTAGGTAACTAAGACTACAGACAGTGAAGCCTCAAATTGGGGGGCGGCATGCTGCTGTAGAACAGTATGTTCAGACTGTATGTAATACCCCTTGGTGATCTGAGAATTTATCCAGAATGCTTGGAGTTAAAAGAAAATACATTTTAAAACTTCCACTAGGCAGTTATTGATTTGATTTTTATACAAGGCACTTAGTAACTGTACTAATCCAGAGTAAAAAGCACCCAAATTTATATGATGCCGGACACTCAGTAAGGTTTTGCTGAGTGACGGATGGAGGGAGTCCATTTTTACCACTGGTCAGATTGGATGGGGTAAAAAGAGACTGAAATCATGAGCTGGAAAGTAGATCTCCATGGAGAGGGAGCCATTCATGGATTTGCCTAGTGAAGTAACTGCTTGAAATGATTATCATGGTGAATAATAGAACAAGTTATTCACATTTAACTGAATTAGTTAGTCCTTCCAAAATTTACGCCGAGGTACAAGTAAATCTGATTTTAGGGGATGATAAAGACTTACTTATCTTTATCTAGGTTGTTCATATTTTTTTAAAAAAGGAAAAAGCCATCAAAAATGGTCATTTACTCTTAAAGCTTTTTTTCGGGTGGAAATGAAAGGTAACCTGGGCTAACATCCACCCTAGGGCCACAGTGAGGCTTGGTGTTGGCCGTACCTCGCGCAAGCTAATTCAGGATGGCTACACTTGCAGTTACCGTGCTCGTCCTAAAGAGGGTGCTCTAAGCCTATGGCTTAATTAGTGGGCTTGAAGCCATTAGTATGGTCAACATGGAAAAAAAATTAAATGGAAAGATGCTTTTATTGTAGATTGATGTCTCTCTGACCTTTAAAAGCAGGGATGAAAGCAATTTAATTTTATATTTGCCATTCTTTCAATCAAGTAAATTGATGGGAAAGCACAAGAGTAAGTGCCTTAGAAAATGCAAATGGAAAGTGAAAATGCACCACCCACCGTCTTTGCGAGCATGTGGATGCTGTTATACTTCCCATGAATTACAGAGCCATTTGATTGAGGACGGTTCTTATGCCCCCAGGAGAAACAAGAGCCACAGCGTGGAATACGGGACACCCGTGTCTTCCCGGTGAGCCCTGAGCTACAGAATGCAGGGTAGGAGCACCAGACCGCTCACAGCCCAGACCGAACACACACACCGTAACTCGCTGAACATATTCAGCATTTTCTAAAGTGTAGAGAACAGGGAACATGCAAAAGTTTGTGCAGTTCAGCAGCCAAGTTCTACTAGAAGGGCTTAGAGCACAGAGCAAATACCAGAGAGGAAGAGCCGGGTTTTCCCCAGGATCTGCTAAGAAGGGAGGGTGTTCTACTCCCCATGCCATCTGCTGTGGCACTGTGAGCCTGCCAGCAGACAACTCCTTCCCTAGTTGTTAATATGCTGATCAAGGTCTCTCCTTTCCTTCTACTCTCACGCCATATAAAAATGGCTCTTCCATAAATACTACATGATAATCTAGTTTTTCCACAAAAAAAAATCTGGAAAAAAAAAAGTCATGTTTTTTGTTTCTGTTTTATTTTGTTGGTTTTCAAAAAGCCAAGCAGACCTGAAATCTAGCCCCTGTCAAGGTGGATGCACTGTTCCACCTACACTTCCTGGAAGCTACTCCAGGACTTGGCCTTCTGCCTCCTCTCTTACTCCAACCAGCTCAAAGCAAAGCCTTGAGCTCCAGGTCCATGCCAGATGCCTCCCGGGATCCCTAGAGCCATCCCTGTCCACATTCTCCCACTCTTCCATTTCCCCAAACATCCGGCTTCTGGAGGTAACTCTGTATGTTTAAGGGTAGTTCTTCATCTTCACGGCTACTGTAATTAATACTACGCTGATGGTGAGTTGCTCAAGGGTACACACGGGATTCCATTCTGCAAGGTCAGATGCTAGCACAGGGTCTGGCATGTGGACAGCAGGCACTCCAACTTCTGAACCAAGGCAGCAGCCACTGCAGTTGCAAGACTTCTGGGCTGACTGCCTTGCAACCGTAATACACACTCGGCAAGAGGCTGGGAGGGGAGTTTCTGGGGAGATGGGCAAGTCCCCGCAGCTAAGTGCATCCCATGGACACTGGGCAGTCAGCACAGCACTAGATTTAAAATACAGGAGGAAATTAAGTAAGATCAGTTGTGTCATGACAAGGCCCTCTAGGAAAACCAACAGGCTAAGCTATTAGACTTGCTGGTTTACAGGGAAGCCAGCAGGCTTACAGGCCAGGCTTCTTTTCTACAAACACAAGAAGAGTAAAACGCAAGTTAACGGATGATACTGAAATTAAGAGGATCCCGAAACAAATCTCTCCAGATCACTATAAAGGAAAGCTGGAACCCACATGGGACAAAACCCAGGAATGTACCACTGTCTGTCTCAACTAAAACTCATGTACAAAACAAACAAAACAATTTTTTAGAATTACTGGATATAGTTGCATATATCCATTCATTCGGATGAATGGATAATGAATGGATATATGCAAACTATGTATCATTCAGATATGTAGTTTCAAATATTCATTCTGGTGGTACCCAAAATCAGAAATAAACAGGTATAAAAAAGACTGAAAAACTGACTTAGCTCTTCAATATAATCATGCATTCCTAAACTTCCAGAAACTCTTTTAAGTAGAAATAACCTAAGAGAAGAAAGTACGGGAAAGGTATTTTTACTATCAGCACTGCCCGACCACTGATCAAAGCAGTCTCCCCACTAGAGACGCTCCCACCGCAATTTCTACTCTGTCTAGTTGTACCTGGGATTTCATCTGGGCTGCCTTTTCTGGGTCAACAGCCAACACATGCTGGTAATGACGGATGGTATGCAGGCGATCTTTGTTCTCAGCACGGACATAACGCCGCAAGGCCTGGAGAATGCGATGAGGCTGCAAGAGAGAACAGTAGTTTAAAGATCCAGACACTACAGAATGAAAACAGGCAGGAAAGCAAAGCTTAAAAACACTCACCTAAGAATGTAAAGTCCAGTCAGGCATAAGGATGAAAGCTGTGCTTTTTAAAGCTTTTAGCTTACCCAGTAGCAAGAAACTACCTTTCTACAGAAAGTACCAAAAACTAAGTTCCAAAGTTATACTGGCTCCTTAACCAACAGTGTTTTCCAGAATCTCTAGCTAACTCTCCCACTCAATCTCTCCTCTTTCCTGGGTTAAGCGTCTGACACCTTAATTACGAGGTTGGCAGCCCCTGTGTCACCCAGAAAGACTCCACTTGCTCACTTAAGAAGGATACCAATTTCAAAAAAAGGAGGAGGAGGAGGATACCAATATCCTACTTTCCAGTACTTTCCATCCCCCCAAAGCAAGGTACATTAGAGTTAAAGGATAAAGAAGCATAAGGCCACTAGCACAAAGGGCTTCGACAAAAATTCCTTTACCACTTTGTTCATAATCTCATTTAGAACAGAGTGAGTGCCAAAGCTTTGAAAGGCAGGTTTTTATTCTTTGAAAGTAAAGCTACTACAGAATTCAATAACTGAGTAACTACCAAGCAGTATCGTGAGGTCAGACACTTCCGTATCACAAGCAGCACACGCAAGCAGAAAGTGTGATGCTCCGGTGACCTAAGCACATACTAGAGCGTGATACCTTTCTCCCTGCTCTGCTTTCCTTACCTCCTCCAGCCTCGCCGGAACTCATCATAAAAATGTGATCATTTTGCTGACCCGTGTATCATCATCCGTCAGTCTACATGTGGCCTACACTAGAGCTGGCAACCCCGAGGGCAGCACTCGTCAGTGACCAGGCTCTGCACACCACTCACCCGCGGCGGGTCGGACTGCAAGGCGGCGAGGTAATTCTCCAGAGCCATTCGGCGGCGGTCGTTCAGCATGGCTTCCACTCGAGCCAGGTGGGTTTCCACCAGCTGCTGCTTCTCGCTGGCCGCCTCTTTCTCCAAGGCTTTCACCATAGCTTGGAAGTGCTAAACCGAGAAAGCAGGAATGGCATGTAATTCATGGCGCCTGGAGGAAGTCTAAGCGAACTGCCTGAGCCCCCAGTGCTCCTCTCCTCGCCCAGAGCCTGTGCAGGTCGGTAACAGGGTCAGAGGAGTGGAGCAAGGGTAAGATCCAAGTACACTCTGACTGCTGTCAGAAAAATCACGTCCTTATCCAATGAGAGCATGTTCGATCTGAGCATCGGAGTCCAAATTAGCACTTCCGTCGCTGAAATCACCAGTGTTGCAAGCCCAGTGTGGGCTTTCTCAATGTGCCCTGCAAGAGGAGGAATGCTGTCCTTTCCACACTACGGCCAAGGCGCCCAACTTCCAAATCCTGAGACACAGACCAACGGAGCTAGAGTTTGAAACATATCCCAACAGCATGGTAGGTTATGCTGAGTCATTCACACCGAAGTATTGAAGGGCAAGTTATCTGTGAAGTACCTGGCCAGGCTTGAAGGTAAAGTTTGAAGGCCGTGGAACTCAATTTCTCTGCATAGGATGCACTGGCTATGTAGAAATTAACACTCCCAGATGTTCAGAGTGATTGATAAAAAAGCAAAGGCATCCCAATAAAGTCTTAACATCGCAAGAAGCTAGACTTCAGTGAATCATAAACACAAACTGATTTAAAATGCAACCTGCTTTATGAAACCCAAATCAGTCTTATAAATTGCTATCCCTCTTCCTAGCAACACTCTCTTCTATTCAAGGGGCACCCAGCTGCTGCTAAGACTCTAATTCTTGCAAAGTTAGAAGATGGACTTGTACCTCAGAGTGTCTTATTGTCTGCCTTTTGGATTTTGAAGAAGTCTGCAAAAACAGAATTCAGGGGGGCCTGAGTGGCTCACCCGGCTCAGTGTCAGACTCTTGGTCTTGGCTCAGGTCACAATCTCACGGGTCTTGAGATCGAGCCCCTACCCACGCACCCACCCTTGGGCTCTGGAAGGAGGAAAATTCCCTCTGCCCCTCCCCCAACTCATACACACTCATGCTCATGCACACACACGCTCTCTCTCTCAAATAAATACATCTTTGAGAGAGAGAGGAAAAAAAAAAGAATTCAGTACTGCTGAAAGTCACAGCCTAAGAATGAAGATGACCGAGGATTTCTGCCAAGAGAGCAGAATTAACAAACAGAGGCAGCTAAGGTTGCTTCCTGGCATGAATTAGGTGCGTTCTGGTTGGTTTGCTTTGCTTCTACTACAGGTGATCAGTTCTAGAGAATGCCAGTTTGGAGGTGAGAAGAAAAAAGAAAAAAGGTCACTTAAAACGTCCCTGTAACATAAGCTCTCGACTGAGAGACAGTGTCAAACTCTAATTTCCTGGGCATCTGGCTCTGACTGGGTTTCAGAGGGCCAGGCTGCAGGCTCTGTCCCTAGAGAATGCATCTTACCTGAATGAGAGTCTGCCTCTCTGCTTTCGGGAGGTTCTTGGCCTGAAGCTCAGCCTCTTCCCATTCCTTCTTTACCTAGAACAAAAGTCAAAGCCACTATCACCAGAGAATCATCTCTGAAACAATCCCCCCATTTTCTACCACCACTGCCAGGCCCTGAAATCTAATATAGGAAACTGCACCATATGACCCCTCACGAGCTCAGGGCTGTTCAAGCTTGTTCACAGAATTACTGTCTCAGAAGCTCCCGGACCACGACCATCCCCAAACAGAGCCTCAACTCCATGACCTCCCTGTTCTAGATAACCCCAGGCAGTTAAAAGTCTTTGTGCCTTTGAGCCTCCTCACAAACGTAAAAAAATGGGGGTGAGCGCCATGTTTTATACCTACTTCTCAGAACAGTTGTGGATAAAAGAAAACGACAAACATTTCCTGAAGTATAAGCCCGGAACAGGTGATGTGTGAGCTTTTAGGCAGTATTCAGACCTAACAAGAAATTCTTTTCAATTTTCTTTCAGTCTTCCTAAGTAACTCCAGGAGAGATCTGTACTACGGTGCTCCATGTTGCTCTAACACTTACAGCTCTTTTAAGAAAGCATCCTGAGGGGCACCTGGGTGCCTCAGTCAGTTAAGCGCCTGCCGCAGGGTCCTGGGATGGAGCCCTACTCAGGCTTCTTGTTCAGTGGGGAACCTGCTTCTCTCTCTCCCTCTGCTGCTCCCCCTACTTGTGTGCACGCACATGTTCTCTCTCCCTCTCCTCTCTTGCTGCCAAATAAATAGATAAAATCTTAAAAAAAAAAAAAAAGAAAAAAGCATCCTGAGACTCAGAAGCTTCAGCAGGCAACAGCAACTAGCTAGAGTATGTTAATTCAGGTTTGCTCTCATCTATTTTTACAGTTACCTGTTCTAACGGCAAAAGACACTAGCTTTCTAGTCACAACAGTTAAAGTTTCCCTCCTTAAAATAAAAAAATTTTAAAAGCTAGTTCATAGCAAAGAAAAATAACAAGGACATAATGGTTATAGGAAGTGCTCCACAGAGTCTGAACACGATATGCACTCAGAGAGTAATTATATTATCGGGGGGCGGGGGGGTGCTGGGCTCGCCCGGAAGAGGGCCCTGCTAACCTCTCACACTTTACCTATCCTAACACAGCATGACAATCTGGGGCAGATGGTGTCCCTTTTCTTCAATGATGAAAACCCTACTACCCAACACCAAACACCAGGAGCATAAGGGAAGTGCCAAGCTTTACCCTGTCCATCCGGTTGCGGTGCCGTATTTCCAGCTGCTCCTTAGCCTTCTGGAAGCGGGCATGCTCATTATCATCTGCAGAGGTCTCGAAATACACATCAACATCATTGGTTGGCAGAGGAGTTGGGGGAACTGAAACGAAATGACAAGAGGGGTTCCCTTTGGGGGTCAGGCCCAACATGGAAAGCTCGTCGGGCTCTAGGAAGAACACCAAGCAGAGCACCTAGCTTGCACCGTGCTCCCAGGACACGGTGCTCCTGTCTGCCAAGACTCCACTTGGTCAGATCACAGTGCTCCATCTTCCTCACGTGACATTCGGCCACCAGGCCAGTCCGTGCCCCCTGCTATCTTTGGCACCAGCCAGGCACCTACTTAGGACTTCAGGGGAAGAAAAAGAAATCCTCTATACCTTCCCACAGTTCCTGAAATCATAAAAGCTAAACTCTAATCATTTACTGCTGTCACTGGTGGCTTCTGGCCAGAAACAAGAGCAGGTATCAGACCTGCAAAGGTACCTCCCCCAAATTCTCCATTCTGAAAGGAACTTTGGTGCCGAATGGTGTTTGCACAAGACTGCGTAGAGGAAGTCCAAGCGGCTTAGCTCTAATGTTTTAGTTACAAACAGAACTGAAGAAGTCTTAGCCCCAACCCCAACACCAGGGATAAGAGGGACGACACTAAGTTGCTGTATTTGACAAGGACGCACCACAGAGTGTGAAGATACTTTGGGCGTTTCAACCCATGGCACTCACTGGCCTTACCAGGTCACTGCCCAAGAGCAAACCGTTAGAAAACACACTCCTCCCTGCCGGTCAAGCATTAAGGGCTTACTGGCCTCAGGCAAGTGAAGAGCTGCACAAGGGAGCGGAACCTTATAAAGGAAAGGTTTGAGATGACAAGTTTACCTGCCTGACCCCTTAAGAAATACTTATGAAAACTGGGACTAGCCCAGTTCACTCCCAATTTCCCAAGCCAGGGCAGAAGGACAAAGAACTTGCTAGTACACCTTGCTGTATAATATTAGAGCTAAGTGGAGAGCCAATACCAAACCCAGTGAATTTCAATTCAGAAATAAAGTCACCTAACTTCCAGAACTGTGTAGCTGTAACACAACACTGAAATAACTGTGTAACTGACAAATGCAACTACAAATTAGTCAGCCACTCCAAAGTTCTGCCGCCAAAGCATCTTTCCCTTAGCTTTAAACCTAAAAGCTGCGACTAAAATCTTGTCAAGAATGTCTGGCTCCCACATAAGTTTAAAGATGATCGCCACAGCCAATTTTCAGATTAACCAAATTAGAATACGCAGCTTCACAAGCCGCCTTCCCCGTGATACTCCAAAGTTCATCTGGGAGAATGTCGATGCCCTGAAGTCCATCGGTGCCCATGAGCATGCTGCCATCAGCAACGCACGTCTGCAGCTTAAAGGCTTATGTGTTGGAGACAGTCTTCGGTTCCTGTCACTGGGCTGGATAAAGACAATACAAAACTCAAGCTGCCTCCACCCAGTGGAACGAAAAGGTAAAGGCAGAGCAGCCCCAGAGCTCTGTTGGGACCCAGACCTACAACCATGTCCTTCTGTCCATGTGAAAACAACCAGCTCAAGAAACCAGCACATTTGCCCACCTCTGACCCCTCCAGGGAGGGGCACACACTTGACCAGAGGCACAGTGATGCTTCTAGGCTCTCAAAGCACTCACTCAACCGGGGACCCCACAGATCTATGAACACCAAGCTTCTCTGTGGCAAGTCTTCCTACCCGAAGCACTGGTAAACTACAATTCTGTAGACTGCAGAGCCAGGAATGCTGTAGAGGACAGCCATGCCATCACAGCTGCCAGCGCTATCTACGTGATCCTCTGGGAACGACTGTCTCTCTGCATTCAGGGAGATCTTTAACCACCCAATTCCTCGGGCTTCACCCCCAAATAATGTTGTTGCACCTTAGTTTCAGTAATTTTACAAAGCAGGAAATATCACAATAATTTCTGTCTCTCTGTCTTTCCTGAACAAAGAAGTTTCTGCCACCAAAGTTCCCTAAGGACTCATACTGTTTCCACACTTTCAATTATTTCTAATAAAAACAGCTTTTCCACAGAGCAGCAGCTGGAGTGAAGGTGCTAAAAGCACACCATATCATGTTAAGATTTAAAACAGCTTTTGGTAGGGGAGGAAAGAGGAACATGAAGGTATCTGAACGAAAATCCATCAGAAGCTACAGCCCAACATCTTTAAAGCAAAAACCAGAAAGGACCAGCAACTCCTTACTCTAACGAGTTCCAGGATCAGAACCAAGAAATGAGTGTTAAGCCTGAGCAAGGATTTTCCAAACACACGGACTAGCTAGCACTGTGAGGTAAGACAACAGGGGCCTGAGAAAGGGAAGGGAGTCACCACAGAGAAAAGCTTAAGTTCTTCTATCCGTGTCTAAGTGAACCCAGCCCACCTGAACAAACCACTAAATGTCCTCTGTGACCAAAGGACACATGAACTAAAATTCTTCCACTTCCTAACGGTCTGCGTGATCCAGCGTTGCCAAAACCCTGGAGAAACAAAGGGTACCGTGCAACTGCAGAGCTCGTTCCCTAGAGTGCATAAATTAGCAAGACATCTCGATATTCTGGACTCTTAAAAAAAAGTAACCCTAGGGTCACTTCTCTAAAGAGCGGGCACCCCCTCAGCCAGCACCATGGGGGTGGGCGACAGGGTAGCCCCAAGACAAGAATAAGAGTGAGAAGCCCAGGAACAAGAACGGGCAGAACTCAGGGCCGCTGTGCTGACCATTCTGTGCCGACCATTCTGTGCCTCTCCACCACAGCCAGCTACGGTCAAGACTGCCATCCCCAACCAACACAGACACATGCCGGGAGCCCACAGATGACAAGGCAGGATGCGAAAACAAGCCCCCGGGCTCTCCCACTGGGCCGGGGAGGGGACACACCACCAGCCACCAGCCACCGCCACCGCCACCACCACCACTGCCACCAAGACCCACGGTGAGCATGGGACACACAGAACTGGGCTCACGGCTGCCAACAGGAGAGCAAAGCCTAGATCTAGAAAGCACAAAGAGGAGCGGAGGAACGACGGACATCAAACACCTGCGTCGGCAGGGAGCACGACACTGACGCAGTCACGAGGACGACCGGGAGAGAGACAGAACGCCGGACAGACAGGGCCGCGGCACGGAGCCCGAGCGCCGAGACTTACTCATCGCTTTACACACAGCCATACAATAATCCTCAGACTCAAAATTGTTCCTGTTGCCTCCGCAGCCACCATATATAAAGCGCACGCACTTTCCCTTGGAGAGGTCGAAGTACCAACGGGGCATCACGGCCCGGCAGGGCCCCGTCATCGCCTCCTGGGAGCAGACAGCTGTGTGGAAACGGTCAGAAGGTCAGCAGGACAGAGGCAGCGGCTTCGCGCGCTTCCCAACTGCTATAGGCCAGCGAGGGCCACGCCGAGCCCCCATGGACGCCAAGCCCCGCCGGGACTTCACTGCCCTGGCCAGCTAGCTCACCAACTCCAGCCTGTCGTTCAGGAGGATGCAGTCATCCTCCCGTTCTGATGGAGTGGAGGCAAGCAGGAACTGAAAAGAGCATTTCTCCCACTGTCTGGAGTCTAGACCAACACAGGGGGATTCTGGGTCTCACTGCTCTGGGAGCCTCACAGTTCTGATCTGGCAAGTAGAGCCATCTGCCTGACTTGTCCATCATGCTGGGGTCAAGGACCAAAGGAGCCCAGTGCAGGGGGAAAGGCTGCTTTAGTGGTGATGACCACAGGAAACGCTACTCAGGCACCCTGGAAGCATGCGTGGTGGGCATTTTTATGGTCTCCAAGGTAAATCATAAACTTTTAGACTTGTTCAGTATTTCCCCCACACTGAGTCCTAAATAATTCTTCAGAGCCTAATGGCTTCAAATATACACTCAGCAGGAGACTGCGTGTCAACAGCTCTAGAATGGACACAACCTTTTTTTCTCTTTTTTGGGAATTGGCAAGATGAAAATCCTTCACCGGTTGGTCGTTAAACTCCACCCTCCCCAACACAGATATCTTCTAGTGGACAAATTTGGCAGCCTACAGATGGGAACACAAGAACCAAGAAGTCACTTCCATTCTAGAAGGTCCGGGCTTTAGAACACTGAGGAGGGGGCCTCCCTTGGGGAGAGAACATTTCTTCCGGCTGCATGTGGAAGAACCCTGCCCAAGCATAGACCACCTTATCTCCCTGATTCTCTGGTCTGGTCCTTCTTCTCTAGTTAAGTCCTTATAATGCAAGTGAAAGTCTCCGATTCAATTTCAGGTCCCTCCCTGGGTGTGTCAACTGCCAGACCCCGCAGAGGCCTGGCCCCCCAGCGCTAACAGGGCGCCACCAGCATGCTGGCGAGCCGATTTTACATCAGCGCCCAGAAGCACCACCTCTCCTGTGACTTACCTGTGATGAATGCAGTCCAAAATTGCAAGCAAGTACTACCAAATGGATTCTAATGCCACAAGTTTACATCAGGTTACCTTTAACGTCGTGAGTAATTTCCTTTTCTGAAATCGTCCCATCGCTGCTGGGTTCAGTCGGGCTCTCCTCATTGTAGTCATCTCCTTTAAAGCTGTCGTAGTAGTAATCACGGTCTTCCACCACTTCCTCCCCTTCCTCCTCATCCTCATCGTCCTCATCCACAGCTGCTTCTGTGAAGTCCTCCAAATCTGCTTCGGTAGGAAATTCACTAAAGGTCACAACAGAAAAGGAAGGTTAATACCAATTCCTATGTGCACGGCACAACAATGATTCTCTTCCCTATTCTGAAACACAAAAACAGAGGCAGGAAATAAGCTCAACTCACAGCTCACTGGGCCACTACAACCCTCAGCCCAGCTACGCCAGCAAAAGGGCAGATCTGGTGGGCAGGGACTGCATTAACCTGCAGCAAGTCCTACGGCTAGAATGAAATACCGGCTGGCTCAACTCCCGCGGAACAAGGGACTGCCCGCTTTATCCAGAGGCAGGCACTGGCAGGCCCCGTCCACCAGAAACAAGTGCAAGACAAGAGTTTACCTCTTATAAATATCATAGTCTTCCTCTTCATCCTCCTCCTCTTCTTCCTCCTCCTCCTCTTCCTCCTCTTCCTTTGACACAGTAGATTCAATCATCTTTGTCTGAGGGCAGCACACATATTCAGTGCCGTGAAACTGGTCTACCCCACAGGGCAGCAGCATGCCGTAGCGATACAAGGTCATTCCCTGAGTCAGACAGGCCTAAAGGAAACCCACAGGTCCGCAAGAGAACATTAATAACATTTGGTCTAGTAGTCCCCAGTTATTAGCTTTATCCAAAAGAAATGCCTATCAAATCACTATGTAGGGCATCTGGGTGGCTCAGTCGGTTAAAAGGCTGCCTTTGGCTCAGGTCATGATCTCAGGGTCCTGGAATAGAGTCCCACATCGGGCTCCCTGCTGAGCAGGGAGCCTGCTTCTCCCTCTTCCTCTGCCTGCTTCTCTGCCTACTTGTGCTCTGTGTCAAATAAATAAATAAAATCTTTTTAAAAAATGACTACGTAATGCTTTCTCTCATGGACATATCAATTTTCTGTCAACAAGTTGTGATGCCATTATTTTAAGAAGATTTACAAATTTTGCTTAACGGGCAATGAGGAAACATCATCTGAGCCAGGAACAATGAAAGCCCAAAGTTAGAAAAAATTAAGGAAAAGGGAGTTCTTCTAGTAATTATCAATGCTGGCTGAAGGTGGTCAGCGATAATTTACATTCCTCGCTATGAGGGCATGGTGTCAGAATGTGACCAAAAAAACTGACTAGTGATACCTCTTAACTACAGAAGGCAAGTATAAGAAAGGCTATTTCTCCTCCCAGAAGAATGAAATGGCATCTAATCCTATCAGTATATATGTCAAGACAGGGTTTTCTATAACTGGCTATTTCTACTCTAAGTTCCTAGGGTTGGGACGGCCTCCTTGGGAACCCGACTGACAGTATCCTTGCTTTTTAACATCCTTAACTTGAGGGGCTGGGCAGTCAACACTGTATTTTCCCATGAAAATACCCTCCCAAATATTTTTAATTTAGAAGATACAAATAATCTTACATTTTGAAGAGATAAAGAGAAAATAAAATCAACTTGAAATCATGAGGTTTGGAAGAAAATGCTACTTTCTCTCTTAACCAGAAAAACAATACATGATCCATTCTTTTACCTCTTTGACTACAGTGTGCCAATGCTGGTGATTCTCGCACACCTCCATCCGCTCTTTGTGGAAAAACTGGCACTTTTCTGGAACTAGTAGAACATCACTTACAAATTCACCCACTAAAAGAGAGAAAGCTTTGTTACAGGCAAATCTGATGATTCGAGGTAGCAAGGACCCTCACTGAAGACTAGGCCAGTTCTGTAGTGGGGGCAGGAGCAATCTCAAATGTGTAAAAAAGCTGATGGGCCTCTCTCATCTTCCAAGATCAACTGGACATTACAGATCCAGGCAAGCAGCCACAAGAGCTCAACATTCTGTTACAGTCATGGTCCTTGGGACTTTCCTCAGTCTTCCCAAACTCTAATCCCTTATGGTCCAGCTGCAGGGCTACGGCAACACATGATGGGTAAAACAGGAATAGGACCCCCCCACCCCCACCATTCCATGACCTCAGACACACACAGATAGTCCTCTGAGTTCACGTGCATTCATATTCCTAGTCTCTAACTTCCCTAATTCTGCTCACAATAGGTTTTGGGATTTTTTGGTTTTTTTTTCTTTTTTGTTTTGGTAAGATTTGTTCATTTATTTTACAAAGGATGGCAGGAGGGGCCAAGGGAGAGAGACAGACTCTCAAGCAGACTCTGCGCTGAGCACACAGTCCCATCCCACCGCCCTGAGTCAAAACCAAGAGCTGGATGCTTAACTGACTGCGCCACCCAGGCGCCCCACGCCCCAGTTCTAATAACAAAATGCCAAGAAACTCAGGGTGTTCTTCAGAAGTACGGATGATTCTTACTTTAGCCCTTTGTGTACCTAAAGACAGACAGCTCTAAGACAAAGCACTGTAATAAGTGAACTGTAATAACACATTGTAATAAGTGAATCAGGAACAACTGCTCGATGGAAGGGAACGGGTGCTTCTGCGATGGAAAACTCTGGCAGATGCTACTTTTTCACCAGGTGACCAGCCTAACACGAGGTTTGTCACTGACAATGACAAGATGACAAGTGTGATGTGCTAAGAAGAAAATATCACTATACAGTCTTTCTGCCAAAAACATGTCATGAGTCTAATCGTGATAAAACAATAAGACAAATTCAAATTCAGAGATATATTTAAACAAATGGCCTAAACTGAAAAAATATCAAGTCATGAAAGATTTTTTAAAAAGAAGGAATTGGGGAACTGTTGATCAAATGTAATGTTTCATCCTTTTTAAAGGAATGCTATAAAGGACATTATTTGGACATTTAGAGAGAAAATGTCCAAGGTATGATTTTTATATTGTAGTTATACAGGAGAATGTCGCTGCTCTTAGGAGAAACAAACCGAGTATTTAGAAGTGAACTGTCATTATGTCCCAACTTACTTTCCAAGGGTATAATAACAACAAATAAAAGTTAGATAAGATGTGCATGTGCACATGTGTGCACACAAATACACACACACATGCACACAGAGTGGACAGATAAAGCAAAATCAGAAAACCTCGGTAAAGGGTATAAAGGTATGCACTGTTACATTTTTTCCTATAGGTCTGAAACTTTTCAAAAATACTAAAGCTGGGGAACACCTGGTTTCCTCAGTTGGTAAAGTGTCTGCCTTTGGCTCAGATCATGATCCCAGCATCCTGGGATCAAGCCCAAGGCAGGCTTCCTGACCAGCGGGGAGTATGCTTCTCCTTCTCCTTCAGCTGCTCCCCCTGCTTATGGGCTCACTCTGTCTCCCATAAATAAATAAAATATTAAAAAAAAAAAACACAAAGCTGGAAGGAAAATACACACAGCTGTTCAAAAAAAACAGAACATGATCTTTCAGAAATACACACTGACATATTTACAGGAAAAAAAGTACTATCTGTGATATGTTTCCAAATTAGCAAGGGTAGGTAGGAGTGGGTCCACAGACAATGGGAGAGTGACTCGCAAAATGATGATCATTACACAGCTGGACCATGGGTACGTAAGGATTAACAGTATTATTTTTCTCTATGTTTGGACATGTTTGTAATTTCCATAAGAAAAGGCTAAAAATACGTCTATCACGGGGGTACCTGGCTAGCTCCGTCAGTAGAGCATGTGATGACTCTTGATTTTGGGGTCTATGTGCCCACGTGGTGTGTAGAACTTACTTTAAAAAAAAATATTCATGTATCACTGGATCATCACCCAGAGATTCTGATTCATTAAGCCTAAGGTGGGACTCAGTGATTTTCACTGAACAAACATTACAGAGATTCTGATCCATCACCAAAACGCTCCACACCGGTTCTCAGTGGAGGAAAACAAAGAGAGGGAGAGAGGTGTGTGCTCAGCTCAGGAAGAGATGCAGTAAGCAGGGGCAGGAGAAAGGAAGCAGGCAGCTAACCTCTGGGGTTTCCTTTTCTTTTTTTTTTTAAACAGGAAGTGAATAGGAAAGTAATCTGGCCTGAGAAAGGTCTCAGGGCTTTGAACTAGACAAACTAGAGGTTTGTCATTGTGGCCTGGTCCTCCAGGACCGCTCCCCCCAGGCCTCAGACTCTGGGCACTACAGAAGTCAATCCTTCCATGACCCAAGTTGCAAGTGAAAGGAGTCCTTGATCTACTTTAAGGGGGGAAGTGTGCTCTGACAGTACAAGCTGGAGCAGTAAACGCGCCTCCCCACATAAAATAGCCATACACAGGGTATGAATGTCATTAGACATTTCACACTATTATTAGCACAAGGGAACTGGGGGGCCAAATAGCTCCATCTGACACTGACGCGGGAACACAAAGTAGTAAGTTAGACATAGTGTTGCCTTGACGCCCTAAAGGCTCTAAGGTGGTAGAACACGTACATAAATTTTTTCAATCAACCAGGCACAATCAATGCTTTAAAAAAAACAAAATCCCCATGGGTAAATGAAGGTCTGCCTCTACTAGGAGAAACAATCATGACACTCGACCAAATCAGAAATCACTTAAACTATGACATCCAACCACCAACTCATATTGTTTTAATGTGATCACCCTGTATTGATGAGGCAATTTTTATATTTAATTTATGAAAAAGGCAACAAAAGAGTATATTAAAAGGCAGTGTGCACAGGGTTAAATGCTGGGGTTCAATTTCAGCACTGTTGTTACTAGCAGAGTGGTCTTAGGCAACTTATTTAACCTTTCTGTGCCTTGATTTCCTTACCGAGTTGTGAGGATGAAATAATATAATATGTGGAGCACAGAGAAAGCTTGGAGCAGAACCTGGTGCATGGCGCCCACAGAGCAGCAGGTGAGTGTGCTAGCTCTGATTACGGATGCTGATGTTGCTACAGCCTTGACCTGAGTAGCTTCACACAAAGCAAACTATACATATACCTGTAGTTATCATACAAAAATCTGTAATTTGTAAAACTGCAATTTTGTGTACAAATGCAACATCAGAAAAAAATTTAAAACAGCAATTTTATTACTAGATATGTAGTCTATTAAAAACAATAAACCGAGTTTAAAGAATACAATGGAATACTATATATCAGGTTAAAAATGAATGAAATCTACTTACATCACACCTTAGACACACCCCAAAATGATGTAAAGTGAAAGTTCTAAGAGGTCAAGTAGAGAATTATACCACTCACATAAGTTTGCAAACACAAAAACAAATGGTCTGTAGATACATACATATATAGAAGTATAAAAACATGCGAAACAGATGGAAGGTGGGGGTGTGGGTGGGAAAAACAGGTGATGGGGATTAAAGAATATAACTATCATGATAAGTGCTGAGTAATGCTGAGAATTGCTGAATCACTAATATTATATATCTGTAACTAACAATAATGTATGTTAACTACACAGGAGTTAAAATTTTTAAATTAGTAAAAACATAAATAAATAAAGAAGCTACTTGAACTTGGGTTCTTCCCCACCCCTCAAAAACACGTGAGAATAACATGCCAACAAGGGGGCAGTGATTACCTCGAGAGTAAGGGAGGGAAGAAGGGAGGGAAGGGAAGGAAGGATGGGGCCTTGGAACATTTCAAGCAAACCTGGCACAATGTTGAAGAACTTGAATCAGGATGATGAGTACTGAGTGACCATCATATTGTGTCATCTCTTCTGTGTGCTTCAAATATTTCAGAATTAAGTTTAAAATGAAAACTTTTAAAATGCCAGTGACTTATTAACTCCATGCTATACTGTAAAATTAAATGCCACCAATCCTTAGCTATTCCATGACTGAATCAATCTGTCTGACCTCTGAAAACCAGAAGAGAACATCACTGAATCTGACAAGAAACTAAAATGTAAAAATAAAAATTAAAAAAAAAATACTCTTTGAGTCAACAAATAGAATTCTAACAACATACTCTAAGGAAATAATTAAGCAAGTCAACAAAGATATTTACTGCGGTGTTGTTAAGATCAAAATTGGAACCAACTTAAATGCACATCAGTAGGGAATAAGTTCAATGATGGTAGCTATATACAATAGCATACCATAAGGTCACAGGTTTGTGTCATGGAAAAAGTTCCATGGTGGTGATTAAGTCATTTTAAAAATCATTAAAGAAACAGGGGTGCCTGAGTGGCTCAGTCGGTTAAGAATCAGACTCTTGGGGTGGGATGCGGGGGAGGAAAAAGAATCAGACTCTTGATCTCAGCTCAGGTTTCCATCTCAGGGTAGTGAGTTCAAGCCCTGTGTTGGGCTCCACACTGGGCATGAACTTACTTAAAAAGAAAAAAATAAATAAAAATAAAAATCATTAAACAAATAAAGCAGGAAACACACCCCATATCTCTACCGCTCTTCCTTCAGCCTGGATAACTCCTTAAGGTCAAGTTTGTCTTTTATTCAAAGATATATAATTCCCCAAGAGTAGTACATAATAGATGTTCAAATGTCAACCTTAAAAAGAAGCAATAACAAAAGAGCACATGTAGTATGACCCCACTTAAGGAAAAAAAATGCATTTAAAAGCACACATATTTCCATGTGTGTCCTAAAAGAAAAGTCTTTTTTTCTTTTAAAGATTTTATTTATTTATTTGACAGAAAGAGAGAGAGAGAGAGAGATCACAAGTAGACAGAGAGGCAGGCAGAGGGGGAAGCAGGCTCCCTGCTGAGCAGAGATTCCGGACGTGGGGCTCGATCCCAGGACCCTGAGATCATGACCTGAGCCAAAGGCAGAGGCCTAACCCACTGAGCCACCCAGGTGCCCCAAGAAAAGTCTTATATACACACCAAACTGTTAATCATGGGGCAAAAAATGGAAATTAGTATTTTTGTTTCCTCTACCTTCTTCTATTGAAAATAAGCTTTTGGGGGCTCGGTGGGTGGCTCAGTCAGTTAAGCATCTGCCTTCTGCTCAAGTCATGATCCTGGGGTGCCAGGATCGAGTCCACATCAGGTTCACTGCTCAGCGGGGAGTCCGCTTCTCCACCTGCCCCTCCCCTCCACTTATGCTCTCTCTCATTCTCTCTCTCTCAAATAAATAAAATCTTTTTTTAAAAAAGGAAGAAAGAAAGAAAATAAGCTTTTTAAACAAGTAAACTAAGAGGAACCCATTTCAGCCCCAACATCAGTTCTGTCACTTCCCTGGTACTTTTTGGCATTTGCTACATTCATGAGAAGCTTCTAAGAAAAAAACAAAAACAAAAACCAGACTTGGGCAGATCGGATTACTCTGTTTTACAGAAGAACACTGAAAATGGTTTGGTCTCAGTTTAGAATTTTACCGTTTATAACAATCCTCAATTTAATCAGACAGGCTGTTATAGACAATGGCCACAATTTCCCAAATCACTGGACACAGAAGGTTGTATTGTGTTCACTATTTAAGAAGCTGATCAATTAATATGGCAATTTAACAAAACCTAATGAACTTAGGATTTCCTTTAAGCTGCACTCACGATCTAGCTCCAACCTCTACCCACGCCCTATGATCCTATGATTCTCTCTCTCAGACCGTCTCCCCCGTAAGCAGGGCCATGACAGCCATCAAGTTTTAGAGCTTTTCCAGAGTTGCTTAAATTCCTTTTAAAAAGAACAAAGGTCATGTACCCACTTGGGAAAGCCCTCAACACCAACACTCACACTTTTTTTTTAAAAAAACCTACTGCAAAAGTACTCTCCATCTGCAGATAGGAAGACCGTGTCTGTCATGGGGCCCGGGAAGCTCGAACCAGGCGGTGGGGGAAGCCTTCTGTCATGAGATGGAGCCAGGAGAACTGACCTGACCATCGAATGCAAATTTCTGTGAGGTCTAGTGGCCACCTAGACTAGCAGATGTCTCAGAGGTAAACAGGGCTCTGAGGTTAAAGACCCAGGGTAAGGGATGCCTGCATGGCTCAGTTGTTAAGCATCTGCCTTCTGCTCAAGTCATGATCTCAGGGTCCTGGGATCAAGCCCCGCATCGGGCTCCCTGCTCAGCGGGAAGCCTGCTTCTCCCTCTCCCACCTCCGCTGCTTGTGTTCCCTCTCTCACTGTGTCTCTCTCTGTCAAATAAACAAAAGCTTTAAAAAAAAAAAAAAAAAGAGAGAGAGAGAAACTTAGGATAATTTTCATGAGCAGAAACACTCCAGGGCCCACAGTGGGGACGGGGTGAACTGTGGATGGGCTGTCGTGAATTCAAAGGTAGAAAATGAGCAGCTAACAGGCGCCTGTGACGGATAGTGAGAACCCGAGGTGCAGCTGCTGAAGGCAGCACCCCAAAGCCTCTGAGAATGAGAACTGTCTTTGGCAGCCATCACAGTCACACACTCTGTCCAGATCGCCAGCCATAAATAACCCCAAACAAAAACAGTCACGGGCTCACAAAGCTCTCTTCTTCTGGTACAGGAGCCAGCCTACATAGAAATGTCAGAGATGACTAACTCCTTCCCCCAAAATACCAGCAGTTTTGCTTCTTCACACATCACAAACTCCGCCCTACTTGGATCATCTTATCTACCTACCTATCATTTATATACATTTTTAGAGACGAACAGGAGTCAATGAGTAGTAGTAACCTAAGATACAAGGTCATTTTGAGAAGGGAGAGACTGAACTGAAACAGGTCACACTGATGGGTTCTTAAGCATCAAAAGAGGGCAGAGCTGAGTGACATGAACACTTTCGGTTTGCCAGGCAGTAATTATCTTTTTTATTGTTATTTTTTAAAGGAAGCTCTACACCTAACATGGGGATCAAACTCACAACTCCGAGATCAAGAGCTGCATGCTCTAGCGACTGAGCCAGCCAGGCACCCCATTAGCTAGTAATATCTTCAAGGGGGTCTCAGGGCCGAAGCTAACCATACTTCTACCATCACTTTGTTCTAACATGTGGTATTCATCTTACTATGCACAGGAAGAGTTACTGTGGTTACTTCTGGTGAATAAAATGTACAGGACTCTTACCTTCTACTGCATCCATATTTAATACAGCCTGTACGTGAAAAGAATTCTGTATGGTTGTGTAACTCCCTGAATATACTATAAACCATTAAACTATAGACTTTAAAATGGGTGAATTATATAGAATGTGAATTATAGCTCAACAAACTTGTTTTTTTTTTTTAAAGCAGAGACTGACTGAGGAGCCTGGGTGGCTCAGCTTGCTGAGCGTCTGACTCCTCATTTCAGCTCAGGTCATGATCTCAGGGTTGTGAGAACGAGCCCCGCATCAAGCTCTGCACTGGGCGTAGAGCCCGATCCCCAGGATTCTCTCTCCCTTTGCCTCTGCCTCAACCCCTCCCTGCCTCTCCCTCTCTTTCTATCAAAAAAAGCAAAGACTGATTATTTATAGGAGGGGCTGAGTACATATATATACTGAGGATAACAGAACTGGAGGCATCAATATGAGCTAATATTTCTAATATACGCATGTAGCTATAGAAATATGGACTTATGTGTACGTGTATATGTATATATACATGTATTTCTTAACTCTGTCTGCTGAGTGGGCCTAGAAGCAACAATATCCTAGTACACATAATGCCCAGACCTGGTTTCTAAATACCATTCTCCACTGAAAGAAACCAGGGCTTCCTGGAGAAATGGCAGACTCCAGGGGTAGAAGCAGGAAAGTATAGGATCAGCCTAGATCATCTTTTTGTCAAATCTGGACAATGAGTTCATAAGGAAATCAGTGAATGCAGACAACATCTGAACCAGGTGATAAAGTTACCATGGACAACCTGTATCTCCTAGTATCATGCAGCAAGAACGATGCATCTGGCGTAGCCTCCTCAAAAATACAGAAATCAAAAGAATCATAAGAGGCGCCTGCCTGGCTCAGTCGGTTAAGTGTCTGACTCTCGATCTCAGGGTCATGAGTTCAACCCGTGTTGGGCATGGAGCCTACTTTTTAAAAAATAAATAAATAAAAGGATCATAAGACAAACCCAAATTGCAAGGCATTTCCACAAAGTAATTTGTACTCTTCAAAAATGCCAAGGTTATGAAAGACAAGGAGAGACTAAATGCAATGTGTGATCTTGAATTAGATCCTGACATTACTGGATAAAAGGTGAAACTTGAATAAGGTCTGTAGATTAGATTTAGATCAATGATAATTTACTGATTTTGATGATGTGGTTACATAGGAGAATGTCCTTGTTTCTAGAAAATCTACACTGAGGTACTAAGGAATAAAAAGACATCACTTAAATGACTCAAATGCAAAAACCCAGCAACGTAGGGCGAGGACTGAGGGTGTTGGGGGAGTAAATACAGTTAATTTTACCGTATCAGTCAAATGGTAATAGTTGGAAAATCTGAGGAACGAGTATACAGAACTCTTTGTACAATTTTCTAAGCATTTTGTAAACTTGAGATTATTTTTATTTTTTTTTAAAGATTTTATTTATTTGACAGAGATCACAAGTAGGCAGAGAGAGAGGAGGAGGCAGGCTCCCTGCTGAGCAAAGACCCCGATGTGGGGCTCGATCCCAGTACCCTGGGATCACGCCCTGAGCCGAAGGCAGAGGCTTTAATCCACTGAGCCACCCAGGCGCCCCAAATTATTCTTAATTTTAAAGGCAAAAGCAACTCTAAAAGACTATCACTGGAATGCTTTCTAAGAATATGGAAAAGAGAAAGTGGTGCTAATTATGAATCAAGCTCAGTTCTACTTGGGTGCTCTATGGGGAGATGGGGAGGCGACAGGAGAAAGACATTAAAATCTACTTCCTAAGGGGCACATGGGTGGCTCAGTCCATTAAGCATCTGTATTCGACTCAGGTCATGATTCCAGGGTCCTGGGATTCCTGCTCAGTGGAGAGTCTGCTTCTCCTCCCACCACTGCTCGTGCTCTCTCTCAAATAAATAAAATCTTAAAAAATAAAGGAAATCTACTTCTTAAATGATGACAAGGAAGAATTGGCAGTATTTCTGTCCCGCTACCTCCCTTGAACTCCAGTCACCTGGTCCCTTACTAGCTTAGCCTCAGGCAACCGTATGTATTTAAGAAGCTGTCCGAAAGGACACAGGTTATAAACACAAAAAATTGTCTGAATTAAACATCAAAAACCATACAATACTTTACTCAGTGTCCACATGCAAAGAAAGTATTGAATAGTTGATGGTCAAACTGTCCTTTATACATTTAATTAGCAACAATATCATTTCACCGTTCGGTTTGGTTTTTTGTTTGTTTGTTTGTTTGTTTTAAGATTTATTTATTTATTTATTTATTTGACAGACAGAGATCACAAGCAGGCAGAAAGAGAGGAGGAAGCAGGCTCTCCCCTGAGCAGAGAGCCCAATGTGGGGCTTGATCCCAGGACCCTGGGACTACGACCCGAGCTGAAGGCAAGAGGCTTTAACCCACTGAGCCAACCAGGCGCCCCTCACTGTTTGGTTCTTAACACTGAAAAATTCAAACTATATACAGCATATTGGAAAATAAAGCATTAAAATAAGATTTCTGTCGTGTACCAGCTATGGTAAGCAGTCTTGTCTTCTAATTATCATTAAAAAGTGTATCCTCTGTTCTAGACACGGTCACTGTACCAGAGGACAAAGAGGATGAAAGCAGGGTCCCCAGTTTCACAGTGATTACAGCAAAGTTGGAGAAAGATCCAGAAACAGATCATCACTGTACAGGGTGACAGATGCAATGGAAACAATGGGAGAATTTCAGAAATCCGCATATCTGGATAGAAAATATAACCAGGATGAAAAGTTTTCTGTAAAGGAAGAAGCCCCTCACCTGGGTGGCTCAGTCAGCTGAGTGTCTGACTCTTGATATCTGCTCAGGTCACGATCATGGCATCATGTGATCAAGTGCCAACCCTCAACCCCCACCCCCACCCCCGTTGGGTTCTGCGCTCAGGGGAGTATCTGCTTAAGATTCTCCCTCTTCCTCTGCCCCTCCCCCCACCCCTGTATTGGCTCGTGTGTGTGCGTGTCTGTCTCTCTCTCTCTCTCTCTCTCTCTCAAATAAATAAATAAATATTTTAAAATAAAATAAATATGAGGGAGGCAGCCCCTGAAGTAAGTCTTGAAGGGAGAACTTCCCAAGCAAAGGAAGTAGAGGAAAGGCATTCCAGCAATGCAAGTTGGATGGTGCGTCAATGCCACGGTGACGAGGAGTCGCATGCAGAGCAGGGGTGGCAAACAACCTAGAAGGACTGAGCAAAGGCCACATTATGGAGTTTTTAACTAAGCTAGGGAGCTTAAACCAACCTATCTTTTAGGTGAAGAAGAGCTACTAAGGGCTTTTAGGTGCAAGAAAAACAACTCAATCTTCATTTGAGGTCAGAGGACAACAGACTAGGCAACAGAACAGAGAAGCACCCAAGGAGGCCGCTGTCACCAATAAGGCAGGAAAAGATGAACGGGCAGGGACCAGAGCAGCAGGAATCCAATGGGAGGAAAAGGATATAAACCAGACGTTCCCAACTTTCAAGTCACAGCACCCTGAGTGTCTCGGTAATGTTTTCATAGCACTTCCAGGCCAAAAGAGCACCCAAAAGCTAGGTAGTTATGTCCAACTACTTAGTAAGTCCTCATGTCCTAACCCCTTAGTGCTTGCTGGGCACCACAAAACTCCTCCAGCATTGCAACTGACTGAATCCCAGCATGGTTCCTTCTCCCCACCTCCTCCAGTTCCGTTAGCATGAGCCTGGCTCTTCAACTCAGGAACCACTAAGATACCAGTCCAGAAAGATAGGAGGTCACTGAAGGAATGGAGCCGTAGGATGCTGCAACTGTGAATACCTCCAGCTAGTAGTTCATGGTATGCCTGAGAGGTGTCTCCCTTGAAAATCAAAAATATCCCACAATGCTCACACCCTGAGTTTACACCAATGCCCTTGGTGCGTCAGTGTGCAGTCTGGGAACCAGGCAGAGAAGCCATATGGAAGAGGTACGAATCAGGCTTCAAAACTGACTGGATGTGGGTAGACAGAGGTCTCCCAGATCTCCAGACCAAAGCTCTGGATGAGGCGTGGAGCCACGACAAAGAGCATGCAGGAGGGGCAACCACTTGCCAAGTCCCGGGCGCGGGGAGGGGGGGCGGCGTGTAACAGTCAAAGGGAAGAAACGACTGCAAGTACTCATATTTCTTGTCTACAAATACTCAAAAATACACTCCTGTTTCAATTAGTTCATGAATTTTATAGAGAGTGAATGAAACCTCATTCCCAGAGAGTTCTGAGAGCCAAATGGAATGGGAGAACATCCTTAAAACCACACCACACAAAAGGGTTCTAGGTCTCACACTGCGGACTGCATAATCCTCCATTTTAAAGTAAACAGTGGTAAGCATGGGCACTGTCCCTCTTTCCCCCTCTACTGAATACTGTAAAACAGTAACTGCTACAAATTTTAAACACGGTTACTTAGGCGCGGACTCTTCCTGTTATTCTGATACATGTGAGAATGAGAAAAGCAACTTATTCCATTTTAGGAAAGGCTTTAATGAAGGGAGGAAGTAGAGCAAGTTAAATTAATGGCTAAAATTAAATACATCCACGAACTATCCAGAATGCCCGTTCATGCTCTATCTAAGTTAATCCTATCATGCATCATCAAAAATCAATTATTTTGACCTTTTATGCTTCTCTGACCACGTCTGCTCCTGAATCACCCAGACTACACACACGTGAGTACACATGGATGCCTCAGTGACGCGTGGTTAGGACTATAAAGGCAGTGACTAGGTTAAGCGTTGGAAACAACTATTTCTGGGGAATAAAAATTTCTTCCTCAGTTTTAATCAAGTTAGCTCTATTAACACCAACTACAGGGTCAGACACCCCCAAAGCAGTCGTGGGCCCTTCATAACGGCAGTCAGCACAGGGCCTAGCCCAGGCCTCCCTGATCGTGTGCACAGGGAGCTGAGTCACTTCTGAAAACTCCCACAAGTCTGGCCTCGCCAGCAATACAGGCTCTCAGTACCTTGCCAAATGTGTGTAGGACGAAGTAAGAGGAAGAGAAGCCTCCACTCCTTGGGCTACTCAGTACAACTTACTACTACCACTGGAAAACAGGAATTTCAAACATCAGCCTGAGGCAAAACTGGGCTGCTCTCAGGACAGCACCCTGACTCACGCCGTGCAAAAAGCCCAGCCTTAAAACACAGAGGATGCCCACAGTGGGAGAGGTCATGACCATCAAAGATAAATCAACCATCGACCCTAGAAAGCAGTAAATATTCAAAAAAGGAGGCCCACAATACACTCCTGCAGCCCTCGGCATCTTAACTAACGTAGAAATTTCACTGTGGGGCCAGAGAACGTTACATGTAAAAATGAGCAACATCCCCTTCCTGGAGGTTCCTGTAACCAAAAGCATCTAAGGGACACTCACCAAGACACTTGAAAGGGATCACGAAGTGCGTCTTGCACTGTTTTTTGTCCCTCCGGCACCAATTGTCAACACTGACAGGCTCATTTGCTTCCATCACGTTTGTGATCTGTAGCTCTGGATACATCTGCAAAGAAAAGAAAACACACACAAAATAAATGTACTTGATCCGAAACAAATGGACATTCGTTTGCAAATAAGGATGCCCGATGTCATGTCATCATTAAGCTCTATAAACTCAACTTCCACTCTCCTACTCCTGGTTCTAACTGAACTCATCCAATAAAAGAATACTGTAAGTATTAGTTTCCTTTTGACAGGTTGATTTTTGACCACTTCTAACTTGTTCTCTAAAAAAAATAAAAAGGAATCTTTATTTAAGGTTTAAATAAGGATTAAATCTTTATTTATTTTTGTAAAAGCAGCCAGCTCTCAACCCAAAATAAATCTATTAGGTATCAAGTCCACTTGTAGGATGCATGTAAATAGCTGAGAAGAAAAACCTATTAAAAGGCAAGTCCACGGAAATGTCTGCTGATGAAAGTAGAGAATAATACTTTAACTCTGGCCCCCCAGGCTAATCTTGGTAAGAAGCTAAAACATCCCACATCCCTTCCTAGGTCAAGTTTTGACCCAAAAGGTAAGTTGAGTCAGACCTGAGATTATCATTTCCAATACTGTGGCTTTCTATCAGCAAATGGAAAGCCAAGAGAACCAGGCTTTACTAGCATACACATGGCATGTTGATACGTCTGGCCTCACATCCTCCCAGAGTAAGTGGGAAGCTGAGAGAACCAGGCTTTACTTGTATGGATCCCGCCCAGCCTCTGTACTATTCCCTCCCGAAAGAACCAAGAGCTCGCTGTGCACACAAGCAAAGCCTCTGACAAGTCTGTCACATCATATATATTTAGAAATAAAAGGCCCAGGGCTCTGTAATTAGCAAGTTGGTCTTCTAAGGTAAAGAGTTTCAAGCTTGACCCAGAAGAAAAAAGCTGGTTTCCCATTCTAGAAACACTCTTACCTCCTGACAGTACTGAAGAACTTCTTCTTTTGTTCCAAAGCAGCTCTTAGTGCCTGTTGGGTCCGGTTCCCATTTTCCAGTCTGAATGTTCACATGCATATTTAACTTCCCACAAAACATTGCAATTTGAGGCTCGGCGACAGCAAATCCTGTTCCGGCATTGGCTGCAAGAGCCTACCGAAGAGGGGGAAAAATATCCACATTTACTCCAAAAAAGCTGGCACGAAGGCACAGTCATCCAATGGCTTGTGTGACAAGAGAACTATCTTTTAAAATTTCATTATTTATTATTTTTATCTTCATAAACAAATCATTTTCCCAGGATTTAGGCCAGAAAAAACAATTGTTGGACTTAAACAATCAAAGCAAAAGGTCAATGGAAAATCTAACCCCACTCCCCACCTGGATACTTCTAACTTGGGAGCCTATAACCCAACCACAATCTGCACTAATATGAGCTCATCTACTTCCCATTCCTTAATTAGGAAGCCACAAAAGTGCAGAATGGCTAAAGTTCCAGTAATTCCCTCACTCAACAAAATTTTGTTGAACAGCTGCCAGTTTGCAAAGCAACATGCTAAATGCCTAGGTCCCAAGAGTGAGCCAAAAGTTATGGTCCCTGTTCTCATGGGGCTTACAGTCTAGCCCAAGAGTCCATACTCACACATAAGAAAAGTGTGATCACATCCCTAGGTGTCCTACAAAGAATAAGAACCCAATGCTGAAGCCGCAGACAAGAAGGCAACTGAGCTTAGGGTGGGCTACGGAGGTGGTCAGGGAAGCCTCCTGAAGAGCAGTGCTTGCGAGGTTCCCATGTGGAGAGCAAGCAGAGGCAGAGAGCAAGCAGAAGGGCAGAAAGGCAGGCAAGGACAAGCCTACACAGTGTGTGGACCAAGAACTGACTTCCGTCTTTACCACTGAGGTGCTGGAAGGTTTTAAGCACAAAGTTAGTATTTTCAAAATGCAGCTGCGATACTTTTTCCTGGCTGCAGGATGGCAAAGAGACTGAAAGGGAACAAGCATATGCAGGGGATGGCTCAGGAAGCTGGAGTTGAGGACTCGGGAGAGCAGGGCGAGAGGGAGGAGGGACCGAGGGAATATGGTACCTTGGAATAAAGGCAGTACAGCCGAGAAACGGGTATGAGAGGTGAGACAGCACAAGGGGCGAGACTTGGGGACGGACTGGTTTGGGGAGGGCGGTGAGGAAGATGTCAAGCATGGCTTGCATCCCTCAGTGAGGGACGGTATCATTCATGGAAGCAGAACACTAAAAGGGATTTCATCAACAATTTTGTATTAGATAAAAATAATCAATGATCCCATTATGTTTCTTTGGTTAGTATCCTCTTCTCTGTGAAAAGATCATAGCCACTAACAGATCACAAATTATCGGTGAAAAATAACATTCAGGCATTGTAACAGGTAAGGGTCCTAAAAAGTCTCCTGTTCTAGAGAAAACAGGCATCCCAGCACCTAGAATTATGCCAATACTGATGGCTACATCCACAATGGAGTTTTGCAGTCTCCCCTAATGTAAAAGTTCTTTCAAAATAAAAATTAAACAGTTTTTTAAAATGTTAAAAACTGGGCACCTGGGTGGCTCAGTCATTAGGCAGCTGCCTTCCACTCGGGTCATGATCCCAAGGTCCTGGGATCAAGGCCCACACTGGGCTCCCTGCTCAGCGGGAAGCCTGCTCTCCCTCTCCTGCTCCCCTGCTTGTGTTCCCTCTCTCTCTAGTGTCCCTGTCAAATTAATAAATGAAATCTTTAAAACATAAGAAAATAAAATGTTAAAAACTTGGTGTATAGGGTTAAAGACTGTATGGTCTATTGTGTTGCTCTTTTTAAAAAGAGCAATTAACATAAAATGGCTTTTCAATTAACAGAAAGGGTAGCTTTGACTTTTATAATATATGGAAAATATGCATTTTCTAAGCAACTCTCATTTATTTGTGCTGATGGATGATATGGACATTAATGGTCCTTCCAATCAGGAGACTGATTTTGGAATACATTATGACCTTTCCTCCAGGAAAAATTTGCCATCCTCCCCACATTTAGCTTAGGAGCTTATTAAAATAAGCCCACTTTCGACCAGGACAAGAGAAGAAAGCACAGACACTTGTTGGATAACTGCGAGAAAGCTAATTTGGGTTGAAAATATTACCAAGATCAATCAGGGTTGAAAAAAACACCTCAATTAAATCCAAAGAAGAGAACAATTAGCAACTTTATCAACTGGAATTGATTGTAGCCCTACTGTGACGATTAATCATTTATTAAAGGAGAAGGCAGATCTTAGGATTCCAGATAACTGCATATAAAGCTACAGGCTGATAAGAAAGAGAGAAGAGGGGCACCTGGCTGGCTCAGTCAGCAGAATCAAGCGACTCTTGATCTCAGGGTTGTGAGTTCAGACCCCACGCTGGGTGTAGAGATTACGTAAAAATAAAATCTTTAGAAAAAAGAAAAAGAACATTCAAGGATACCTGTGGAAAGGAACACACATTTATTTATAGGCAATATTCTAATGGTATATTAATTCAAACCAATCATTAAGAGGGGTAAGGATACACAAGACAGATATGTTTAATTCTCACACTGAGTTCAATACCTGTACCAAAATGCCTCTTCTATTGGCCATTCTGCTTTTGAGAGCCATATCTAAGGATTATGGCTAGAATGCTAGATTACAATATGGAGGAAAATGGGTATACATAAATGTGTTAATACCGAGACAAAGGCAAGGAAACCCCAGGAACACTTTTATCAACCGAACCCAGTGTTTCCCTAAGTTCTTTCCTTCCTACTTCAAAAGCCCAGACAGAAATAAAGAAAATCGAGAAAGAGATGATAAAATACAAGCAAGAAAGCCAAAACAATAGGTCGAAAGGAAAGTGTTTCCTAAATCTGCTATAATTAAACCATCACAGTTAAATCTAAAAGATGTGGAACAATAATTCCTAAAGCCTCTCTATGGCTTTGTATATTTTATTTATTTTTAAAAAGACTTCTTCAAAGGGGCAGAGGGAGAGAGTCTTAAGCAGGCTCCATACTTGGAGCAGAGGCTAACACAGGGCTCGATCTCACGACCCTGGATCATGATCTGCGCTGAAATCAAAAGTCTGACACTCAAATGACTGAGCCACCCAGGCATCCCTTTAAGATTTTATGTAATCTCTACCCCTAGCGTGAGGCTCGAACCTACAACCCTGAGATCAAGAGTCACACACTCCACTGACTGAGCCAGTCAGGAGCCCCTGGCCTTGTATATTTTAACACTAAAAGCAGCTATTACACAAATGGGATTTCAGGTGTGGCAGAACTACTGGGGGGAGGGAGGACTAACCTTTTAAATTCTAAACATGAAATCACGTAAGGAACAGCGTTGATTAGTTATGTGAGCTCACCCAAGCCACAGACGTGGCGTGGTCCAAAGTGTGCCGGCAGCCACTTACCAGCGCCAAAGATTATGTTCCACATGTTACTCATTATGGCTGTTGGCTAAAAGACCGCAAGAGTTCCAACTGTATAAATGTTCAGTTTATGGGTCAACCACGAAGGTCAATACATCAGTGATGAGTGCATTTGATCTTTGTGCTGAGACGGTCAGCATCGCCTTCCCTAAAGAGTCTCGAAACTGCCAGAGGTTAAAGCAACAGAAGAGGCAGCGAAGCGGCAGCAGCCCCTCACGTCGGTTACCACCAAGAAAGGAGAGTAACTGGCATCACTCCAGACAGCTAATACGCGGCCATGATTCACTTTTGAGTTCAGAAAGATTAATCCTTGTGGTCATAAGAGACTCTCAGGAAGGTATCATCTGAAATATAAAAAGCCTCTGTGGACCATGTCTAGGAACCAACTGATCAAACAGATGCCAACTTTACCTAGACTACGGCAGGATCGGTTTTGTTCCCTGATGTCTGCACTTCTTTCCTCTGAAAAGGCTCTTATTCAATGTGCCTCCATTTTCTGAAGCACACACGGGGCCTGGATCCACTACATCAATGTATAAATCAATCTGTTTCCTGATCTAACATGTTACAAATGGGACTGCACTGCCAAGTCAGCACTTCTGATATCCTGTGAACCTGGAATCCTCTACGAAAGAAAATTAATGCCCCGTTTGGCACTTAAGCCAGTCCTTGTGATCTATGCACACTGCAGCACTTTTAAGGCTTTGAAAACAAATTGCATCAATTGCTTCCCAGCCCAGTGCTTCCATTTAACTTAATAATTCATTCTTAATAAGAAATTCCATTTTATTAATTTGGTTCATGGAAAAGAGTTCAGCTTTACAAGTACAGAAACTCAACTTGGTAAAAAGTGCTTCTAGTAACTTGGTTGAAAACCTGGTGTGGCTTAAAGCCATAAATAAATATAAGTAAATCTAAATCTCAGCCTAACTTAAATGAGGGCCTTTAATCATCATCTCAAGAGACGCAGCTCCTGGGCCCACCTCAGCCCCATGGCCTTTCACGGAGGGGCTCAGGACCCGCGCAGCATTCCCAGTCCAAAGCGAAATGCAAGCCCCGTTATTCCCTTCCTCACTGAAGCGCTCATCTCAGAATCTCATCTGGCTCTGGGGTTTGGGGAAGTGCTTGCTGTGGAGGGAGCATCTTCTGAAGAGGGCGGTTTTATCCCCCTTACTGAGTGAATCATGTTTCCTCGGACAGGAAGTTGCCCCATTACAAGCAGGCAAGCACTCCAGCTCGGCCCTGGGAAAGCCAGTTATCACAGTACCAGTATGAATCGATACTGACTGAAGCTTGCCTTTGTAATATCCAGTTAGCACCTGCGCGGCGGCGACAGCACTCGTAATCAAAGACCTTCCATTTGTAAAGAAAAAATCAGCAAAAGGATAGTCAATTAAAGGGTGCCATGATCCTATACACTCATTCCTGTTTGTTCAAGTTCTGCCTGGCATTTCATGATTCCTAAGTTAAAGTGACTTAAATCTGTGTCCACCAACTTCCACCTAAGATTTACTTAATTGAGCAAAGTTTTTAAAAAGTTATCGTTTCAAGGTATCCCTGAAACATTGTTATGACTACAAAAGGGAAGAAAAATTACTGCCCAGTGAACACAGGGACGCTTCCCTCACCAGCAGTAAGCGAGCTGCATAAGAGAGCCAATAAGAAAGACGGCGGGGCTCTCCCATTTTGGAAGACCAAGGAGAAATGACAAGTGAATTCAACACCGGAGTCAAGACAGGATCCTGGGGCAGGAAAACGACATTAGTGAGAAAACTGGAGTAATTATTTGGATAAGGTCTGAGTCAGTTAGTAATTGTGTAATAGTGTTAATTTCCCAGTTTTAACAATTGCACCATGGTTGTGTCAGATGTGAAGATTAGGGGAAGTCTGGAAAGCGTACATACAGGGGAACTCTGTAGAATTTCTGCAACTTTGAGAAAACTCTAAAGTTAGTTCAAAATAAAGTGGTTTGGGTTTTTAAAAATCTTGTTCATGGGGTGCCTGGGTGGCTCAGTAGGTTAAAGCCTCTGCCTTTGGCTCAGGTCATGATCCCAGGGTCCTGGGATAGAGCTCTCTGCTCCACAGGGAGCCTACTCCCTCCTCTCTCTCTGCCTGCCTCTCTGCCTATTTGTGAGCTCAGTCTGTCAAATAAATAAATAAACTGTTAAAAAAAAAATCTTGGGGCGCCTGGGTGGCTCAGTGGGTTAAGCCTCTGCCTTTGGCTCAGGTCATGATCCCAGGGTCTTGGGATCAAGCCCCACATTGGGTTCTCTGATCAGCGGGGAGCCTGCTTCCCACTCCCCTTCTGCCTGCCTCTCTGCCTACTTGTGATCTCTCTCTCTGTCAAATAAATAAATAAAATCTTTAACCAAAAAAAAAAAAATCTTGTTCATCACCTGCCTTAATTTTGACTATGGCTACATGGTTCCAATCTGTCACAAAGAGAAGACACACTTCTAGGCCAGGCCACTAGCAAGCTATGATGCGAGTAAGCCAATACCTGAAAAACAAACTATTCTGAACACATGAGCATACATCCTAATAGAGTAAAATCCAGGTGTACACATAATAAAACCTCTCTAGTGGGAGGAGAGAGCCTAACATATATGAAAGTCCACTTTTGTTACTGTCAAAAGGATGACTAGAGTTTGGAGCCTTTAGCATATCTTCATCAGCGGTAAAGAAGTGAAGCTTTCAATGTAAAACAAGCTTCAAACATTTCAATCCACTATTTAATAAAATAGCAGGATTCATGTTAAGCATTTTCCAATTTTAGCAGCAAACTGAGAAAACCTATCCTTAAAAGTGACAGTTTGTATTACATCAACTGAAAATCCATAGCTGTGGTTTTGGGTTTTTTTTTAATATTTGGACTTAATTCTAATCAGAAACTGGTGAATTAGGTTTAGGGCAAAAAACTGAATGCAAAAAGTCATTATTCTTCCACTGACGTATGCCAGCTGTTAGGTATTATTTTCATAGGCAGTAATTTATACAAATAATCTCTGCTTTATTAGAGCTTTAAATATTAAAGTATAAATGAGGTATCATTTCCAAGATTAAAATGGTTTAGACTGTCTCCAAGGCTTTTTATAGGAACACAGTAATTTGTTCATCTGGATTACACTGGTTGGTAAGGATCCAAGTCCCAAGATTTAAGAGAGGTCTGTTATGTGTCCCCGAAATGAGAACAAAGAGTCTTCTATAAAAGAAGTTATTGAAAAATACATAAACACAGAAAATATTTTACGTTAAAAAAAAAAAAAAAGAATAGCATTTATGGATCTAAAATTCTCAAGTTTACAGGTTCTGCACTGGCTCCTGTGTTTCTTTCCAACTGCCCATAATAGGAACTCTAAGAAACTGATTTCAGAAGGTATGAAGACATGTATGGACCAACCATCCGTCCTCGGCCCATTCCACCCATGACATCAGAGGGAAGTGCCTGAGGTGTGCCCAAGGGCAAGGTGGCAGACAATGCATTTCAGCCCCATCACTGACTGAGCTGTGCCACCTTTGGCAGGTCCCCTAACCTCTCTGGCCCTCAATTTCTTCATCTCTAAGAAGCTGACAACAGTAACTGCTCACCATAGTCTTGTTTTGATGTGTAAATGAGTTAAGATATGCAAAGTGCGGGAAAGAGTGCTTGTTCTATAGAAAAGAGTTCTTCAAATGTTGGTGGTCGTTGTTATCAGGCTTTAAATTTCTTTATTTGTAAAACGGGACTCCTAACACACCTACACCTCTCAGGCTAGTTTGGGGATTAAATGAATACACTGCCCAGAAGCAAGGAAGCCTGATACCTGCCACAGAGCAAGCACTCAGAGGTTAACCTCATTGTCGGTGGCTCCTCAACAGTCAGTTCTCTCCAGCTACGACTGCAGCACTGGGGCTGAAATTCCGAGTGTGCGGGGAAGAACCCCTGAACTCCCCTGGCACTAGGCATCCTCCCCAAATCCAGGATAGCATGAAATGGGCTTCAAAGACTGCACAGGCCTTCTTTGCCTATTAAATCTGGACATACTTCAAGTAGGCTGCAGTAATGCACCACATTTTCTTCTGTGGGAATTCAGGTTGACACGAACAATTTAATACCGCCCCACCATTTAGAAGAAAATCACCGGGAGTTGCTGGCTTCCTGGCCCTGGTCCAGCTTCCGGCTGGCACGGAAGCCAGGTCAAGATGAATCTGCAGTTACTACTGAGACACTGCTGTGATCAAAAGAGCACTATGTAAAAGTTATTTCTCCAGATTCGTATTCTTGAGAGCATATTCCCCCTCAATTTACTAGCTACTCAACCCCACGGAATAACCTCTCTCAGTGTTAGTTTTCGCTTCTGTGCAACATAAATACGGCGCTACCCAGATTTTGGGTATTATAATAAACGACACCCACAGTATTTGAACTTTGGTTCACAGTTAACACTACAACAGACAAAACTCTACTTTCCTGACACTCCCGATGCCTAAGGACCATGGCTTGGAAACGAAGACGGCTTCCTCACGAATAGGAATCTGCAGGATTCCAAAGCCAGGCCGTATTCTGGTCCTATGTTGAAGGCATGCTAACTGCAGAGGCCAGAAAGCCAGGAGGCTTGAGTATTAATATAAGATGATCTAAATGGGTGTGAACTTGGGCTTAACCTCTGAACTCATTGGCCAGCATTACTTGGTTCTTTACTGAGGGTGCTAAATAAATAGCGTGTGCAGGGTCAGGGGAATGTGTAAGGGATATGCTTCTTAAACCTTAAAAGAGGGAAATGATTTTAAGTAACAAACATCCAGAAGTATTATTGATTAAATATTAATAATTAACATCCATTCTAAATCATTCCTACTAATTCACGGATAGAAATAATACCAAAAAAGAACCAAACCAACAGAAGAAATAATACAAATGATTGTGGGGTAGGGGAGTGTTCTGTGGGCTATCCAAGCACAGAGCTGGCAATATTCTCAGAAATTATAAACATGCTTCCTCTGGCTAATCAAATGCTTTTATAATATTATTTATTTCAAGTGCATTAAGTCATAACCATTAAAAATTAGGCGCTATTTTAGCATTTTTCAATTATCTCATGTACCTAATATAGTAAGTTGCATCTCCTTTAAAATATTCTATTTCTATTTCACTAAAATAGATACTCAACTTAGTGATTTTACCAAAGCTAAGAAACTATCCACATGTCAGCTTTGGCTAAAACGCTGACTTCCAGAAGTTTCGACCGCAAACATGAATAGCTATTGTCAGAGATCTGAAATTGATTCCACTAGGTCTCTTTTCCTTTACTGTATCGAGGAAAGGCAAGAGCTCAGGTCATGATCTCGGAGTCCTGGGACTGAGGCCCACCATGGGCTGCCGGCTCAGCAGGGAATCTGCTTGTTCCTCTGCCCCTCCCCCTGGCTCATGTTCTCACTGGCTCTCAAATAAATTAAAATCCTTAAAAACAAAAACAAAAACAAATCCATGCAACTGAAAACATTCACGTCTTAATATGTAAGATGACTTTTATTTGCCTTTTAAAGTGGAGGTTCCCTAACACTCATTAGAGGGCTAATAAGATTCAGGACAAGTGTTCAATGGCCTGAAAAATGAGAAAAATAAGGGTCTGGTGTGCACGTGTGTGTGCATGCACCTGAATGTATAAGGATATGGAATTGCTGTCTTCTCTTCAATAAAGAGTGCTCTGAATTCTATGATTATTTTTATCTTTTGTTTTAAATTTTTTTATAAAATGAAAGCAATAGTAAGCTGATAGTATTATTAAGAATTAATGGCCTTATCTAAAAATTTCTTAATTTTTTTTACTTTTTCATGAAAACCAAAGGCTTGGTGCTTTATTTCTGAGGTTCTGTAATGTTGAAAGTCAATAAAGGGCAGAAGTCCTTAGATGAGTAACCTATATCCGTTTATGACTAGAAAATAAGACATTTTGCCAAAATGACTTCTACAGAGCAGAGGGGGAGGACATTACATTTTAAATTACGAATGGCACTGTCTATGTGCTCTTCTGCTAACCACTTTACTACATTTACTAGGTGCAAGCCATATTCAGATACCAACCATGATGAAGCAAATTACTTTAACTTCTAATGTCCATTAAAACAAATGTGAAAATTATAAAAATACAAAAGAGCTCCACCCTCCCCCCAAGTTCAAAGCAAGTCAAAAAGGCATCTTTCCTATGATTTATGTAGCATTTAAATTTAAAAGTAAATACAGACTGGATTATCAGCTCACACCAGATCTGCTTGCAGACAATGATTCTTCCTGTCTGGGACCCATGCCCATGTGCATTATTGTAATTATCAGCAATTTTAAAAAATAAAGTAATAAAGCCAGTATGAGCTGCTGGTCGGTATGTTTACTGCTCAGCTGCCTCGACCATTAATTAACCTTCCTGGTTTCAAGCCACTGGAACTCATAAATAAATGCATCAAGTAAAAAGAATGAATAAAAAGGACGTAGTAAGCGTGGGTGTGAACACACACGAACACGAAGGCACCCCCGCCATGGGAGTACGACCCCACTTTGTGCCACCTGTCAGGTGGGCCTCTGGGGAGCTGCGTCCACTCTTGCCCTGCCTGATCCATCCCCCCCAACATTCTGAATCATCACAAGTCAGAACACATCAATCACTCCTCTGTGCCGGGAGAGATTCAACCACTCCATCACCCAGCCTGGGGCTAGCACCATCCTTCTGGTCCCTGCAGGGCCTTTCCTGCCTCAGGGTTCTCTACCTCAGGGCTCTCCACCTCGAGCACTCCGGTCCCCTGTGCTTCCCCCGAGCAGGCACATTCTCAACCGTCAAGACTCCTCTCAAAAGTGCATCCTCTGCAGGCCCTTCCTGAGGACAGTCCTCACCCTACTGGTTGTTTTCCCTTCCCCTCAAGCAATCTAAACTCCCTTGCCAAGCCACCTGTGGGCAGGTCCCTTCTGCTAGAATGTGAGGTCCTCAAGTGGAGAGGCCTCCTACGGTTTTCTTCCCACCGTATCTGGAAACATCTGGAAACTGGACCGAGGATACAGTAAGTAGTTATCTAGAGCCAAATAAGCAACTGACTTGAAAGCGCACACTTTTGGGGTTTTTTTCCAAGACATTTAAACTAGTATTAATTAGCAGATATGACTCAGCATTTTTTTAAGATTTATTTTAGAGAAAGAGAGCACATGTGAGTGGGGGAGGGGCAGAAGGAGAGGGAAATTGGGGGGGGTTAAGAATCTCAAGCACACTCCTTGATCAACAGAGGAGCCAAATGCAGGGCTCACTCTCATGACCCTGAGGTCATGACCTGAGCCGAAACCAAGAGTTGGATGCTTAATCAACTAAGGTACCCAGGGAGCCCATCTCTCAGCCATTTCTAAACGATTAACAATATACAAGTTCCAATGAAGAAGATCTATAATGATAAATTAAATGAAAAGAAAAAACTTATGCAGTATAACAAGCTTCCTTTTTTTTTTTTTTAAGTCAGCTCTGTGCCCAACGTGGGGGCTTGAACTCATGACCTTGAGATCAGGAGTCACATACTCCTGATCTGAGCCAGCCAGATGCCCCAAAAAGTTTCAATTTGTAAACAACAACAAAAAATTTGCTAAGTACATCCACATACACAGGCTGAAAGGCCACATAACAGATGCTTGTACTAGAAGAGCAGTCCCCCACCTCAACGGGCCCACACCCCTGAGAGGCTGCACTTGCAAGCCTTTCCTCCACTGACCTCCACGTGCTGACTAGCTAGCACACTTTATTCCTGTATCCTTTTCAGTCCAGACATTACCTAGTAACTCCCTAGTAAAAAAAGGGTGTCACTCAGGAGCGCCTGGGTGGCTCAGTCGGTTAAGCATGAGACTCTTGATTTTGGTTTTGGTCAGGATCTCAGGGCCGTGGGATCAAGCCCTGGTCGGGCTCTAGGCTCAGTGCAGAGCCTGGTTGAGAGCCTCCCGCTCCCTGTGCCCCTCCCCTCCCCACTCCTCTCTTTCTCTCAAAAAAAGAAAAGGTGGGGGGGCTTCACTCAGAAACCACCATACCCTATGTTCACGCACTCACATCCCCCTGCCCTGGTGATCAAATCAATACTCCTATTTACACTATTATAGGAAAGAAAAGTCCTTTGATTACAGTTCCTTTCTTGGGCCTCTATTTCCCCCCTTAGAGACAGCAACTGCACCTTTCCTTTCACTTGCTTGGTTTCACAGGTGCTCATCACTCCGGCTCTGAGGCTGTGAGAAAGGTCTGCAAAGCTCCCTCAGGGCAGTCTGATGCAAGAGGTGATCCAGTGGTTTCGATTCCATTTTTCTTAAAGACGGGCCTCCCCTAGGCCTGTCATTTTCCTATTTCAGAGACACCGATTATTCTCTAGACCTGCGCACAGCTGCCCTTCCTGGGGCTTGGATCACAAACTCCCTCCCCTTCCTCCTGTTGCTGACTCCGTCCTTCCCCCTGTCTTGACTTACTGCCTAGCTTAGAGGCTTGCACCTCTGACAGCTGCCCAAGAAAGGGTGCATGGCAGGAAGTTTCAAACATGACGGGTCTCAAAATTTTTATTTTATATACACACTTTAGCACTAATTTGGACGAGAACTAAATTGTAAGCCAGACACAATTTTCCCTCAACATTTAAGGCATGAAGCTACCATCTTCCAGCTTCCAGCACTGCTGCTGATAAATCTAAGGGAAATCTGATTTGGAATCTTTTGTGCGGCTCTGTTTCTTTCTGTATGAAAGTAAGTTCTAAGATTCTTCCCAACCTCTGCTATTCTGACATTTCAACATAATGTGCCTTTGGTGAGTGGGGTTCTCTCCCCAACCTGAGCTCTCTGCGGACCAAGTCAACCGGGACACACTCAGTCCTACATGTTGTCTCTGTTCTCCTCCTGAAATTCCGTGCTTCTCAGAGCCTCTACATCAATCCCCTGCTTTTCTTAATTTTCCTTTCTAGGTTCTTAATGTTCTCTCTGAAAGATTCCTACTATATTTTTAAATTTCTGGTGTCACGTTTCTCATCTTCAAGAATTCTTACTCGTTCCCTGCCTACTTTTACTACAAATTATGTCACAGACAGAATACCCTCCGCTCCTTGAAGTAAGTATCAAGAACTTATTGGAAGTTATTTGTCCCTGCCTTGTCTTCAGGTTGCTTTATCCCCCTTCATCTGTTCCGTTCTTGATCATGTTCATGGCGTTCCTGCACTCCTTGGTGTTCCTAAGCCATCTGATTCAATATTTAAGAAGAGGCACTAAAATGCTGGTTAGAAAGTTTGGGGTTTTTTTAAAGAGATTATTTATAGGAGACAGCGTGAGAGCAAGAGAGCACACAAGTTGGCGGACAGGGGGAGAAGACAGAAGGAGAGGGACAAAGACTTCCCGCTGAGTGGGGAGCCCAACCTGGGAGCTTGATCCCAGGACCCTGGGACCATGACACGAACTACAGGCAGATGCTTTAGCTCTGACTGAACTAACTGACTGAACCACCCAGATGCTCCTGGCTAGAAGTTTTCTGTACGTGGTTAGGACCAGTCAACGAGTTGCCTATCCAGAGGGGAAGGCAGCAAGCTCGCTGCCTGGCACCCACCAGCCTGGCTGTCAGCGGACTGGTGGCCCAGTTAAGGAGACCGCCACTTCTCAGCCCCTCATCTTCTGCTGGGCCTGCTGTCCCCAGGTAAATCAGGAAAAGTCCTCTCCCCATGCGCGGGTGGGAAGGAGAATGACACAGTGAGAGGGGCATTCCTGGGCTGATTCCTCACACTTAGTTTCAACCCCTTCCCCTACCCACTCAGAAGCCCTGACACTTCCTGTTCCTCAGTCAAGTCCTGTTCTGCAAATCAGTTTGCTTTTAGTCGGCCTCTCCCCCTGCACTGAGATTTCACTTCCTTCTGGTCTGCTAATAACTCTGCTACTCAGGGTCCATCTGCTTTCCATCTTCACAATTTCTTTCCAGTGCTTTATCCTTGTTGGCTTATTCATACATTAAATATATCGAAAGCTAAGCCACATTCTCTCTCTCATCAGGACAGTCAGAACAACTAGAATCATCCACTTGCATCGTTTGAGGTGCAACAATTCAAAAGCTGCCAAATATGGATGTACCTGAAAACTAGAGATAGGAAAGTATGAACAACGAAATCATAAGCTTTTTTTGATTAAACATAATGCCCATTAAGTAAATAAAAGTCTGAACTTTTACTCAAAGATTATTTCACTGGGGGTGCCTGGGTGGCACAGTGGGTTAAGCGTTTGCCTTCTGCTCAGGTCATGATCCCAGGGTCCTGGCATCGAGTCCCACATCGGGCTTCCTGCTCAACAGGAAGCCTGCTTCTCCCTCTGCCTGCAGCGCACCCTGCTTGTATGCGCCTTTCTCTCTCTGACAAATAAATAAAATCTTAAAAAAAAAAAAATGACTTCATTGGATCACTTTACAATTATGTTATAGTCAACATACTACTGGTTGAAATGTATCCCCACCAAACTCATATTTGAAGTCCTAACTCCCACTACCCCCACATGTGATGTTATCTGGAAATCAGGTCAGTGCAGATGTAATTAAGATGAGGTCATACTGGAGAATGGTGGGCCCCTAATCCAATATGACTGATGCCCTTATAAAAACGGAAATGTAAAGACACACACACACACAGAGGGAGAAAGCCATGTAAAGACTGGAGCCATGCTGCCAAGACCCACGGAACCTCCAGAAGCGAGGAGAGAGACCCCAACAGACCCTTCCGATAGCACCTTCAGAGGGAGCGCCATCCTACCCTCCCAACAACTTGGTCTCGGACGTCTAACCTCCAGAACAGTCAATACATTGCTCTTCCTTCAGCCACTCGGTTTGTGGGACTTGTTATAGCAGCCCTAGCCAATGAGTACACTGGGCAAACTAGGAAGACTCCAGATCCGCATCTGGAGAGCTCACAGTCTTAGAGACAGGATCCAGGCACAGAGAAACCCAGAACTACAGTCTAACACATGCATTATGAATGAGAGGTGAGGAAGTGGAAACTGAGTGCAGTGTAATCTGAGAAGAGCTACAGCAGACACAGGTACAGGGCAGGGCACAGGAGAGAACAGCTCTGGGGGGAGGGGAAGGGCCAAGTCTTCAGAGCCTCTCCTCCAGAAAACCTGGGCGCCGGCTCTCTTCCAACTCGAGGAGGACTTGCTAGGCATATTTTTGAAGGTGGAAGGGTGTGATGTGGAAGATTAGGTAGAGATAAGGAGGTCAGCTAGGATGCCACTGCATTACCCCAGGAGAAAGGCTGATGAACACACACCAGGGCAGTGGGCAGGAAAGGGGCTGGAGAAATGTTGAGAGGATTTGGATAAGAGAGATGAAAGAAGCATGAAAATGATGCCAACTTTCTAATTCTGGCAACTAGGGAGCAGTGCAACTAGTAACCAAAGGAACTGAAAAGGGCTGGAAGGAGGGGGCTGGAGATGGGTGGACTTCAGAGCTGGATGCACTGTATTCGAAACGCACCAGCGTCACCACAGTGGCCAAAGTGGAGATACTTACCAGACAAAAATACAGGTCAGGACCTCCAAAGGGTAATGTGGGCTGGAATCATGAATTTACAATTTAATAACAGGCTGAAAGAATTTTAAGCCCAGAGAATAGGTAGGATCATCTGGGGCAACTGTATTTAAAAAGGAGAAAGAGGCACCAGGTGGCTCAGTTGGTTAAGCTCAGGTCATGATCTCAGGGTCCTGGGATCAAGCCCCACATCAGGCTTCCTGCTCAACGGGGTGTCTGCTTGTCCATCTCCCTCCTGCTCATGTGTGCGCTCTCTCTCAAATAAATAAAATCTTTAAAAAAAGAAGAGGAAGATACACCAGAAATCAATCAATCTCTCCCTCCTGCACACAGAAGAAAGCCCAAGTGAGGACACAGAGAAAAGGCAGAAACCAACCCTGCTGGCACCCTGATCTTGGACTTCCAGCCTGCAGATATGCGAGAAAATAAATTTCTTCATGTAAACCACCCAGTCTGTGGTATTTTGTGATGGTGGCCCTAGCAAACCTAAAACAATCACATCGCTATCACACTGCATATGAATACAGTGTTCAAAGGAAAGTTTGTGCCTTGGCTACATAAGTACAAAAAAAATTTTTATAGAGACTAAAACATTTTACAATACAAATTAATAATTTACTCACTTTGTAACACAAATATGCAGATGACTTTAATTAAAAGCATAGTGTGATGTGAACCAGATACAAAAACTACAAGAAAAATCTGTAGAATGATGGTTGATATGGATTAAATTTAGGCTTGCTTTTCAGTATTTGCAATGTTCCTTCGTGTTGATATTAATAGTACTGAGCTGAGATAAGAATTAGTGGATTTATTTAAATAATAGTTCTGAATTTACATACTTCTGTTTCAAGGTCAAACTGATTCTAACGGCACCTGGGTTGCTCAATCAGTTAAGCACCCAACTCTTGATTTCAGCTCCAGTCACTGACCTCATGGGATCAAGCCCAGAGTTGAGCTCCACACACAGCATGGAGTCCACTTGTCCCTCTCTCCCTCTGCTCCTCCCCCCAACCTCTGCCACTCACACACTCTTTTTTTCAAACATTTTTTTTAAGATTTTATTTATTTGAGAGAGAAAGAATGAGAGAGAGAGAGCACACACGGAACGTGCACCAGAAGGGGGAGGGGCAGGCAGAGGTAGAAGCAGACTCCGTGCTGAGCGGAGAGCCCCACACGGTACTCGATCCTGGGACTCCCGGACCATGACCTAAGCGGATAACGACTGCTTAACCAACTAAGGCTCAAATAAATATTTTTCAGAAGAAATAAAGAATATGAACCAGTTCTGTCAACAAAGACACAAATATCAAAGGAACAGGATTTTTTTTTAACTCCAGTTATTAGAAAACGTGTATGTCTGGAACAACTTGAGAATGTCTACTTTGCCAACTGTAAATTTCATGAAATCTAAATAAAAATCAAGTATTTCCAATGAAGAGTACCATCCAAGTTGAGATGTGGCTATAAATATAAAATATAGGCAGAACTTCAAAGACTTAGTGTGTAAATTTTTAAAATGCAAAGTAACTCAATTTTATTACATGTTGATTTTATAACATTATACACACTGAAATGATTATATCTGAGATATACTGGGTTAAATAAAATATAATGGTCAAACTAATTTCATCTAGTTTTGCCTTTTTTTTTTAAAGTAGGCTCCACATTCAACATGGGGCTTGAATTCACAGCCCTGAGATCAAGAGTCACATGCTCTATGAACAAGCCAGCCTGGTTCCCCTATCTATTTTCTGATTTTTTAAAAAAATGTCAACTAGAAAAATTTTAACTACATATACATGGCTTGCATTTATTTCTGTGAGACAGTTCTGTGCTCAATGTTCAGTTAACATTGTGCTAGAAGGTATGACCCAAATGACCTTTTTCATTCACCTTTACATTCCATATAAATGCATTTTCCTTTCTTTCATCATGAAGTCTAAGGCTAGCAAGAGTTTCCAATGATCAGAAGAATGGGGTAGGTACTCAGAGAGTTCCTTCAGAAATCTTAAAGTTGCCAAGACTTAAATGGGTTAAGAGCCACAAAGCTTCCCTGAAAAGGCTAGACTAGTTCGAAAGAGACAAGGGTTACAAGCAAAATAATGAACAGGAATTAGATAGGAAGAAGTCATTTCTTGAGACATTTCTCCTTATAAGAGATTCAATATTAAAAACCAAGGGTGTGTGTGTGTGGAGGATTCAGTGTAAGTTATGTAAGTGGGTTAAGTGCCAAGAGCCAAAGTTCTTATTTTAACCAACTGGGCGGGGGTGGGGGAGAGAGTGGAGACTCTCCTTCATCCCCCAAGCTTCTTAGATCCACAATTATGAAAGGAACCGTCACTGAGACATCAACAAACAAATCCCTCTTCTTCCAGGCTTCTGACAACCACAGAACAAAATCCAAGGGCCATCCAAAGACTATAAAAATAACCAGAACAGAGCATATATGATATGATGTTCACATCCCACAGGAATCACTGATTCAGTTATTTTTGTTTTAAGTCAGTAAACATTTCAAGGGAGTAGGCTCTAAAGACAATAAAATGAACAAGTCACAAGTCCTCATATGCATGGAGGCTTCACTTGGTAGGGCAGACAATTCTGTAAACAAAATAATCCTAATAAAGAAGGAAAGCTTCTTCAACTCTGTCATGTCATATAGGAGGTCCCCAACTTCTGTCTGACTGGTTTCTAAATGACAATAAAAAGTTAAGCCCGGGCACCTGGGTGGCTCAGTGGGTTAAGCCTCTGCCTTCGGCTCAGGTCATGGTCTCAGGGTCCTGGGATCAAGCCCCGCATCGGGTTCTCTGCTCAGCAGGGAGCCTGCCTCCCCCCTCTCTCTCTGCCTGCCCCTCGCCTACTTATGATCTCTCTCTCTCTGTCAAATAAATAAATAAAATCTTAAAAAAAAAAAAGTTATGCTGAAATAAAAGGGGCAGTGATGGTTTCTACAGGGGTAATATTGTAAACTGGGAGTCTATTTCTGAACAATTATGAAAATAAGAGAAAAACGAGCAGACACAAGTGCTATTATAAACTTAAGTATCTCAATCATAAAAGTTCTTTTGGAGCGTTTCCTTCATGGGCTAGAGTGGCTGAAGCTTCTTAAAATATTTAAATCTAAGGAAGTACAGAGAGATGACATCTTTTCCTGGAAAACTTCCCTGGAACAAGCTACAGTATCCTTTGTGGCTCTAAAAACTTAAGGTATTTCCTTCAAGTTTACACACCTGGATGATTCATTACACATGAATGCGTCAGCCAATACAGGGAAGGAGTCAGGCATCTTTCCCAAAGATACGTATTTAGTGTACCTATTCCTTCCTTATTCCTAGTGTATTTATTCCTTACTTCTAAATTCAGCTAACTTTTCTGGAAAACTCTGGCATTTCCATATCCCTTGTAGCCTTCCCCTGAGTGCTGATTTTCTTAAAAATCCACCTAATCATTTTTTTTTTCCTGTAGCAATCAAACCATCCTTTCCTTGGGCTAAAAACCCAACAGTTCCCTTGATGATTTACAGGCATTGCCCAGACCAAGCGTAATTACTTGCTCTTTATAATAACATGCCATTTTAATTTTAATTCAAACACATGATAAAAGCAAATCAATAAAAGGCAGATGACAGCTTGGCAACCATCAGCAAATTCCAAACTATTTTATTTTGGATGAAAAATTGACAACCATCTTGCTAAACTGATTTTACATATTTCCAAATAGTTAAAAAGTCACACCAAATAGTAAAAAGCCTTTATTCTTTAATGTATCACTACAAGCCACAATCTTATATGTGTATGTATGTTATGTATACACAAAGTCAACAGTTCTTCAAAATTTACCCAATGAAAACTGAATATAGTTTGAGAGCAACAACCACCACACCAGTGTATGAAACACTAGTTCTACTACAAGTGTTTATATGTCCTTAGTAGATTAGCCTCTAAATGTCAACCCAAACACTGTAAAATTATTTCTACTAACACAATACCCGCGCCATAACACAACCACCCCCACACAGTCTCCTCAGCATTTACGCACAGAGGTAATTTTCAGCACATACGAGAACTTGTGTAGCACACATACTTTGTCTACAAAAATCTCTCATTTTTCTCCTAAACAGTCTTACAAAGTCATCAGAACTAGTTCACCTTAAACCCTTCAAAGACTGGCAGGTCAAGCAGCTATTTATGTACAGTGATACCTGGTATCTTAGTACCTCAGCCAAATTTGAGCAATCCAGGTTGGCGTGTAACAGAATGACTCTCCTTTCACTCTCCTTGTCTCTTGGGAACAGCTATTAAGTAGCTCAATGAAAGAATTTTTGCAACTCATCTCTAATACTTAATGCCAGGATGTAAGCAAGTGTTCCTATTAGATTAAAGTGACTTCTTTGGCCCTATGAAAAAATTACCAAAAGTATGTAAGGATTCAAACATTCCCAAAAGTATGTAAGGCTACTAGTTGCCTACACAATATCACAGAAGCCCTGTGTTAATCTCAGTAATATTTAACATAATAATTTACTTGGCCAACAATGAACTCAACCTATGATGGTATAAAACAATGTAACCTTATTGACCTTCGGATCACTTGTCTCTGCTTTCTTCCAAACATTTGCTCCCATTAAACCCTGCCCCAAATACTGGATATGGCACTGATGTGATATCCAAAGAAATATATCCTCACAAATTACCAAGTAAAAAGAATGATAAAAGTACTATAGGTATAGTATTATCTTCTTAATAAGGGGCACCTGGGTGGCTCAGCTGGTTGAGCATCTGACTTGGTTTTGGCTCAAGTCATGATCTTGGAGTTTTAAGATCGAGCCTGCATCAGGCTCCGTGTTCAGTGTGCAGTCTGCTTGTGATTCTTTCCTCTCCCTCTGCCCGTTCCCCTGCTTCCTCGCTTGTTCTCTCTCAAATAAATAAATAAAATCTCTAATAAAAGTAAAAATAATAATGTATATGAAGCAACCATCATTACCTCAAATGGGACTTGAAGTTTATATTCTATTTCCTATAGCTTCTTGGAGACATAAATGCTGCTCTCATAATATCAGATTCCCATAGGGATATTTTAATGAAATCCATTCTGCCACTAGAGCTACAATATGCTTTCACTTCCATTATTCTGTGACAAGTTCAACTTCTTCACTCATTACATATACATACATAAAACCACATGTAATGGCTTAACTTGGCTAGGAGCTTATCAGGTTTTGCATCTTTCAAAATCAATACTTAAAACATTTTAATCTGGTTTTTATCTCTCCTGATTACTATTTACATTGTTTAAAAACAACACTAACCAATCTTCAGTCTCAATGACTTTTATCAATTCACAAAATTAATCTTTCATAATGATAGCTCAGCAGGATATTTTATTAATGTAGATTCTCAGGAATCTAACCAAGCCTCATTTTTCTTCAGAGTTGCTATAAGAAGAGGTGCCTGACTCGCCCAGTCAGTACAGCATGTAACTCTTGATCTCGGTCGTGACTTTGATCCCCACACTGCGTGCAGACATTACTTTAAAGAAAAAAAAAAAAGGAGCTGCTATAAGGAAAAACGTTTATATAGCATTAAGCATAAATCATCTTCCAAAGGGAGTGGGGATAGGGCAAGGTCCAACCAGACCATCAAAGATTCATCAAAGATGAAAGGCAGTCTTCAGGTCACTTGAAATCTGCCATGAGCAATAAATACTTATTGCAAGAGATCATTTCAATCCAACTTTCCCTTTCTCCTCTTTTCAAAAGGGTAGAAAACTCTCTGCCTATGGATGAACAGCGAGGTGATAGCGGCAGACAAGAATGTAAGACAAAAATGGCAACCCACATTAAACCTCCCTCAAGAAAACCACAGTCTCCTTCCCATCTGAAGGAAGCCTGGTGCTACTTGAGCACTACTGCCAGATCTTCCAATTTCTCAAAAACTGAAAGGAATTTTAACATATAAATCCATGTTATTTGGAAGTAATGGTTTGGGTTTTTTTTGGTGATTTTATTTTTAAAGTGCTCTTTACACCCAATGTGGAACTCAAACTCACAACCCTGAGATCGAGTCACATACTCCATTGGCTGAACCAGCCAGGCGCCCTGGAAATGGTGATGTTCAATTTGAATTTAAAATACAATGAAGTCCAACATGGTGACAGCCAAATAAAACAAAGTCCAGGACACATGCTGTCTGCTGACCACAGGTTTTGCATCTCTATTTGGTGCTTAAGTACCAGGAATCACAGCTAGTAGAGATGACAGTTAATTTCAGAAGCCTAAAAGTCATCAAACACCTAACACACAGAAGTTACAGTACAAACTAAAATTAATCCCATGTCAATTATAAAAAATCTGATTACAGAAATTTATGTTAGAGACCTAAAGACTTATTATTAAGATGACAATGCTACTCAAAGTAATCTACCAGTTCAGTGCAATCCCTATCAGAATCTCAAGTGTTTGGTGCAGAAATTTTTTTAGAAATCTTAAAATTCATATGGAACCTCACTCTCTCAAAAAAGATCAAAGTTAGAAGACTTAAACTTCCTGACTTCAAAACCTACCACAAAGCTACCTATCGTAATAAAAACAGTGCGGTACTAGCATTAAAAAAGGACATACAGAATGGAGAACTCAGAAACAAACGCCTGCATGTATAACCAAATGATTTTTAACAAGGGTGCCAAGACCATTCAATAGGGAAAGGACAAGCTTTTTGACAAATATTGCTGGGAAAACTTGACAGTCACCTGCAAAAGAATGAAGCTGGATCCTTACTTTAAACCACAAACAAGAATTAACTCAAAATGGGTCAAAGACCTAAACACAAGAGCTAAAAAAACAAAACTGAGGGTAGAGCCTGACATGGGGCTCGATCGCAGAACCCTGAAATTATGAGCTGAGTCAAAGTAAGACACTTAACCAACCGAGCCACCCAACTGCCCCAAAAGATAAAAATCTTATAAGAAAACATAAGGGCGGGGCGCCTGGGTGGCTCAGTGGGTTAAAGCCTCTGCCTTCGGCTCAGGTCATGATCCCAGCATTAGGCTCTCTGCTCAGCAGGGAGCCTGCTTCCCCCCATCTCTCTGCCTGCCTCTCTGCCTACTTGTGATCTCTGTCAAATAAATAAACTCTTAAAAAAAAAGGAAGAAAGAAAGAAAGAAAACATAAGGGCAATCTTCACGTTTTATTTGGCAATGATTCTTTAGATAATGACACCAAAAACAAAGACACACACACATACACACACACACACACAACAGCTGAACTGGACTTTATCAAAATAAAAAACTTCTGTACAAAGGACACTATCAAGAGAGTGAAGACAACCCAAAGAATGGGAGAAAATATTCCCAAGTCACAGATCTCATAAGGGATGAATATTTAGAACATATAAAGAACTCCCACAACTCAACAACAAAAAGCCAATTCAAAAATGCGTAAGACTTGAATAAACACTTCTCCAAAGATACACAAAATGGCCAACATGAAAAGATGCTCCACATCACTAAGCTTTAAGGAAATGAAAATCACCATGAGAGACCATCTCAAACCCATTAGGATAGCTATTATCCAAAAAAACCCAGAAACATCCAGTGTCAAGAATGTGGAGGAATTAGAACCCTTGCACGTTGATGATGAGAATGTAAAATGGAGCAACCACTATGGAAAACAGTTCACAGTTTCCAAAAAGCTCCACAGAGAATTTCCATATGAACCAGCAATTCCACTTTTCAGTACATATCCAAAAGAACTGAAACAGGAACTCAGATACAAGTACACCCATGTTCACAGCAACAGTATTCACAATAGCCAGAGTAAAAACAACCCAAATGTCCATCAACAGAGGAATGAATAAGCAGAATGTGGTATATATACACACAACGGAGTATTATTCAGCTTTAAAAAGGAATGCCATTCTGATACATTTACTTTGAAAACAGTATAATGTTTCTAAGACCATTTATAAGAATTGGCAAATTCATAAGAGAGGTTTCCAGGGGGGTTTGAGGTGGGGGGGAGACAGGGAGTTAAGTGTGTAATGAGTACAGAGTTTCTGTTTCAATGTTGAAAAGTTCTGGAAATGGACAATGCTGGTGGTTGCAGGGGACTGTGAACGTACTTAATGCCACTGATCTATACACTTAAAACTGACCACTTTAACCATTTTGTTATGTATATATTACCAAAAAAAAATTATGGGGCACTTGAGTGGTTCAGTTGATTAAGCGTCCAACTCTTGATTTCAGCTCTGGTCATGATCTCAGGGTTGTGAGATGGAGCCCTATGTCGGGCTCCATGCTGGGCGCAAAGCCTGCTTAATTCTCTCTCTCCCTCTACCCTCCCCCCCCCCCCAACACACATGAATGCACAATCTCTCTCTTACCCAAAAAAAAGGGAGGGGGGAAGAAATTTCAATCGTCCAATTCAGAGAAATTTTTGTATTTTACGCTGACATATTTAACGTATCTGGAAGTAAGCCCTAGAAATGTTTTTTAAAAAAGATAAACTAGACTAAAATCATCTATTTTAAAAGACTGGAGAAGCAGTATCATTTTTCCAACAACATAAAAGGCTTCTTTCATTTATCATTTTGGTAACTATATGCTGCTTTCAACTATAGTGTTATCTGTCATGTCACACAGTGCCCTGCATATAGCAATTTAATAAATATGGGCTAATGAAGACTATGAAGAACTTCAAACAAACCAATTCCCATGGAGAGTCTTCAAATTTAGAACAAGTTATTACAAAGGTTCTTTTAAATGTCAACTTAAGATATAGCTAAAATGGTTAAAAAAAAAAAAAGGTGACATCCACTGCATATTAGAAAAAACCAGAAATACGAATATCCAATTATAAAGGAAAGAATTCAATAAATTATAGCTAAATTACAGAATAGGAAGATCCTTGCTTTTATATATAATTCTTGGAAAAGTGGGCAAGTTCAAAGATATGCACATTATTTGGGGGTTCTGCTACGAGAAAGGTAATGATTTATTCAAATCTCAACTACTCCCAGTCTTTCAGGACAAAAAATATCCTTGAAAACTTGATTCCAGAATCTAAACACATTCCATCATAGGGGTGCCTAGCTGGCTCAGTCATAAAAGCATGCGACTCTTGGTCTCAGGATCATGAGTTCAAGACCCAGGCTGGGCCTGGAGGCTACTTAAAATAAAAAAAATAGTAATAATACGGGTGCCTGGGTGGCTCAGTTGGTTTAGCATCTGCCTTCTGCTCAGGTCACGATCCCAGAGTCCTGGGATCAAGCCCTGCCTCCCATCCCTGCTCTGTGAGGAGTCTGCTTCTCCCTCTCTATCCCTCCTCTGCCCACCCCCCACCCCGTGCTTACTCACTCTCTCACACATGCACTCTCTCTCAAATACATGTTTTTTTTTAAATAGGAATAATAAAATACATAAAAACACTCCCTCACTTTTCCAACATAATTGAGCCCACCGAGTGTTCATCTAACTTCAAAGACTCTCCAGAAAGCACCAAGTAAGTACCAATACACTATACCATGTGCTTTTTATCAACACAGTAAGCACTTTGCTTCCCATTTTTTTCACTCATTCTTATAAAATAAGGGCAAAACGCAATCATATATTCAAATTGTAATGCCAATACTGCAAATACGCAACCACTGGTAAACAGTATTCTTCTGCAGTATCAGCGTAAGTACTATGTATTCAGGGTATGGAAGGCGACTTGTGGGGGCGGATGAAATACTGTCCATTTAAAAACGTAGGGAGGGCCGCTGCAGGATCAATCCCCTCTAAGCTTCACCCACCTCCGAGCACACCATGGTCGGGCCCCTGAGCACCCTGCTGGCTACCCTGGTCCTGACTCTGGCCCTGGTATGAGCAGGAGCATGTTTCCAATGGTGGAAGCCACATGGGACGCTGACCACGCCAACGAGGAGGATGTACAGCAGGCGCTTAACTTCACCCTCGACAAGTTCAACAAGGTGAGCAAGGGCGTGTACCGCAGCTGCGCACTCCAGGTGGAGCTCGCCGGAAAGCAAGCTGTGGCTGGGATGAACGACTTCTTAGATGTGAAGACTGGCCAAACCAGATGTACCAAGTCCCAGCCCAACCTGGACAGCCATCCCTTTCATGACGAGCCACACCCAATGAAGAAAATGCTCTGGGGGCGTCCAGGTGACTTCGTCAGTTAAACGTCTGCCTTCAGTTCAGGTCATGATCCCGGGATCCTGGAATGGGAATCCCCCATCAGGGTCCCTGCTCAGTGGGGAGCCTGCTTCTCCCTCTCTCTCTGTCTCTCCTCCAAATGATTCTAATAAATAAATTAAATATTTAAAAAGAAAGAAAGAAAAGAGAGAGAGAGAGAAAGAAAGAGAAAGCAAGCACTCTAAGCCCTCTGCTGTTTCCAGGTATACACTGTCCCCCGCTGGGCAGGACCTCCGTGGTGAAGTCCAGCTGCCAGAATGCAGAGAGGACCCTGTGACAGGCTGGTCTGCTGGCACCCTTCTCCTACTCCACTTCTCCCTTGTAGAGTTCCTAAGCCTTGGAAGGGTGGCCCTGCCCAGGCGATGTCCCCTTCAGTGTACTGGCCCCAGGACACAAGCAGAAAGGGTTCTGGGGCATTTACTGAACACTAAGTGATTATAACTCCTTTCCTTTAATTGCTTTCCAAATGCACCAATATGTAGTACACATGTTCTGCTCTATCTTAAATCATGTTACTTTTTAGTAACATCAGCTAAAAATAATAATAAAATTTTTTAAAATGCAGGGAGTTCAAAAGCCCCAAACCATGAAGGGTGATTCAACTAAAAGTGATGTAAAATACTTAATGCCCTGGAAAGTTACTCAATACGTGAAATGGGGGGAAAACAGGTTACAAACATATAAAGGGGAATCTAGTTTTTTAAAAAATTAAGATGTTTAAAAAACAAGAGTGGGAAAAATAAGTTATTTATCTAATTAGTAAATTCTTTAATTGGTTAATTTCTTTATTTTTGTTTTGCCTTACCTGTCTTTTCTAAATTTTTCACAATGACTATATATTTTTTCTTTAACACATACACACACTAAGGGTCACTTTTAATAATCATTTGTAAAGAGTCAATTGAGAACCTCAGTCTTTTTTTTTATAGGTTTTTTTTTCTTTAAGATTTTATTCATTTATTTGAGTGAGAGAGAGCATGAGAGGAAAGAGACAGGGGGAGAAGCAGACTCCCTGGCAAGCAGAGAGCCTGATGTGGGACTCGATCCCGGGACTCCAGGATCATGACCTGAGCTGGAGGCAGTCGCCCAACCAACTGAGCCACCCAGGCGCCCCTTTATAGTTTATTTTTTTGGAATCTCTACACCCAACATGGGCCTTTAACTCATGACCCCAAGATCAAGAGTCACATGCTCGGGGCGCCTGGGTGGCTCAGTGGGTTAAAGCCTCTGCCTTCGGCCCAGGTCATGATCCCAGGGTCCTGGGATCGAGCCCCACATCGGGCTCTCTGCTCCACGGGGAGCCTGCTTCCTCCTCTCTCTCTGCCTTGTCTCTCTGCCTACTTGTGATCTCTGTCTATCAAATAAGTAAATAAAATCTTTAAAAAAAAAAAAAAAAAAGAGTCACATGCTCTTCCAACTGAGCCAACCAGGTGCCCCAGAATCTCAAACATTTTTAAAGATTTTAAGAATTGACAAATAGGTTTCTGAGACAGATCATACATGTTTGAGGCCTAATATTAGGACAATTACTGATAATGGTTTGATGGTGGAGAAACTACAGGCCTGAGGACAGTTTCCTTGACTTTCTGATTACTAAGAATCACCTCCTATAATGTTTTACCTAAATGTTGGCTGTCAGGAGCTTGCTTCAGCAGCACATGCACTAAAGTTGGGACAATATAGAGAAGATTAGCATGGCCTCTGCACGAGGATGACACAAATTTGTGAACCGTTCCATATTTTCACTGAAACTAATATTATACTGTGTGATAATGGGAATAACAATAAAGCCTTACAAAAATAAATAAATTTTAAAAAATGAATGTTGACTGTCTGATAACCTTCTCTGGAGACGTTTAGTACTCCCATGCCAACCTGGGCTTTCCCTTCCCCAGGGAAATCTGGCCATCTGTCCCACCAGCCAGCACGAACTTGAGAACCAGTTCATCACTTCCTGATTCATGACCTTGGTCAAGTAACTTTACCCGGACATTCCCCAGTTCCTACATCTGTAAGACAAGGCTAACCACAGTTCCCTTTCTTGGGATCATTTCAAGGTTTCAATGAATATATGTAAAACACTATACACAGGGACGCCTGGGTGGCTCAGTTGGTTAAGTGTCTGCCTTTGGCTAAGGTCATGATCTCAGGCTCCAGGGACCCAGCCCCACATCCGGCTCCTTGCTCAACGGGAAGCCTGCTTCTCCCTCTTCCACTCCCCCTGCTTGTGTCCCTCTCTCACTATTTTTCTGTCAAATAAAAAAATTTTTAAAAACACTATACATAGTAATTGCACCATAAATAGATCTATCATTATTATTACTCCAACAATCACTAGAATCTACTACTCTATTCCTGATTGTCTGTTCTTCCCTAACTATGTAAATTCACTTAGGTTCCCAGTAAATATCTAATTTCAAGGTAATTAACTTCCAGTTATGCTCAACTAGATAATTCAGACCAACCACCCTAATGAGGACAACCAGAAGAGCAATACAAAATATGAAAATCACCTGCTCAAAGGCACCAGAGACCTAAAAAGACAGTAAAGAATTAATAGGTCAATACTGGGGAGGATAAAAGCTCAGGGAGACAGGCACAGCTTGCAGAGTTTTCTTTCTCTGGGGAAACAGAAAGATTCCGAGGAGAGTATCTAAGTAGTACTTTTGATGCATAGAAGGACTAAAGGGAAAGGGACTGGAGTCCAGGGCTGGAGGAAGAGGGGAAGGGAAGTGTACTTGGAGAGCCTAAAATTAGAAGTTGATACTACAAAGCAGACTAAACCAAGAATGGTGACAGGCCTTCCCAGAGACTGCAGCTCAGCTTCTAATAATCTAAATCCATGAAATGAAGAGGAGATCCTAGATTGCTACTATCCCCAAGCTTCAGGTAGAAGCAAATGGAATGCTCCTTGCAGTATAACATTAGCTTAGGCCTCAAATTAGCCTATAAGGCATGTGTGTAAATAAAGTGTCCGGCACATAATTCAAAAATAACTTGACAAAAAAGGAGACATGAATGAAAACCAAAATAAATATATCATAGTTTAAAAAACAAACAAACAAACAAAAAAACACAGGGACCCCAAGATACTGAAATTATCAGACACAGACAACTATATTTTCCATGGTCAAAGACACAGAAGACAAAAATTGAGAATTTCAGCTATGACCTAGAAACAGTTAAAAAAATTTTTAATTATGCAGCACTGAGTGACTCAGTTGGTTACACGCCTGCCTTCAGCTCAGGTCATGATCTCAGGGTCCTAGGACTGAGTCCCCCATTAGGCTCCATGCTCAGCGGGGTTTTCTCCCTCTGCCTGCCACTCTCCCTGCTTGTGTTCTCACTCTCTCTCTGGCAAATAAATAAAATCTTTTTAAAAAGTTTTTTTTAGGGGCGCCTGGGTGGCTCAGCGGGTTAAAGCCTCTGCCTTCGGCTCAGGTCATGATCCCAGGGTCTTGGGATCGAGCCCCATGTCGGGCTCTCTGCTCAGCAGGGAGCCTGCTTCCTCCTCTCTCTCTCTCTCTGCCTGCTTCTCTGCCTACTTGTGATTTCTGACTGTCAAATAAATAAATAAAATCTTTTTAAAAAGTTTTTTTTTTTTAATTATAAAACTGAAACTACAGTAACTGAAATTAAGAACTTGATGGGTGGACTTCAAGGCAATCAGGTACAGCTGAAAAAAGTATTAGTAAACAGAAAAATGAACCAGAAGAAAATCTATCAAATGAGGCCTGGAGAGACACAGTGGACACAACGACAATGTCTAAGGTATTTGTTTTTGGAGTCCCATAGGAAAGGAGAGAATCAGGCAGAAACAATATTTAAACGCTTAAAAAGAAAATGGCTGGGAATTTTCTAAAACTGATGAAAGGCATCAAACCACAGATTCAAGAAGCTTTTTTTTGGGGGGGGGGGGGGGACAGAGAGCACTCAAGTGGGGAGGGGCAGAGGGAGAGCACAAGAGAGACTATTAAGTAGGGTCCATACCCAGAACAGAGCCTGATGCAGGTTTCAATCTCACAACCCAGAGATCATGACCTGGGCTGAAATCAAGAGTCGGGTATTTGAACTACCCAGGAGCCCCAAGGAGAACACATTTTTTTAAAAACTCCTCCTAAGTATAGAATAGCAAAATTGCTGAAAATCAGATTCAAAGAGAAAAGCTTAAAAGTAGAGACTTAGGAATACATTACTTTCAAAGGAGGATAATTATACTGACAACAAATTCCAGTAAGTTATTGATAACATTCAATATCGGGATATTGGTAACAAAGTATCAGGAATGGAGTAAGTGCTTAAAGATGATGAAAGAAATTCTATTTCCAATGAGCCTATCTTGCAAGAAAGATAGTGAAAAAGGTATTTGGTAAAAGAATATGACAACAGCCAACCTACCCTTAAAAAAATTCTAACATGTTTTAGAAGACAAAAAATTATCCAAGAAAAGTCAGAGATGCAAGAGGCATAAAAAATCATGAAAACAATAAATATGGAAAACTGAATCAGAGGCTCTCAATCTTACCATAAACTTGAATTACCTAAGGAGTTTTTAGAAAATACTAATGCTTAACCCCCTCTCTCTGTTCAGAGGTCCAGATGTCATTGGTCTGAACTGCAGCCAGCCATCTGTGTTGTGCAAAAGTTCCCCAGACAATACCAGTGCACCTCCAGAGTCAATAGCCACTGACCTAAATCCATTTGACAATATAGAACATGGTTTGTTTAACATCTTCTGGGGTTTAAAATGAAATTAACATATATAACAACAATGGCAAAAAAAGGTGAGATGGGGTTAAATGGAGTTAAAAGTGTTCTGAAGTCTTCTATTGTCCAGGAAGAGGATAAAAATACCAATTAACATAAGGCACCAATAAGTGAAAGATACTGAAATTTCTAAAGTAACCGCTAAAGCAATAATAAAAGACTATATAAATATGTTCCAAAGTAATAAGAGAAGTAAAATAGTAACAAATTCCAAAGAAATTAACTAAGGGGGGGGGAAAAAACAGAACTGGCAGAACAAACAAAAAGCACTAAATAAGAAGGTAGATGAGAACTCAAGCATATCAACAGTCACATTAAATGTAAATGTACTAAAACACTCCAGGAAAACACAGGTACTAGGTTAATAAAAGAAAAAACCATAGCACATCTAAAACATAGAAATATTAAACAAAATATTAGTAAAGGCAAAAAAAATTACTGGAGATAAAAAGGGAAACTATAACTATGAGATTCAATTCTTCAGGAAAAGATAATAATACTAAATCTGTATGCACCTAAGAACAGCCTCAAAATAAAGCAAAAAACTGTCAAAACTACAAGGAGAAAAAAAATTATCCAAAATCACAGTTGGAGAGGGTGCCTGGGTGGCTCAGTCGGTTAAGTGTCTGCCTTCAGCTCAGGTCATGATTCCAGGGTCCTGGGATCAAGCCTGACCATGACCTGAGCACTTAACTGAGCCACCCAAGAGCCCCTGTTTGTTAATTTCTAAATATAGGGAATTTTTCTGATTGCCTACTCAGCAGGGCGTCTGCTTCTCCTTCTCCCCGATGCGGTTCCCCTGCTTGTGCTTGCTCTCTTCTCTCTTTCTCTGTCAAATAAATAAAGTTTCAAAAAAAAAAAAAATCCCAGTTGGGAGATTTTTAACACTTTTCTCAATAACTGGGAAAAAAAGATTATAAAAATCTTTAAGGATAAAAATCTGAACAACACGAAAACAACAGGATCAGCACATACATAGAACATCGGAAGTAAAAACTGAAGAATATACATTCTCTTCATTCACACAATGAGTATTTTACCACAGACCAGTCATAAAACAAGCCTCAACAAATTTCAAAGGACTGAAACCATACAGACTATTTTTCTCACCACAATGCAGTTAAACTGGAAATAACAAAAAGACAACCAGAAAAAATCTCTATATTTAGAAATTAACAAATGGGGGCACCTGGGTGGCTCAGTTAAGCACTCAGGTCATGATCCCAGGGTGCTGGGGTAGAGTCCCACATGGGGCTCCCTGCTCAGCTGGGAGTCTGCTTTTCCCTCTACCCCTCCCCCTGCTTGTGATCTCTCTCTCTCTCATGCTCAGAGAGAGATCCGTGAGCTCTCTCAAGTTGAAATAAAGTCTAAAAAAAAAATTAACAAATGTACTATTTTTTTTTTTTTAAAGTAGGCTCCATACCCACTGAGGAACCCACCAAGGAGCCCAATGCAGGGCTGGAACTCTGAACCCTGAGATCAAGACCTGAGCTGAGGCCAAGAGTCAGGCACTTAACCAACTGAGCCACCCAGGTGCCCCAGCAAATGTACTTCTAAATAGCCCAGGGAGAAAAAAACAGAATTACAATGGAAAACCAATTTTTCTAGTGAATGATAATGAAAACATAACATATCAAAACTTATATGCTGGGGCACCAGGTGGCTCAGTCATTGTTAAGTGTCTGACTTAGGCTCAGGTCATGATCACAGGGTCCTGGAATCAAGCCCTGAGTTGTGCCCCCTTCTCAGCGGGGAGCCTGCTTCTTTCTTTCCCTCACCCCTCCCCCTGCTCATGCTCTCTCACTCTCTCTCTCTCTCTCTCTTTTTCAAATAAATAAATTAATAAAATCTTTTAAAAAACAAAAACAGAGGTGGCTTGGGTGGCTTAGTACTTAAATGTCTGCATTCACCTCAGGTCATGATCTTAAGGCCCTGGGATCAAGCCCTGCACTGGGATCCCTGCTCAGTGGGGAGTCTGCTTCTCCCTCCCCTACTCCCCCTGCTTGGGTTCCCTCTCTCGTCGTTTCTCTGTCAAATAAATAAATAAAATCTTAAAAATTAAAAATAAAAGAAATTAATTAAATAGAAAGCTAAAAAAAAATCCCTTGTGTACTGAAGCTAAAGCCCTGTTTGGAGGAAAATTTATAGCTTTAAATTAATATAAAAGCAGAAAGGCCAAAAAAAATTTTAAGTGGTCAGAAAAAGAATAAATTAAACTGTTAGAATAAATTAAACCTCTGGAAAATAGAAAGAAGAAAATAATAATGAGCAGAAATAAAATGGAGGCTGGCTCAGTCTGCAAGGAACACAGACTCCTGAGCTCAGGGTTGTTGAGTCTGAGCCCCATGCTGGGTGTAGAGAGAACTTAAACATAAAATCTTTAAAAAAAAAAAAGAAAGAAAATGTAAAATAAACAGACAACAGAGAGGATCAACAAAACCCAAAGTTGATAAAAAGACAACAGACCCACTACAACAGAACAAAAATACACAAAAATAACCAAGTTAGTAATGAAAAAAGGTAACATCACTGCAGATTCTACTCATATTACAAAGACCATTAAGAGTATATTATAAACAACTTTGATCAAACTATATCAATTTAAGAAATCCAATGAAATAGATTACTAGGGAAACGTAACCAAACTCACACAAGATAGGACTAATCCTACAATCAGTAAATAAATTGAATGCATAATTAGAAATCTTACCACAAAGAAAAGTCCAGATGGCTTTACTGGCAAACTGTTTTCCAAACATTAAAAGAAAAATAATGCCATAAGTAAAATATTTCAGAGAACAGAAAAAGAGGCAATATCTCCTCTCTCCAAGTTCTTTTGAGGCCCTAAAACTTTGAAACCAAAACCTGACAAATATTTAAAAAAGAGAGAGAGAGAGAAGAATTACAAGTCAAACCGACTTTTTTTTTAATGATTTTTAATAATTTTTTTTTTAAGATTTCATTTATTTTGGAGAGCAAGAAAGGGAGTGCAAGCAGGGGGAGGGTAGAGGGAGGAGAAAATCTCAAGCAGACTACCCTGAGCACGGAGCCCAACGCTGGGCTTCATCTCACAACCTTGAGATCATGTATGACCTGAGCCAAAATCAAGAGTCAGTCCAATCAACTGAGCCACCTGGGCACCCCAAACCCACTTTTGAGCACAGAGGCAAAAAACCTGAACAAAATTTAAGCAAACCAAATCCAGAAAATAAGTAAGTTTGGCTCATTTCAGGAATGCAAAAGTTGCTTACATATTTAAAAAATCAATTAATATTTCATACTATCAAAAAGAAAAATCATATGATCATCTAATTAGTTGGGGAAAAAAGTGAAGAACATTCAACAATCAGTCACGAAAAGAATCTTTAGCAGACAGAATAAAAGAGCTCTTCCTTATTCTAATAAAGGACAGGGTATCTACAAAGAAACCTACAAGTATCATATAAACAGTGAAATGTAGTTTCCCCTTGAAATCAGGAGTTGAACAGAGATACCAGCTATTACCACGTCTCTTGGACATTTTCCTAGAGTCTTAGCCAGTGCAGTAAAGCAAGAAAAAGAAATAAAAGCTGTAAGAATTGGAAGGGAAAAAACAAAACTATCATAATCCGTAGAATATATTCAGAAATTTTCAAAATTACTGATAAATTATAATTAGTGCACAAGTTTAGCATGTCTTTTGGATACACAATTTGGAACTATCAATTGCGTTTCCACAAGCACAAAAGAACAATAAATTTACAACAGCATTAAAAACAATCAAATACCTATGAATAAACATAAGAGAAGATAGTACAAGATCTCTAGGCAGTAAGCTATACAAATGACCGAGGGCAATGAAGGAAGGCATGCACCCTGTCTCTAGATTAGAAGACTATTTATTTTAAGTGGGCTTCACAGCCAGCACCAAGTCCAACTCGGATCCCAAACTCACAACCCTGAGATCAGAGTTGGACACTCATCCAGGTGCCCCTGGAAGACTCAGTATTTAAAAAAAAAAATTTTTTTTTAAAAATCCATTTTTCCCCAATTAACTACAGACTAAATGCAATCCCAATCAAAATTCCAACAAGTGGCTGTTTTCGGTGAAATGCAGCAAATGTATTTGGGAAGAAAATAATTACAAAAAGTCAAACCCTATTAAAGACAACCAAAGTAGAAGGGCATACTCTACTAGTAGATATAAAACCTTATTATAAAAGTACAGTTATTAAGAGAGTGTAGACTTGGGGCACCTGGGTGGCTCAGTGGGTTGGGCCTCTGCCTTCAGCTCAGATCATGGTCTCAGGATCCTGGAATGGAGCCCCATGTCAGGCTCTCTGCTCAGCAGGGAGCCCGCTTCCGCCGCCCCCTGCCTACCTGTGATTCTCTGTCAAATAAATAAATAAAATCTTAAAAAAAAAAAAAAGAGTATAGACTTGGTGTAAGGACACACACCAACATCAATGATTAAGAGAGCCGAGAACAGACTCACCCATACAGAGATATTAATTAACAACAAAGGTGCCATGGGAGAACAGAAGGGAAAGGATGACCTTGACAATAAATGGTGCAAGCTGGATAGCCATATGGTATGGGCCACATACCCATATGGAAAAGATAAAAATAAAAAGACCCATGCTTCTTATTACACAAAAATCAGTTCCAGGTAAACTGTAGCTCTAAATGTGCCTGGCAAAATAAGAAGTACCTAACAGACAATATAGGAAAGTAATTTTATGTCCTCAGGGTAAGAAAAGACTTCTGAAAGAGCACACAAAAATCATCTATCATCATCATCATCATCATCATCATCAAAGAGCTAAGTTAGACCTTAAAATTAAAAACTTCTTCCAGAGACATCATTAAGAGAGTAAAAAGGCAAGCCAGAGAGAACAACAGTATCCCAATAACCTCAACCTGGAAACAACCCAAATGTCCGTCAGCAAAACAAATCAGTTTCTTCCAACATAGGAATATACTACACAGCCACACTCAACAATACCAATGACTCTCAAAAACACATTTAGTGAAAGAAAGGTGCCTAACTGACTCAGATGGAAGAGCAAGTAGCTCTTGATCTCAGGGTCACGAGTTTGAGCCCCACACAGGGTATAGAGATTACAAAAAAAAAAAAAACCAAAACCACCATGATTAGTGAAAGAGCACAGATACTTAAGAATACATACTGAAGGATTCCATTCATATAAATCTAGAAAACAGGATAAACTACAGTGGTTAAGGACAAATGGTTGGATGGTAAAACTATAAAGAATAAATAATTACCATGAAGGTCAGTTTAATAATTGCTAGAGGGGATGGTTAGGGTAGGAATGTTCTTTTTTTTTTTTTTTTTTAAAGATTTTATTTATTTGCCAGAGAGAGAGAGAGAGTACACACAAGCAGGCCGAGAGGCAGGCAGAGGCAGCGAGAGAAGCAGGCTCCCTGACGAGCAAGGAGCCCGATGCGGAGCCCGATGCGGAACTCGATCCCAGAACCCCGGGACCACGACCCGAGCCGAAGGCAGCGGCCCAACCAACTGAGCCACCCAGGCGTCCTTTTTTTTTTTTTTTTTTTTAAACCCTGGCAGTAGTTACATAGGTACGTGCTTTATGAAAACACACTGAGCTATAAATTTCTAAAGGCTCAAAAATACTCAAGGGCTTTTGATGTATGGAGGGTTGCAATGGTGCCATGCCTGCTTGGCACCTTCATGAGTATCTGGCTACCTCTACTTCCACTTCAAGTATCTTAGCTTTTAAATCATAATATGTTCAAACAATTAATGCTCTGCATCGATAAATATTTATTACCACTCTAAGAGCCAGAACAAACTTCTTTGGAATCCAGAAAGAAGAAAGGGGTCTCTCTCAGCATGAAAACATGAATGGAAATGCTAAATTCCCAACTCAAGATAAGAGTTACTTCTGGAAAGGAAGGTTAATGGGACTGGAAAACGTTCAAAGGAGGCCTTCCTACTGTAATATTTTATTTCTATATCTATGCTTTAGTACTCAAAAAAAAATTAAAAAGGATAAAGCAAATATGGGAAGGGTTAAAACTTAACAGAACTGGGTAGTATATAGAGGAGTATCTGTATTTTTACTATATTATGTTGGAAATGTTCATTTTTTTTTAAAGATTTTATTTATTTATTTATTTGACAGAGAGAGAGATCACAAGTAGGCAGAGAGGCAGGGGGAGAGAGAGGAGGCAGCAGGCTCTCCTCCAAGCAGAGAGCTGGATGCGGGGCTCGATCCCAGGATCCTGGGATCATGACCTGAGCCCAAGGCAGAGGCTTTAACCCACTGAGCCACCCAGGCACCCCGGAAATATTCATAACTAAAGGAAGTAAAATAAAAGAACATCCTATACTCTTATTCATCTCATTTCTCCACAGAGAAACTCTGCTTCAGTCTCCTACTTAGCGTTCCAGAAACAAACGATCAAATATTCTAAAATATTTATGTTCTCTTCGCCACCACCACTAAATCCCACCTTTTCTTCTTCTCCAGGCTAGGAATCTCCCCTACAGTTCGTTCATGTTTCATGTCAAACTCTTCATATTCTTCACCATTCCAGCCATTCTGTTCTAGACAGCAATATCCCTCAAAATGAAGGGCCAAGATCCTAATCAACGGCCTGTGTGAGGTTCCTTCGATTTCTCAATTTTGCCAGCAAACATTTAACTTGCAGATAATTAGATAAGAATGAATTAGTTCTTTTTCCTTCCAGCCAGCCCACCTATTCTATAAGCTCTCAAATAGAGAATGCCCTTTGCCTGTGTTACCTACCCAACTACCAAAGGACTTTTTTCCAACAGAACCCAACCTACAGCACCATTCCCCTGCAGACATCTGGATTGGCTAGAAGCAGCTGATACAATTCTGCCCAGTGAGATTTGAGGGGTATTGTGCTGGTGGGCTTTGAGAAAGATTTCTTCAACCTTAAGGCTCCAGAGATACACAAGAAGAAACAGTCTCGTTTCTCCCCAGGACATCAGATAGGAGCGTGCCCTCTGGAACGCCATCCAATCTGCAACCGCAAGAGGTGTTCAGCTGAGAAAGGAGCAGTGGAAAGGCTGCACCGAGCTGCTCAACTAACCAGCCTCCCAGATGCCCCGCTATAAATGCCGATTAACTTTTTTCTGGACCACAATCTTATTCCAGTCACGGTGATTAGTGTTAACCTCGTCCTATGGTTTGTCTCTCAACTAGGCTAGTGATTATAAATCTGGTGAAGGCAGGCTTTTCTCTTCCAAATAATCCCCATACCCTGATTCTTGTAAGACTCTCCCCACCCCCACCCACCCCCACCCACCCCCACCCTTGTCATCCACAAGACACACAGGGGCCTTTCAAATTTCCTCTCCTTAAATTTTGCAAAATACAAAGATGAAACAAACTTACTATTTTGAGAGAGAGAGAACTGGCACATTATATGAAAAAGCATTAGAACTTTTTAAAAATCCAAAAGGCAAAGTCCCCTGCAATTATATCCTCCAAAGATAACCTCTGTTAATAGACTGGTATATATTGATTCATGATTCATTGTAACTTCTATGAAATTAATTTCTTTTAAAGCAAATACCTATATCAGATTTTTTGGTAGTGGGGAAGATTAAAAAAGGAAATCTGCAACCACAAGAGAAACATTATGAAACACCCTGACATAGAGGAGCAACAGACTAAGAGGACAGATGGATTCATACCCTGGCCTGCTGCAGGGCCTTTTTTAGGCGAGGATAATAATATCTACCTCAGTAGACTGTTTGTGTAGACTTAGTAATGTGCCCAAATGAGCTCTGTTAGGGTTTTTTGCTTGTTGTTTTGTTTTTCTGTACCTGCACACAAGCATCACCTGGGGAGCATTTTAATTGAGAATCCCAGATGTATTCAATGATATCCTCTGAGGGTTTGGCCTAGAAATCACAGGCAAGTGCATTCAGTAGAGTAAAAAGCACTATCCATATTTGTTTTTACTACTGTAGCATTTAGCATCTAAAACAACCTCACAACAGTGATTCAACAAACACTAGTAGGATAAATAACAAATGAAAAGTCTTATTTTTAAAAAAGATTATACTTGGGGCACCTAGGTGGCTCAGTCAGTTAAGCATCTGATTCAATTTTGGGGCTCAGGTCATGATCTCCGGATCCTGAGTGACCCCCACATTGGGCTGTGCTGGGCATGGAGCCTGCTTACAAGTCTCTCTCTCCTTCTGTCCCTCCCCACCCTCTCTGAAAATAATAATAATAAATAAAATGAATTAAAAAATAAAAATCGATTATAAAGAAATTTAATTTTAAAAAAACTTCATAGGATGCCTGGGTGGCTCAGTCAGTTGGGAGGCTGCCTTGGGCTCAGGTCATGATCCCAGGGTCCTTCAATCGAGCCCCACATTGTGTTCCCTGCTCCACAGAGAGTATGCTTCTCCCTCTGCCTGCCGCTCTGCCTGCTTGTGCTCTCTATCTCTCCGTCAAATAAATAAATAAAATCTTTAAAAAATAGAAATTTTAAAAAATTTTAGAAACTTCATGATGGCCTATGTAAGAAAAATTCCCTTAGCAAAAATAATTAGTTGGGGGCACCTGGGTGGCTCAGTGGGTTAAGCCTCTGCCTTGGGCTCAAGTCATGATCTCAGGGTCCTGGGATGGAGTCCCACATCAGGATCTCTGCTCAGCGGGGAGCCTACTTCACCCTCTCTCTCTGCCTGCCTTTCTGCCTACTTGAGATCTTTCTACCAAATAAATAAATCTTAAAAAAATAATAATTAGTTGTAGGTGATACAAGGGACTGGAACCTATTTCTATCTGAATGGGGCTATATGGTTCACTTTCCATCTACAGCCACAGATCAAGGTACATGATACTAAATTTAACTAAGCGTCAAGGTAATCTTTATCTCACTAAAAAACTCTTGAAAATTGGATCACAGACAATTTCAAATTCTCTCTCAAATGACAACCCCCTATAGAAGCTACAATTACTGTACAAAGATCTATCCCTACATTTTGTCACACAGAAAACTTCATTTTCTTTCAGTAGTTCATTTTAGGACAATTCAAAATAGTAACTGTTAGGCAGCACCTCCAATATCCAATATATGTCAGTTTCATAAAACACAGGTACTTGATATACCTGCTAAGATATATACCACCAAAATGTTTACAGTGAGGTTGCCCTGGAAAATAGGTTTTGAGATTATCTTCATTTTTATCTGTATTTTTTAATTTTTATAATGAATGTGCACCACCTCTATATTTTTTTTCTGTTATTTTAAAAAGAAAATTCAGAATGGGGTGCCTGGCTGGCTCAGTTAGAACAGCATGCGACTCTTGATCGCAGGGTTGTAAATTCGAGCACCACAGGGGGTAGACATTACTTAAAAATAAAATCTCTAAGAAAAAAAAGTGCAGAAGCCCAAGAATTCAGTAATGTTGAATAACATAATTAAAGAATCTTGAGAAGTTTAAGTTTTGATTTTCCCAAAGTCAAAACAATATAAGTTAAAAATCTGATTTTTAGGGGTGCCTGGGTGGCTCAATGGGTTAAGCCACCAAATTCTGAGTCTTGATTTTGGCTCAGGTCATGACCGGCAGGTGGTGAGAATGAACCCCACAAGGGACTCCCAGCTCAGCGGGGTATCTGTTTCTCCCTCTCCCCTCCAGGCCATACCCCTCTAAAATAATAAAGCCTTTTCAAAAATCTGCTTTTTTATATTTGGAAAACATTAATAACCCTTCATATTCTACTGCCAAGACTTCTAAAGCTTTTCAGCTTTAAAAATAACTATGTTTTTGAATGCTATAAAAAACATTAGTGGGTCAACTGACAACTGGAATACAGACAGGAGATTTGATCAAAGTATTGTATCAATGTTAAATTTCTTTAAATTGATAGCCATACTAAGGTATGTAAGACAATGTCCTTGGTTCTTAGGAAATACACAGTGAAGGGATCAAGGGACGGGATATATGCAACTCACTCAAATACTTCAGAAAAAAATACATTAATAATAGAATGAAAGATAAAGCAAATGCTGAACAGGAAAAACATTAACAACTGGTAAATCTGGGTATGAGACTCATTTGTATAATTTTTGCTACCTTTGTGAGCTTGAACTTATTTCTATTTTTTTTAAGATTTTATTTATTTATTTGACAGATAGAGATCACAAGTAAGCAGAGAGGCAGGCAGAGAGAGGAGGAAGCAGGCTCCCCACTGAGCAGAGAGCCCGACTTGGGGCTCGATCCCAGGACCCTGGGATCATGACCTGAGTCGAAGGCACAGGCTTCAACCCACTGAGCCACCCAGGTGCCCCTTGAACTTATTTCTAAATAACATTTTTTAATTGAAAAAAGTAACAAAAAACAACATTCAAAGCTGTCCTAAAAAACACTTAAGAGCAAGCTGGACCAACTTCAAGCAAGACATTAGATTAGGGGCACCTGGGTGGCTCAGTGGGTTAAAGCCTCTGTCTTCAGCTCAGGTTCATGATCCCAGGGTCCCGGGATCGAACCCCACATCCCTACATCGGGCTCTGTGCTCAGCAGGGAGCCTGCTTCCCCGCCCCCCTGCCTGCCTCTCTGCCTAATTGTGATCTCTGTCAAATAAATAAAATCTTAAAAAAAAAGACATTAAATTAACACTGTCCAGAAGAAATACAGTATGAGCTATATATGTTGTATTTTCAGGTGGCCACATTAAAGTTAAAAGAAACAGAGGGACCTGGGTGGCTCAGTCAGTTAAGTGTCTGCCTTCGGCTCAAGTCATAATCCCAGAGTCCTGGGATGGAGCCCCCAAGCAGGGAGTCCGCTTCTCCTTCTCCCTTAGCCCCTCCCTCCCCCACCTCACACCATTTTCTAATAAATAGAATCTTTTTTTAAAAAATTAAAAGGGGGCGCCTGGGTGGCTCAGTGGGTTGGGCCTCTGCCTTCAGCTCGGGTCATAATCTCAGGGTCCTAGGATCAAGCCCCCAATCGGGCTCCCTGCTCAGCAGGAAGCTTCCCGCCTCTCTCTATGCCTGCCTCTCTGCCTACTTGCGATCTCTCTGTCAAATAAATAAAATCTTTAAAAGAAAATTTTTAAGGAAACAGGTAAAATTAATTTTAACATATTTTACTTAGCCAAGGTTTTAAAATATCATTTTGATGTAATCAATATAAAAACTTTTAAGCGACATTGCTCAATTTCTTTCATTCGAAGTCTTTAAAATTTGGTGTGCATGTTACACTTACAGCAAAACGCAATTTAGATGTTAAATTTGCAAAGGAAATACTTGATCTGCGTTTAGACTTCATTAAATGAGTAGATCCACATAACCAAGTTGTTTCAACTTACAGTTAAAAGTTTTCCAATCCCTGAACTTTCAGTTTTAAATGTCAACTTAAATTAAAATTAAATAAAGTGGAAAACTGCTTCCTCAATCATACTAGCCACACCGCAAGTCAGTAGCCACATGTGGTTACACTGTAAGACGGCTCAGCTTTAGATGACAAAACAAATTCCCTCTATGACAGAAGGACCTGATTGCTAAGACTTAGTTTTTCATATTTATCAAAGATTCTTAACAGTTATGATAAAATAATGACTGATAATCCTGTCAGAAGCTCTGGCATCTCCCCAAGTCATAATTAGACATTCCCTATACCACCCCTCAGAAATACCAAACCAAGCCTTTTTTATCTTCTAAGTCAATTGTCATACTCTGTAGTCATTTCCTGAAAATTGTCTGTCAAATGGCCCCCTTTTAAATGTAGCAGAAAGAACCTGAGTTCTGGCTCTCCAAAGCATCAATGTCCATTGTTACAGAGTGCAGAGTTTCAGCACAAATACTGTCTGAGAATCCCAAATGGGAGCATGCACACAACAGAACATACCCTGGATTTAAAAGAAATGACCTCAGTAGAGGTGGGTTTTTCTTTTTAAATAGGTGTAAGAGATTAATTCAGTCAACATCAAGCAACCCTAAGATTCGCCAATCAATAATTCTGCACCAAGCAACTTGATCAGGGATTTGGCTAGAATCCCTTTGGCTAATCTCAATAAAGACCTTCCCAAAGACATCCTGATTTAGGCCATTCTCATCTAAATTAAGGTTTAGGCAGTCCTTTGCCTGACAGCAAATAAATGAAATGCTATACACACAAATAAAATTTTGCCTGCGTGACAAAAGGAAAATGATCTGAAAGGTAATTTAGTGTGGTCAAAAATATAGTTCCAAAGGACAGTAATCATAAAACAGCATTTAAAAACCATTTTAGGGAAATGTCTAATTCCTACCTTCTGTCTAACCGGACTTTCCAATTGAACAACGCTGTGGGTAACAAGTGAATTCAATCCACAACTAATTCTGATATTGCTAGTTTTTCTTTCTCTGCAGGCATACATACAGGTGTTAATGTTCTGCTTAAACTTGAAAGGAAGATAGTCTTTAAAACCGATGAATCCTTTATTCTGAATCTACTAGTGCCTGAAATTACAAATCCCCCTGGGTAGTGAGGTAAAAGAGTGTGCAAAATGGTTTTTGACACCCTGACCTAGAAGTTCTATGTTCCATACAAAATCCTTTTTTTGCCCCTTCTTTTCCCATCCTGCTGATCTAGCTTGCAACATCGTATCAGGAATCACAGACACAAATCTAACCATTGTGTGCAAACTAAAATAATGGTCATCTAAAAACATGTATATATAAACATTAACTCTACTTAAAATACAACTTCCTTCCCTCCCCTCCTTCCTCCAAAGAATCACAAAGCTTTCAGCAGGATGAATACAAACATTTTAAGCCATTCCATCGGGGAGGTGTGTTCTTGATTAGATTTATTTGATCCTGGAAATGTTTGGACATTCTGTAGAACACATTCTAACTCGGGGTTTTTGCTAGAAACTTCTCGCTCAATGCCTATGTAATCAAATCCAGTCTCACTTGTCTCTGAAATTAGCTAAATCCGCAGAAATCCATTGTAATTTTTAAAACAGTGAAGAGAAAAAATAACTACACCCGAAACTACGCATTCCAGTCCAACAGTTCAAGCACTATTTCGAGAAGGCAAGTAAAAATAAAGTCCCACGTCTCCCTCAGGAACAGAAAAAGGTTTCATGGAGCGGCAAGGTCCTGACCGCGCCATAGAACCCTCCCCGACCCCGGCCACTCTGCCCCTTCCAGCGGCCTTAGCTCCAACGAACCAGCCGCGAATCCAGGCTACTTGACCACCTCGAAGCAAAAAGATGTTTATGGGTCTGTCAGATGCGTAACAGCTACTTAAATTCTAACACCGAAAAAAAGTATGATTAAACAAGAGTTTTTACACCATACTCATCGGTACGCTTCCTCCTCGCTGGAACCCACAAGAAAAGGGGAGCAACACGAACACCAGAGACGGGTTTCCCCTTGTTTATTAGACTTAGGCAAACAGCTATATTTAACAATTCCTCCCGAAGGCCTGATGCCAGAGCGGTGGATCTCTGGAGAGGAAGGCACACAGGAAGCAGAAGGCACACCCGCTGCTTGGTGCAGGAGCATTCTCCCGGTGCAGCCAGAGCGGCGCTCGCCCCAGCACCTCGGCACTTTCCAAGCGCCAACCCGGGAAGCCTGCATCCCCACAGCCCAGCCCGCGCTGCCAACAAAGGCTGCATCTGCTGCTTCCAGGTGGGAAACCCCGCCGTCGGGGGCGGGGAGCGCGCTGCCCACCGCAGCCCAGGAGGTCGGGGTCTGCGCGGAGCCGCCCCCGGAGGGAGCCGCGCCGCACCGAGGTCCGGAGGTGAGGACCGCCGCCGGGGCCGCAGGGGCAGAGGCTCGAAGTATCCCGGGGGAGGGCGGGCTGGGCGTCTGAGCCGCACAGGGTCCCCAGAGGATGTGGCGGCGCCGCGGGAGGGATGGGGGCTGGGGCGGCCAAGGCTGCCCGCCGTCCCCCGCGCCCCGCAGCCCCGATGCCTTTCATTTGGCCTCTGCGGCGGCGGAGGCAGCTCGACCTCCAGCGCTAAGCACTGCGCCAAGCAGGGGCGGGCGAGGGAGGCGCCGCCAGACCCGCCGCAGCGCCGGACCCCCCCCACTGCCCCCTCTCCACGCCGCGCCCCCGGCCCGGCCGGACCCCGCCGCCCGCCCGTCCGTCCGCTCGCAGGCCGCGCTCGCACAGCGGGCGAAGAAGACTGCGCTTCGGCGCTCGCCGGGTCCCCACCTCGATGTAGCCGGCCAGTGCCGCGGCAGGCGCCGTGAGCCCGAGCAGCAGCAGGACCAGGAGCTTGCCGGTGGCCGTGGCGGCCGCGGTCCCGGTGGCCGCCATCCCTCGCCGGGTCGCTCTAGCGCTCGACTCTCAAGCTCACACACGAGAACTCGGAACCCTTCCCCACCGCAACCCAGAAGCATCTGAAGCCTGTTCACCGCCGCCCCGGGGGTTTTACACCAACCGGAACTGACTTCACAAAACCACGCCCTCTTTTTTCGGGGCCCAATGCCGGCCCATAGAGCCTCTCCAAGATACCGCCCCTTGTCCAACCCAGACCCAATCAGGGAACAGAAGAGCCTGCACCTCCCGCCCGCCCCAACAGCGAGCCCCACCAGGCCCCGCCTCCGGCCTCTGACGGCCCCGCCCCCCGCCTGGGACCCTGCGTCCGCGTAGCGAGGGGGTGTGCGCGGGGCGCGTTGGGGGCAGCGGCTCGGTGGAGGTTGGGGAATAGCTCTGGCCTCCCCGTACGGTGAGAGATTATCTGGCCGCGCTGCGCTGGTGTGTCCGCCTGCAGCCTCCTGATTCGGGGCACGCCCCGCTCCCCTAGCCCTGCGGGGTATTTTTCAGATTCCTTTGGGTACCGCCCTCTTTGAGGTTCTGAAAATGGTTTTATTAAAAACAGAATTAAAACGTTTTGTTGTTGTTCCGAGGCCAGGCAGGTTAGCCGAAGGCCATCCCCGAGGCTGGCGACCGGCTACATGAGGGAGCTTTCCTCCTCTCCCGACCCCTGCGCTAGGCGTGCGAGTGTCAGCGCTCTGCTCGCCCAGCGCCGGGTTTGCCCTTTCCCCGAGACTGTGATGGGCGGTGTTTCCACGCTTTTGACCTCTGTTCTTAGGCCTCATCCCTACCCTTCCTTCCCAGCAGCCACTAGAGCCAGGGATAGCTGCCTCTGTCTGGAGCCCAGTGGGGCAAGGACCACGTTGACAGTAAAGCCCAGATACCCTTCCTCCTGTGTTTTAGGGAAAGATCGTTTGTCTTTCTTGCTCAGTTTACTGGCAGAAGACCTGCTTCTCAGCTTTCTTGCTCCACGGCATTTCCACTTCAACTGGGAAAACGTTCTGCTGCCCCATTTCACAACTGGCACTGTCTCGCCACTGCGAGGGCTCTACTGGCTTTGTTTCCTTTCAATAGTCCTGTGATTTATACACCACCCTTTGTAGAGCCCTTGCTAGTCCCTTTAGGTTCAACCAAATAAATAGAGAAGAGGGTCTCTACCCTAGGAAACAGTAAAAAGAAAGAGACAGTGTCCACAGAATAAACAGTGGAGGGGTGAGAAGTACCCTGGATTTTCCAGCCTTACTGCCTGACTGCCCAGTTCTTGGTGGTTAAACAGACTCTGTCCCTATTTCCCAAAGACAACCCACGCCTTTTCATTTTAGAGCCCTTTGCATACCTGCAATGCCCTCTGTCCATACCTACCTGTTGAAAACATTGTCATTCTTCCTCCTTCCACTGGATGTAGTATCGTCACCTTCTGAATGCTGTTTTCCATTAGAGCACTTGCTCCCGCGGGGAGCAAGTTATGGCACTGATAAGAACTGAGGTATGGGACCTCCTGCAGTAGAGACTTCCACACATCTTTGTACAGCCACACTGAAACCAATGATGCTGGGTTCTGGTCTCAGTTCTGGAACAGTTGCTATAATAATTTGTGTCCTTCCCACAAAGTTCCTACATGTTGAAGCCCTACCCCCCAGTGTGATGGCAGTAGGAGGTGGGGCCTTTGGGAGGTAATTAGGGTTAGATGGGGTCATGAGGGTGGGGCCTTCATGATGGGATAAATGCCCTTAGAAGAAGGGACCAGAGAGACACCCATGTAATACCGCAGTAGGAGGAGAGGAGAGAGCCCTCCACCGGGAACCAAATCAGCAGGCACCATGATCTTAGACTTCCCAGCCTCCCAAAAAGAAACATCTGTTATTTCAGCCACCCGGTGACTCCCTTTTCTTCTCTGTCATGTGTGGATATTACAAACCTGTCTCACTTCACCAATTTATGTGACTCAGTGAAAAGTGAATGTACAAGAGGGACAAGCAGTAAGAGACTTACACCTAAAAGGTGAGAGCGGTGTGAAGCAACATGTTACCAAGAGCAAGTTTCTGTGAAAGTATGTGTGGAAACAGTATCAAGTGACTGTGCAAGTTCCAGTTCTGTGGAACAGGCTCCCTGAGTCAGTTAGTCCTTCTGGGGTATGTTTCCTTGCCCACAAAAGGATCCCTAAACTTCTATGAATTTAAATGTTGAGAGAAAAGCAAATGAGATTACCTGAATTCAGAACAGTGGGCTTGATCTTCACGCTCTTGGGACTGTATTTTCAAGATTGAGCTCTCATAGCATGGGATGGGACCAGGAAATAAAGAAAAATGATTTAGGGAGTTTCAATCCAAAATTAAGTCTGGAAGAAGTTTGTTTACATTTTCAGGTCACCAAAGGATCATTAAAAAGAGTGTATTGCCCCATTCATCAATGGTTTTGACTTTAAAATGCTACCTTCTTTTTATTAGGTGCATACCTAGTTCTACAATTCTTAAGCAATAATTTTCCATCCTAAACCTGCTCACGTCAGTGACAAGTTGTTTGAGGAGTGCTAGGTTTTCATTTTATTACCCTTAGTGTGCAAAAGGGAAAGTCTCTAAAACCACCTCCTCTTGTGTCCCTCTTCTTAAGAATCAGACATTCTCGGGGGTGCCTGGCTGGCTCAGTTGGTGGAGCTTATGACTCTGAATCTTGGTGTTTTGAGTTCAAGCCCCACATTGGATGTAGAGATAAAGTAAAATCTTTTTAAAAAAAGATGTTTGCTTAAAGAAGTATCTTCCATGTACCCTTAAGATGTGTGCATTTCACTGCTGGGGAAAAAAGTAAAGTTCACGTCCCTAAGTGTATATACTTCCAGGAGTAGCATGCATGCATTCATCTGACACTTATTTATCCCACACCTGTTCAGGGTGAGGTAAGCCAGGCTAGAACAGTTGCTCCCAAATCAGGATGCTTTCCAAATCATCTAAGAAAATTTATAAAAAGGCGAAGTCCTAAGCTCCTACTTCAGAAATTCTGAATCACTAAGCCTAAGTGACATAAGGAAATCGGTCTTTTTTTTTTTTTTCTTAAAGCTTTCCAGGGAATTGTAATCCACTAGTACTTTTGAGAGCTTGACTCTTGAATATCACTGGAACTAGTAAAAAAAAAAAAAAATTTTTTTTAATTATGTGTAGTAGCTCATTTAAAATTGCCGGTGTTTTCCAAATAAAACATTAAATTAAGATACACTACGTATTACCTATAAACACTAACTCAAAAAGATATATGCATCCCTAAGTTTATTGCAGCATTATTTATAATAGCCAAAATATGGAAGCAGCCCAAATGTCCATCTATAGATGAAGGAATGAAGATATGGTATATATGCGTGCACACACACATATACACATGCAGTGGAATTTTAGCCATAAAATGTGAAATCTTGCCATTTGCAACAACGTGGGTGGGTCTATGCTAACTGACATAAGTCAGAGAAAGACAAATATTATATGATTTCCCTCATATGCAGAATTTAAGAAACAAAACAAAGAAAAAAGAGACAATAAAAAAACCAGACTCTTAAATACAGAGAATAAAGTGATGGTTACCAGAGAAGAGGTGAGTAGGGAGATGGGTGAAATAGGTGAAGGGGATTAAGAGAACCCCTGTGGGTGCCTGGGTGGTTCAGTTGGTGAAGTGTCTGCCTTCTACTGAGGTCATGATCCCAGGGTCCTGGTATGGAGCCCCACATCAGGATCCCTGCTCAGTGGGAAGTCTACTTCTCCCTCTCCCTATGCCTCTCTCCCCAGCTTGTGCTCTCACTCTTTCTCTCAAACAAATAAGTAAAATCTTGGGGCACCTGGGCGGCTCAGTTTGTTAAGCAACTGCCTTCAGCTCAGGTCATGATCCTAGAATCCCAGGATCAAGTCCCACATCCAGCTCCCTGCTCGGCAGGGAGTTTGCTTCTCCCTCAGCCCTCTCCCCTCTCACGCGCTCTCTCTCATTCTCTCTCTCAAATAAATTTTTAAAAAATCTTAAAAAAAACCACTAAAATAAATAAATAAAATCTTTTTAAAAAAGAGTACCCTTATCATGGTGAACACCAAGTAATGTACAGAATTGTTGAATCACTATATTGTACACCTGAAACTGAAACTAATCTAATCTACGTCAATCATACTGGAATAAAAAAACAAATAAATAAATGTTAAAGAAGAAAAAAAAAAAAAAACAGATACGGGGCGCCTGGCTGGCTCAGTCAGTAAAGGATGTGACTCTTGATCTTGGAGTTGTGAGTTCTAGCCCCAGATACAACTCTGTATTATCACCACTGTTTCATTAAGAAAAGAACTTCTTTTAAAAGATTATTTATTTATTTATTTAGTAGAGAAAGAGAGAACACATAAGCAGGGAGGGGCAGAGGAGGAAGGAGAGGGAGAAAAAATCTGAAGTGCTGGCTGGATTCCATGACCTCAAGATCATGATCCGAGCTGAAATCAAGAGTCAGACACTTAACCAAGACACTCAGGCACCCCAAGAAAAGAACATTTAATAACAAAAAACTAAGAATGGTCACATTAAAAATTCTGAAGTTGGATACAATGAACTTTTAGACAACTCACTACATTGCCTTTGTTTTTCTCATGACAATCAGAATGGTGAACATTTCATAATGGAGCAGTCCCGGTCTAACACAGGATGGGATGTTGCAGTACTGGAAATAAATATGAACCAGTTATATGCCTTGTCCTTGACCTATAACTGATAGCCTTTAAATATGTCACATCCAGAATGCATCCCCCCCCACACACAATCCCCCACCCCATCCATAACTGACTCAGTATTTACTACTTGGCTCAAGTATCACCTGTTCATGAAAGTTTTCTGGTCTTCCCCTTCTTCTCAGTTTGTGCACCTCCTTTATGCTCCCCAGAACATTCTGTACACACCTCTGACATACAATTGGTAAACCCAATATTCATCATTTATTTTCTTTACTGTCGTCTTAATTACATCACGAGTCCCTAGAGGGAAGGAACTATGTTCTCCTCATTTCTGTACCTCCACCATCTAACATAGTCCTTGAACTTCTATTAATAGGCATTCAAAAAATATTTGCTGAATGGATGCGGAACTAAATGAGCTTTACAATCTAGCAGAGACAATAAAACATGTGCATGCATATAGCGATAGATAGAAACTCATAAATGACATACAGGAGAAAAATGTGTCTTTCTTATGGAATGAAGAGAAGGAAGAAGTTGGTTAGATCTGACTAGGGACATCAGACAAGGCTTACAGAGGAGGTTATATCTGAGATTTCCTGGGATTGGACACAGGATGTGCACATACAGGGCCAGGAGAGAACAAGAGTATAGAAGGAACCATGTGAGCAAAGGCACAGCATGGGAAAAACCTGAGACATGAAGAGGATGTGTGAGTATTTCACTAATCAGAGAGCAGAGTTTTTAATAAACAGCATAGGTAAAGATGGGTTTACCTAAAAGAGAAACCACAGAAACCTTTGGATTAATATACAAGTAGAGTTGGCTCTCAGGCAAATTGAGTAGGATGGTCATAGAAGGAATAAGCTAGAGTCTAAAGGCAAGAAGACCAACTTGGTGCCTATTGTGCTATTGGGGAAAGAGTATATAGAGGCAGAACTACAAGAAATGCAGCAGGATTGGAAAGGAGACAGGTGCAGAAGATAAGTCATTGGCCCCAGGAGTCAGCAGGACTCCTGACATTTTATTTTTTTAAAGATTTTTATTTATGTGGAAGAGAGAGCATGAGCTGAGAGGGGAGCAGAAGGAGAAGCAGACTCTGCACTGAGTGGGGAACCCAGTGTGGGGCTCAATCCCAGGACCCTGGGTCAGATGACCCCAGCCGAAAGCAGATGCTTAACATACTGAGCTACCCAGGCACCCTGAGATTACTTTTAAAACAAGGATTTAAGGTCTTCTGATCATATCATACTAACTAACTCCCTACCAGATATCAGAAAATATTAGTTTAGGGGCACCTGGGTAGCTCAGTCATTAAGGGTCTGCCTTCAGCTCAGGTCCTGATCCCAGGGTCTTAAGATCGAGCCCTGCGTCAGGCTCCCTGCTCAGCGGAGAGCCTGCTTCTTCCTATCCCACTCCCCCTGCTTGTGCTCTCTCTCTCTTTATGTATCTCTCTGTCAAATAAATACAGTATTTAAAAAATATATATTAGTTTAATAAATCTCTCAATGGAGGGGTGCCTGGGTGGCTCAGTCATTAAGCATCTGCTTTCGGCTCAGGTCATGATCCCAGGGTCTTGGGCTCGAGCCCTACATCGGGCTCCCTGCTCGGCGGGAAGCCTGCTTCTCCCTCTCCCACTCCCCCTGCTGTGTTCCCTCTCTCTGTGTGTCTCTCTCTGTCAAATAAATAAAATCTTTTAAAAAGAAAATCTCTCAGTGGATACATGGAAAATATATCAACGGCTAGCCATTCTTAATGTAGCTTTGTGATATTTTCTAAAACCACACTTCCGTTACTAAGCTGAGAAATCAGTCTATAAAAATGTGACTCCAGAGGAGTTAGAAAGTAAGCCAGCTGAACCATATTCCTCTCCTGCTTAGAAGGCTTCCGTGTTCCCTCCGCCACTGAGGTTAAACAGGTGCAGTCACTTCTCAAAGGGACATTCGGCTTGAAGCAGAACAGGTTTAACCGTTTCTGAGTTACACCTTCACCGCACAACCAGGTAACTAAGATTTAAATATTTTAATTTATAAAGCCTTTCTCCTACCTCCGGGTCTAGACTGAAAGAAGAATCTAGTTTCCAAACAATTCAAGTAGACGAAACAACCGACTACATTAAATCAATACAGAGCCCCCACATTTGGGAATGCCAGAGCAGGGTCTAAGTATGGAAAGGAATCCAGCCCTAGAGTACACACATCAGTGTCTTTTGTTTTCAAAGGTAATATTGATTCAACTGATCACAATCTGGGTATGTAGGTGTGTCTGAAATAAAATGCCTGAAAAATAATTGTAGACACACTACACATATACTATGTTTTGTTTTGCTGGTGAACTGGTTTACAAACTTGAGGCAAACAAGTTGTATAAGGCCCCGAATGTAGACAATCCTGGGTGCCCTAGTAAAGAAAAACAATGTCAGATCATTAGGCTTCCTGCCAGGACCTTGAAGGATACCCAGAGCAAAAGGGTGTCCCCAAAGCTTACTCCATATTCGCTCCGCAGAAAAGCTGCCTCTGGTAGCAGACCCCTTTTGGAGACAATGTTATCGCATGTGGTCCTGCCTTGTTTACCATTCTTCATTTGTTGTTGTTCTGATTATTCATTTGAAAGAAGCCATCCCAGGGCTCCTGGAAGGCTCGGGTGGGTTGGACCTCTGCCTTGGGCTCAGGTCACAATCCCAGGGCCCTGGGATCAAGCCTTAAGTTGGGTTCCCCGCTCAGTCGGGAGTTGGCTTCTCCTTCTTCCCTCTGCCTGCCACTCCCCCTGCTTATTCTCTCTCTCTTTCTCTCTGTCAAATAAATAAATAAAATCTTTAAAAAGAAAAAAAAAAAAAAAGAATGAAAGAAGTCATCCTATTTCTTGTACCTGATCTGTTCTGCCTCTATGTTATGGCTATTTTCTCAGCTGCCTATAATCATGCCACATTTTTTAGGGCTCTTTTGGGGCTTCTTTGAATTATTTCTTCCGCCTTCAGTGCAGAAAATATAAAATAATGATAAAACCCTCAGTGCTGGGAACTGCTGGCACTGAAAGTTCTTATTGTTGGGGATTTCTACATGGCACTTGCTTTTCAGAAAAACTGATGTGAAATTACTCAGCTTGAGAAACTGCCAATCAAAGAATTTGAAGCTTTTTGGGTGATCTTTCTATGCTGAGCAGAAATTCTTTCTCCAAGATCCGTAATGGAAGGGTGGAGAAATTCACAGCTCTACGGTTAGAAAGCCTGTCTTTTTATTGAGCTAGCCTTCATCACATATTTGAAGATGATCGTCATATCCCATTCTGCCCTCCCCGTTCTCAAGATTTGAATGGAAACAGGCTCATTTCTGTAACCATTATACTTACAACTGTTTCCAGACCTTTTTACCATGTATTATATACTGCTATATACATTCCAAATTATCAATCAGCCTCTTACAACGTGGTCTCGAAAACTGGACACAGTACTTCACATGCCATGTGGAGTACAGTGGTCTTTTCCCAGACAGTGTACATTTTATTAATATAGCCTAACATTTCCTGATGAGACATCAATACCAAAGTCATGTAATAATTCATTTAACAGGCATTTATTGAGCACCTACGGTGTGCCATGTACACCGGTTCTGGCTGGCAGGTGTCAGTCAAGTGAGTGTGAGCCAAGCTGAGGCATCAGTCTAGGTACGGACACAGCAACAAGAAGTGGCGTGACCTCATAGGGGAATGACAGAGAAAAGAGAGGTCATGAAGAACAAGAGTGCTCAGCTAAAGATTTTGAATTCTGTCTTGATAGCCACTGGGGAAAACAAAACGGTGGTCAGATTTGCCTTTTAGGAAAATCACTCTGCCAGCAGGAGGACAGACTGGGGATAGGCCAGGGCAGGAGTCTATTGAAATAATCCAGGAAGGTGCAGTGGGAGCCTGAACCCGAGCTAGGAAGGTAGAAATGCAGAGGAGAGTTAACATAGGAATTAGAAACTGCTTCACCTGATGCGTTGAGATACACAGAAGAAATGCACCCTGGGGGAAAGACAGGGCACTGTAGCAAATAACGCAGTGGTTAAAGCAGGGACTTTAGATTGAGATGAATTCCAAGGCCTGAATCCTTGCTCTATAATTTCTGATTGTGGGACCTTAAATGACTTAATTTCATCAAAGCTCAGTATTCTCTTTGCAAAATAGGATAATATCACCTTTTTAGCAGAGATCCTATAGAGACTCAATGGAATAATGGATAAAGTAGTTATGTGTTTTGCCCAGTGCATATCATGTAAGTGCTTCATACAGGACAGCAGGGAATTGTAGTCAGTTGTTTCTGCTGGTACTGATCATGCTGGTGTAATTCAGCCAAACAGAAAATGCAGGGGGAAGAGCAAATTTGGGGAAGAGATAATGATATTAAGATAGTAGCTCATATTTGTATAGTGCTTTTCAATTTTCAAGTTTCTTTTCTATCCATTATCTCATTTCATCTTCAAAAGAACCCTATAAGGCATACTTATTTCATTTCTAGGACTCCATCCTAGGAAAATCATCCAAAATGAGAATAAATCATGGAAAAATGCTTGTGAGAGATGGTAAATTTTTAAAAAGCAAAATGCAAAATTATGTGTATAGAATAATTCCAATTACACATTTAAAGCAGACTGGAAGAAAACAAACCAACATATTGGATTTGGGGGGTTTTTTGGGGATAGTGGCATTGTAAAGGATTGTTCTATCCTTAATGTATTTCTGCATTTTTCAAATTTTTTATAATGTATATGTATTATTTTGGTAATGGAGGAAGAAATGATTCACTTCTCCCTTGTTTTTCTTTGTCTTATCAACGATGGTCTAGAGGTGTCTTGGTGGCTCCGTTGGTTAAGCGGTTACCTTTGGATCAGGTCATGATCCCAGGGTTCTGGGATGGGGTTCCGAATTGGACTCCCTGTTCAGTGGAGAGCCTGCTTCTCCCTCTCCCTCTGCCTGCTGCTCTGCCTACTTGTATTCTCTCTGTCAAATAAATAAATCAAATCTTTAAAAAAAAAAAAAAAAGAAAGAGAAAGTTCTGTTAGGAAGATCAGTTTGCCATTATTATCTGTGCTTTATAATTTATAATATATTATAATTATAATAGAAGTATTATTCTATTGATAACAATCGTAACTAACACATATGGCCCTTACTACATGCCAGCCACTGTCTTAAGAATCTTATAGATACTAAGTTCAGATGTGAATTTAGAACTTATTAGAGTCGTAACATTTTTATGTTTAGGGCTATAAATAACAGAAATATCTATTCAAACTGGCTTAAACAAAACTAATATTTGTTGGCTTATATGACTGGAAAAATCTAGAGCTAAAGGGGTAGAGATCAGACATGGTTCCAACCAGGACTTTAGCTCACATCTCCAAGATTCTCCTGGTTCTCCTCATGAGGCAGCTTTATCCACAGGCCAAGAATGAGTCATTTGCAAAAATTTCAGATCCTATGTTAGACCAGCCCAAGAAATTGTCCAGAACAAAAGACAGCTTCTGTCCTAGCCTTCCAAACAAGAGCCCTGAGATTCTCCGGCTGAACAACTTAGGTCACGTGCCCTCTCCTGAATCAATAACCAGGGAATGGGGTGGGAGTACAGGCAAAAATAATGGGCTAAATGTCTCGAATCAACCAGGACCTCCAATATTTGGATAGTGAGGACCATATGGAAGAAGGGTGATAACCAAATGAAAATCAAATACGAAGGGTGAATTGGGAAAATGATACTAGGTAGGAAATAAACAATGTCAATTATATTTCTCAACAATTTAGCTTGGATCTTACTGATAGCTAAACCACAAATTTCATCTTTCCTCCTTCTCAAATGACCTTCCTGGGAGGCTTATTTTGTTTCTCTATTTGTTATTCTGTGCATCATTGAATACATGTTGATTAAGTGTCTATGAAACTCCTCGTCTTTTTTTTTTTTTTTTTTTTTTTTTTTTTAGTTATTTGTCAGAGAAAGAGAAAGTGAGCCTGAGCAGGGAGGATAACGAGGGACTCGATCCCAGCACCCTGGGATCGTGACCTGAGCCAAAGGGAGCCCCTTAGCCAACTGAGCCACCCAGGAGTCCCTAAACACCTCATCTTTAAAATTACTTGAAAACCTGCTGGGGCTAATAATACATTATATGTTAATAAAAAAAATAAAAAATTTTAAAAAAATTACTTGAAAACCTTTGAGCTGAAGATAAGATGTAGAACAAGCTAATAGGACATATTCTTCCTTGGCTTATATTGTTTTTTTGTTGTTTCAATTAAGAGATGTCCAAAAAAGGGGGGTGCCTGGGTGGCTCAGCCAGTTAAAGCCTCTACCTTCAGCCCAGGTCGTGATCCCAGGGTCCCCGGATCGAGCCACGCATGGGGCTCTCTGTTCAGCGCGGAGCCTGCTTCCTCCTCTCTCTCTCTGCCTGCCTCTCTGCCTGCTTGTGATCTCTGTGTGTCAAATAAATAAATAAAATCTTAAAAAAAAGAGAGAGAGAGAGAGAGATGTCCAAAAAAGGGGCGCCTGGGTTGCTCAGATGTTAAGCGTCTGCCTTTGACTTAGGTCATGATCCCCAGGGTCTTGGGATCAAGCCCCGCATCAGGCTCCCTGCTCAGTGGAGAGCCTGCTTCTTCCCCTCCCCGCCCCCTACTTGTGTTCGCTCTCTCGCTATGTCTCTCTCTGCAAATAATAAATAAAAATCTTTTAAAAAAGAGAGAGAGAGAGAGATGTCCCAAAAATAAATAAATAAATAAATAAAAAGAAGAAAAGGAGAGAAAAGAAAATATCAGACAGAGAGAGAGAGAGAATCCAGCTAGCTTCTTGGGGAGCCTCAACAGAGGGTCAAGAAGCAGACTCCAAAGTCTAGTCTTGTTTTTATTTGTTTGTTTGTTGTTTTGGTCTGTTTTTTATATAATAGCTTTACTGAGATGTAACTCACCTACTGTACAATTCACCCATTTAAAGTGTGCACACTTTAATGTGTTTTTAGTATATTCACAGATTTGTGCAGCTATTACCACAATCAACGTTAGAACACTTTTATTCCACCAAAAAGAAACACCGAACCCATAACTTGTCCCTCCATTTCCCCCAGCTCCCCTCCCCCCCGTCATTAGCAACCATTAATCTACTTTCCATATCTATAGATTTGCCTTTTCTAGACCTTTCATCTATATGGAATCTTAAAATACCTAGTCCTTATTTTATTTTATTTTTCTTTAAAGATTTTATTTATTTATTTCAGAAAGAGAGAGAGTGAAGTGAGAGAGAGAAAGAGAGAGCACAAGTGGGGGGATGAGTAGAGACAGAGGGAGAAGCGATTCTCTGCTAAGCATGGAGCCCAATGTGGAGCTTGGATCCCAGGACCCCAGGATCATGACCCCAGCTAATGGCAGACGCTTAACTGACTGAGCCACCAGGCACCCTAATACTTGGTCTTAAAAGAAAAAAAATACGTGGTCAGGGTACCTGGGTGGCTCAGTTGGTTAAGCATCTGTCTTTGGCTCAGGTCATGATCCCAGGGTCCCAGAACTGAGCCCTGCATCGGGCTCCCTGCTTGGCAGGAAGCCTACTTCTCCCACTCCCAGGCTTGTGTTCCCTTTTTCACTGTCTCTCTCTGCAATATATGTAATTAAATAAATAAATATCTATCTTAATAATAAGTAAATAAATGATATCTTAAATAAATAAAATCTTTTAAAAATTAAAAAATAAAGATAATACATTAATTGACAATGCAGTTCAAAGTTCAGGAGACGGGTGCCTGGGTGGCTGAGTTGGTTAAGCGATTGCCTTGGGCTGAGGTCATGAACCTGGAGTCTAGGGATCTAGTCCCACACAGGGCTCCCTGCTCAGTGGGGAGTCTGCTTCTCCCTCTGACCCTCCCCCTTCTCATGCTGTCTCTCTCATTCTCTCTCTTTCAAATAAATAAATAAAATCTTTAAAAAACAACAACAACAAAGTTCAGGAGACTAGAATACTCAGTATTATTTGGGAAAATCCTTTCCAACATCAAGATAGGAGAAATTGAAAATTACTTTATTTAATTTTTAATTTAACACAACTCTCTGTGGCTTACAGAGACTAGAAAAATTATTCCAAGTTATGTAGAAAATAGGTAGAAACAACAGGATTTGCACCCAGGTCTACCTCTTTCCAGAATCGTCTCTCTTAAGTACTAGACTACACACACATTGCTTAAACGCCACCAAATATTTTACTGTCCATTTGTTGGAAATGAATGTGTCCCATAATTTTACCCACAACACTATTCTAAGCAGATGGCTACTTAATCAGTGTATGCTGAGTTTCAGTAGCTTTACTCGCAAAAGGCACTGTGGTATTCAAATTCTGGAGGCGCCTTGATGTGGCTCTCTCTCTACTGACTTTTTGTGAGAAGTTGTTCCTGATCACATTTTCTGGCACACCTCCTTAAAAGCACAGCCAGCAGCATTCAAAGCAGCTCCTGGATGCCTGCCCTACAGGGACTTTTGATGATGTGTGTACTATTTTGAGATAAAAAGGGTTCTACATCCAGCAACCCAGAAACACATTCTAAATCAGCTTTTAAATCCCTCCTTGTTTTACATGGGGAAGGCTGCTGAGGGCTTGAGTTGTTTCCAGGTACGCCGTAGTAAACTGGGTTTCACTCCTTTTGGGGATGGGTTGCAGACCAGACAAGGAGCTAATCACTGTGGAGTGACTAAAACTACCGTCCTGGGGGCGCCTGGGTGGCTCAGTGAGTTAAAGCCTCTGCCCTGGAATAGAGCCGCATCGGGTTCTCTGCTCAGCGAGAAGCCTGCTTCCCCTTCTCGCTCTGCCTGCATCTCTGCCTATTTGTGACCTCTTTCTGTCAAATAAATAAATAAAATATTTAAAAATTTTAAAAATAAAATAAATAAAACTACCGTCATGCCTTCAGATGCTGCTAATCTTGGAATGACCAGATCTCCTCCCCATCTTTTCAGAAAAGGAAGGTTGTTCCACCTGTACTATGTTGGTATTCACACATTAAATTACACAACCATGATAAACTATTATGAAATAAAGATTCATCTTGAGAAGTTTTGTTCAATTTGTTAGATGTAAGAATAGTATTGTGGTTTTGTGAGAAAAATATTTTTTCCCTTTGTTACACATACTAAAGAGTGCCTAGGGGTGAAACGGAAGAGTGAGAGTTTGCCTCTAAATGAAAAGCAGACAGGATTGAATATTTGATACAAATAACTTAAAAATGCTTAATTGTTACTTGAAACACTGAGATTTGACCAGGTATGCAACCTTTCAGATAGAAATTATTTATACTGAAGTGCATAGAGAAATAAAGTATAAAGCAAATGTATCAACTGACATAACTGGTGAGTTTAAGTGATACTTGGATACCACAAGATCAAGTTCACATCACCAAATAAAAAGATTGTTACTGTTTCAAGTTGTAAAGACTGATGTATGGGGCAATAACCTATCCTTGAAAGCGAAGTTATTCTTGTAGTGGTTGTTTTTAATCTTTGGCTCTTGGCTGCTGCCCTGGACAGATTATGGTTGAAGTTTTCAGGATCTATGAGGTTGAATTTGGAGCAACAAAAGGTGCAAATAGGACTAAGGATTAAGGTGAAGAATGGCTTGCTTGCTTGCTTGCTTGCTTTTTTTTTTAAGATTTTATTTGTCTATTTGACAGAGAGATCACAAATAGGCGGGGGGTAGGGGGTGGGGGAAGCAGGCTCCCCGCTGAGCAGAGAGCCCGATGTCGGGTTCAATCCCAGGACCCTGGGATCATGACCTGAGCCAAAGGCAGAGGCTTTAACCCACTGAGCCACGTAATCGCCCCCAGAATGGCTTTCTATCTAATTCTCCATCATGTCATCTGCACGTTCTTTCTTTCTTTCTTTCTTTCTTTTTTTTTAAAGACTTTATTTATTTGACAGAGAGAGACACAGCGAGAGAGGGAATACAAGCAGAGAGAGAGGGAGAAGCAGACTTCCCTCAGATCAGAGAGCCTGATGCAGTCAGGGCTGATCCCAGGACCCTGGGATCATGACCTGAGCCGAAGGCAGACGCTTAACGACAGAGCCACCCAGGTGCCGCTTGCTAGTTATTTCTAAAAATTTCCTGGATGTCTAATCCTGAATTCTGTTGTTTTCTTTCATTCAGCTATATTATAAAGTGAATTCTCATTTGAGTTCTGAGGTGTCTAATGAAAGTCTAAGTCAGTTCTCAACCTCCATCTACTTTATGTGTTATTCATGACCTCATAGTTCCTCAAACTGCTCACCCTCTTTTTAGCCATTCCCTTGAGGAAATGCAAGGGTCTATCTATCTATCTATCTATCTATCTATTTATTTTAAGTAAGCTCTAAGCACAATGTGGAGCTTGAATACACAGCCTCCAGATCAAGAGTCACATGTTCTACCAACTGAGCCAGTCGGGCACCCCAAGGATAGATGGATGGATGGATGGATAGATGGATGGATAGACAGATCGATTGAATTTTTTTTTTTAAGATTTTATCTTTAAGTAATCTTTACACCCAATGTGGGGCTTGAACTTACAACCCTGTGATCAAGAGTCTCGTGCTAGGGGTGCCCGGGTGGCTCAGTCAGTTAAGCCTCTGCCTTCTGCAGGTCATGATCCCAGGTCCTTTTTTTAACGTCAATGTTACCCCTGCTTGAGAAAACCTGACAAAAGGAGATTTGGGAGTGAGGGGGGAAAAAGGCACAGGTAAGAAAAAATCAAGGTGAGACAATTAGTTCAAGTGAATGTTGGGGATTGTTTGCAGCTTTCCATTATTTAAACTCCATTTCTAATAAAAAACTAATGCAGTGCCACTTGTCTGCTGCACGCTTCATAAATACCTCAGAATTTCCTGAGTTAGTAGTTATTTTTGTCTGCCACTAAGTCACTTTGAATCATTGAGCATTAATCAACATTAAGAATGGGCGCTTGGGTGGCTCAGTCATTAAGCGTCTGTCTTCGGCTCAGGTCATAATCCCAGGGTCCTAGAATTGAGCCCCAAATAGGGCTCCCCACTCTCAGCGGAAAGCCTGCTTCTCCCTCTCCCACCCCCGCCCCCGCATGTGTTCCCTCTCGCTGTGTCTTTCTCTGTCAAATAAATAAATAAAATCTTTAAAAAAAAAACAACATTAAGGAAGACTGGAAGTTCTCAAGCAATTGCTGGCATTTTAAACACAAGCAGGCTAGGGACATGTGGGTAGCTCAGTTGGTTAAGTCACTGGCTTTGGCTCAGGTCATGGTCCCAGAGTCGTGGGATCGAGGCCTGCATTGGGCTTTTTGCTCAGGGGGGAGCCTGCTTCTGTCTCTGCCTCTGCCTGCCACTCTGCAGGCTTGTGTTCTCCCCCTCTCTCTCACTGACAAATAAATAAGTAAATAAAATCTTTAAACACAAACAGGCTGTAGCTACCAAATTCCTGGGCCAAAGATAGTCTATATTTTTGTGATGAATATATCTTCTAAAGCTAAAATTGTGATGTACTTTTTTTCAGTGTTCCAAGATTCATTGTTTATGCACTACACCCAGTGCCCCATGCAATATGTGCCCTCCTTAATACCCACCAGCAGGCTAAGCCATACCCCTACTCCCCTAAAATTGCTATGTATAATCAGATAATGAGATGAAATATTTTAAATCAGAACATTGAACCACCACACCTACTTGACAGTTAAAGTAATATTTTCCCATCCTACTCCCTGTTGATTATTGCTGTCATTGTTAAATACTGGGCAACTTTGACCTTCATCAAGCCAGTAAAATAACTGGAAATCACATTGCTTAGATATTTAATATTCTTCAGCAATGTTAGGTCATTATTTTTAATAAACTTTAGTTTTTAGAACAATTGTCGGGTCCTTTAAAAAAAAATTGCAGGGCTGGGATGCTGGGATGCCTGGGTGGCTCGGTCGTTAAGCATCTGCCTTTGGCTCAGGTCATGATCCCAGGGTCCTAGGATAGAGCCCACATAGGGCTCCCTGCTCAGTGGGAAGCCTGCTTCTCCCTCTCCCACTCCCCCTGCTTGTGTTCCCTCTCGCTGTGTCTCTCTCTGTCAAATAAATAAAATCTTAAAAGAGAAAAAATTGCAGGGGCACCCAAGTGGCTCAGTCAGTTAAGCATCTGACTTTATTCCAGCTTGGGTCATGGTTTCAGGGTTGAGAGATAAAGCCCCGGGTCTGGCTCCCCATTCAGTGCAGAGTCTGCTTGAGATTCTCTCTCTCCCTCTCCTTCTTCCCCCTGCCCCTCATGCTCACTGTCTCTCTAAAACAAATAAATAAAATCTTTAAAATAAAATGGGTTTACAATTCTGCTAGACCTGATTTGCAAAAACAAAAGAGAGAAGAGCAATCCTGCTATATTCCGCATTGGGAAGATTATTCTTAGAGTATTGTGTACAATTTTGTTTTCCCTAATTGAAGAAAGATGTGCAACAACTTGGGAATAGTCCCAAAAATATCAAGCAAAACATTCATAGGCTAGAAAATAAGCCATATGGAATTTGTCATCCAGATATACTCACACAAATATGAAATAGTGAATGTTCAAGTCTATTCATGACAGCATTGTTTATGATGACAAAAGGTTGAAATCCACCTAAAAGTTCATCAATATGAGACTTGTTAGATGAATTATAGTGCAACTATATGGTGGTATTTACTGTAGCTGTAAAAAAAGATAGAGGAAACTCTTTATATTGTGTCATGGAAAGAGCTCTAAGACATACTATTAAATAAAGCAAGCAAGTGCAGGACCCTGTATGGACTATGCTGCCATCATAGTAAAGAGTGAAAGGAGATGCGGAGCCTGGCTGGCTTAGTTGGTGGAACATGTGACTCTTGATCTTCGGGTTGTGAGTTTGAGCCCCCGTTGGGGGCAGCGATTACTTAAAAACAAAATCTTGAAAAAAAAAAAAAAAAAAGACGAGGGGCACCAACTGAGGGGTGGCTCAGTGGTCAACAGTCTGCCTTCGGCTCAGGTCATGATCTCAGGGTCCTGGGACTGAGTCCCAAATCCCGCTCCCTGCTCAGCAGGAACCTTCTTCTCCCTCTCTCTGTGCCTGTCCCACTGTTCCTGCTGTCTCTCTCTCTCAAATAAATAAATAAAATCTTTTTTAAAAAAGGAAAAGAAGGAATGATATATTTGTATCATATATATGACAGGTATATTTGTATCTCTGTATGCGTAAACACAATCTCTGCGAGTATACACAAGAACTCAGTGATAGTGACTACTCATAAAAGGCAGGTGGGAATTAGATCGATGGCAGATGTAGGGGTAAAGAGACTTTTCATATTACAGCTTTTTATACCTTTGGGGTTTTATTCTTGAAAATTTGGCACTTATTTAAAAACCAAATAGATGGGGCGCCTGGGTGGCTCAGTGGGTTAAAGCCTCTGCCTTCGGCTCAGGTAATGATCTCAGGGTCCTGGGATCAAGCCCCACGTCGGGCTCTCTGCTCAGCAGGGAGCCTGCTTCTTCCGCTCTCTCTGCCTGCCTCTCTGCCTACTTGTGATCTCTGTCTGTCAAATAAATAAATAAAATTTTAAAAATAAATAAATAAAAACCAAATAGATGATCTAAGTGGACAGCAGAAAAGAAACAATATGAAGAATGGCAAGGGGGATGAAGGCTTAAATCGTGTCTACATTTGTGAAGAGCCCAAGTAACACCTCTCATCTGAGTATCTCCGTGATCAGTGTAATTGACCACATGGTTAATTCAGTTGCAATGAATGAATTGATTGCGCCGTAATACAGCTCACTCATGATTCAAAGACATGGCCCCAGTTTGCAGAAGAGAAGATTGAATTAGTAACTGATTTTTCCAAAATGACAAGGGATTGGTCAATAAAAGAATAATACAGTTCACTATTCCCTCAACCTAATAATGTTTGTAAAGCACTTTATAGTTTGCAAACTGCTTTCACATTTATTATCTCGTTTGATACATCTTTACCATAACATTATGTGGTATATAAGACAGAAATTACTGTTTCTCATTTTGCAAATTGAGAAATGGAAATAAAGGGAAGACAGACACTTGCAAGTGATCTCAACCAGTAGAACAGGATATATGAGACTGGAACTAGCTTGAAAAATGAGGGACCTATAATCACCAAGGTATTGCCAAGTCACTGGATTCTGGAGATGTACTCGCAGCTTTGAAATTCTTCTACTTTGGGTTTTTGCCTAGAGTTATTTCTCAATTATTAATTTTTCTTTGTTCTGGTTTAGATATTTAGCTGAATTTCTGAGTCATGTTGTTTCATCATAGTAAAAGGCATAGAGGACCTCTTTATCTTCCATCCAATCAATCTTGAGTTTGAATATAAGAGTCACGGAAGAGAGCTTATTCGAATGCAGATTTCTGGCACCTCTCCCCAAAGATTCTGAGTCACTAGGTATTAGGTGGAGCATAGGATATGCGCTTTTTTTTTTTTTAAGATTTTATTAATTTGTTTAACAGAGAGATACACAGCAAGAGAAGGAACACAAGCAGGGGGAGTGGGAGAGGGAGAAGCAGGCTTCCCGCTGAGCAGGGAGCCTGATGCAAGGCTCCATCCCAGAACTCTGGGATTGTGAGCTGAGCAGAAGGCAGACGCCCAACGACTGAGCCACCCAGTGCCCCAGGAATATTCTTTTTTAATAAACACGTGGCTACACTCTTCCAGGTGGTCTGAGCATTGACCTAAATTATATATTTAACAAGAAGTGCAATTATTTGTAAGTAACAACTCTGTGTGGCTGATTAAAATAAAAAAGGCTTCTCAAATCCTCTTTCCAAGCTCATTACCCTTACTGCGAAGAGGCAAAGGCGCGGAGCTGGGAGTGATGATTAGCCTCTAGTGAGTTGAAGGAGAAGTCAATGGTGACAACACAAGGTGCTAATATTTGCCTAGCATTCCAGGGTAGAGTCACAGAATTAAATTAAAACTCTTCAGATTTATTTCCTTGACCTCTCAAACTCTGAAAGTATGAAATTGAACTCATCTTGGAGGGTCTGAACAAGCTACCTATTTGCTTCTAGAATTTTAAGCATTGATCGTGTCTTTTGAAGGCCTAAGTGGCTTGAGAGTCGGTTACCCTAGTGACTGTATCTCTCCCTCTGCAATGCTGCTGCCGTTGGAGACCCGGTAGGGCACATGGACGTACAGGTCCCACATTCCTTCCAGAAAAGAGAGAACAGAAAACCACAGAGACCTCCTCCCAGAGGACCCTTGTTTCTTTCTTTCTTTTTTTTTTTTTTTAAAGATTTTACTTATTTATTTGACAGACAGATCACAAGTAGGCAGAGAGGCGGGCAGAGAGAGAAGGGAGGAAGCAGGAAGCAGGCTCCCTGCTGAGCAGAGAGCCCGATGCGGGGCTCGATCCCAGGATGCTGGGATCATGATCTGAGCTGAAGGCAGCGGCTTTAACCCACTGAGCCACCCAGGCGCCCCAGGACCCTTGTTTCTATAATTTCCTCCCCACTCCGATCCCAGTGAAGCTCCTCACTGGGCTTCCTTCAGGGTTGAGACCAACACTTAACCTTTCTTCAGCAGGCTCCTCCATACAAGTACTTTCTGAAAACCGCTTTAAAATAATTTAAAGTGGTTTAATGCCTGAAGTGCACATTTATCATCAGCTGGAGGCTTTTACAGTTTTACATAACTTTTTGAGTGTTTTTAACTCTGTACTTATGCCCCAAGGCAATTATTGCAAAGGACATATACTTTTATTAATTGAAATAATAAATACTTTATAGGTGTTCTAATAAAATGTGGTGACAAAGTTTAGATGGCATATTGAGTCATTCAGGAATAGCCATAGAGCACACTTCTGTGAAAGTTAAATGGAAAAAGACAAGGGGAGAATAAACCCAATTAAAAAGTTAAACAGTGGGGCACTGGGTAAGATCACAGAAACAATGGAAAGACTTACAAGAAAAATCTCCTCGTAAGTTTTCAAAAGACGCGTTCACCAGGAATTTCATTTGCCAACTCTTTTTCTGGGATCAAAGACTAGCAGGCGCTAACTTCTCTCACTGCCCTGTCAGGAGGGCATGTCCTCTATAAAAATAAGCGTCATCTCAGCCGTTACCACTTACCAGCCTTATGGAGTCACTGAAAACATATTGGCCAATTTCCTGCTCTCCACAGTCTTCCTTATTAGTTGATCCTTAGTCTGCTTTCCAAGAAATGAATAGATAGATACAGTGACTAGAGTTTTGTCTAAGGACGAAGCTGGATCACCCATTACATTGGTCTCAAGTCCTTAAACTCTCTTCCACAAATAAACATAAAGAGGTCATTCAGATGGGTGGAAGGATGTCCTTCTGGTCCTTGGTAAGATCTTTTTTTTTTTTTAAGATTTTATTTTTTTATTTGTCATAGAGAGAGCGCAAGCACAGGCAAGGCAGGAAGCAGGTTCCCTGCTGAGCAGAGAGCCCGACAGGGTACCCTGAGATCATGACCTGAGCCGAAGGCAGTGGCTTAGGCAGTCGCTTAACCGACTGAGGCACCCAAGTGTCCCCTTGGTAAGATCTTTATTTGAAAATGTGACATCAGCTCAAAGATGTAGGGAAAGAAGCCTGTCCCAGAAATCACAGTCTCTAGGGAAAGTTGGCAAGAGCTCTCATTAGCCAGCTTTGTCTCTGTCATTCATTCGTGGAGGACCCACAGCTTCCTCATCCAGAGTTGCACCTGCAGCAGGGTTTTGAAGCCAGGAAGAAGAAAGTGGGAAATCGGACAGTGCAGGAAACCACCCCAGCCTCTGCCGCATAACTCCAGACCAGCTCTGTACAGATTTCTTGACCGGTTGAATATTGAAATCTTCACCAACTGCTGAGTCTAAATCCAAACAAAAAGAAGTAGGTGGTTGAAAAGTGAAAGGGTAGAGAGGAAAAAAAAAAATTAAAAGCCTATTTCTGGTATTGAGGTACAAGGAGAGGACCCAATACAATCCTAAACCAAGTAGATAAAAAAGAAAAATGTAGTTGATCTCTTGAATGTGTGGTTCCTATAGAACACCAAAAAACGATTTTGCCTTTTTTCCCCTCTCTAAACTGAATGGAGTGAATCGGCAGATGAGTTTGGCATTATGTAATCCAGTGAAATATAAATGAAACGCACCAGGCAGGCTAAGTGGATGTGGGTTACATTAAATATTTACACTCTACACAACAGATCTTTTGTAAAGGGCAATTTTATAAACCAAAAGTTTCAGTAATAAAGGGGTGGTAGGGAGGGTTTTGTTTGTGTAAGACCGGCTGTTTGACACCGAGGCCAAAGGCAATCCAACCCAGCTGCCAGCAGGTGAGTTGGGTGTCACAAAATAAAATGATCCAATTGGCTTTAAAGTGCATTTGTATGTATAATGAATAAAAACACGGGAGCTACATAAACCAACACATGTTGACACTGGTTATTTGAGTTAGGTGTTTGCTGTTGTTATTGCCTTTATCCTTTTGTTTTCTCCAGATTTTCAGCATTGAACTGAAGCATTTTTTTTTTAAGGAAAAAAAAGTTTTTTTTCAAAAGAGAAAAAGCACAGAGAATAACATGGTCAACAGTCATGTGCCTACCACCATTGTTGAATCATTGTTCACAATTTGTTCTATTTGATTTGGATCTTTCTTTCTTTTTTTAAAAAGATTTTATTTATTTACTTATTTGAGAGAGAGAGAGAGAGAGAGCGCGCGAGAGAGAGCACGTGCTAGAGAGAGCGTGAGCAGGGGCAGGGGCAGAGGGGAGAAGCTGACTCCCTGCTGAGCAAGGAGCCAGGAGGGATTAAATCCCAGGACCTCGGGGACCACGCCCTGAGCCCAAGGCAGCTGCTTAACTAATTGAGTGAGCCATCCAGGTGTCCTGAACATTTCTTTCATTTTAGAAAAATAAAATAAAATATGATAGCTACAGCTGAAGCCCTCTGTGTTCCTTTCCCTAGTCCCATTGTCTTCTTTCTCCCCAAAAGAAACCATAAACTGAGTATAATGTGTTTTCCCACACATTTGAAGTGTTTTTCCCCCATCTGTATATATTCATGAACAACAAATAGCACTATTTTTTGTGTTGTAAAATTCACAATGTTCTCCAAAGAAGATGTACAAAACATCCAAGAGGTACATGAAAAGATGCTCAACATCACTCATCATTAGGGAAACGCAAATCAAAACCACAATGAGATATTACTTCATACCTGTTAGAATAGTTACCATTTAAAAAAAGAAGAAAAAGAAGAGCTATCATCAAAAAGATAAGAGATAACAAATGTTGGCCAGGATGTGGAGAAAGGGAAATCCTTGAGCATTACTGGGGGGAATGTAAATTGGTGCAGCCACTATGAAAAACAGTATGGAAGTTCCTAAACAAATTAAAAAATAGAATTACTATATGATTTGGAAATTCTACTTCTAGGTTAAAAAGATCTAAAGGATTTCAAATCCTATTTCAAAAAGAGATCTACACCCACCCCCATGTTCATTGCAGCCTTATTCTAAGTGTCTAAGACACTGAAAGATCCAATATAATGGAATATTATTCAGTCATTAAAAAGAAGGAACTCTTACCTTTTGTGACAATATGGACCTTGAGGACATTATGTTAACTAAAATGAGTCAGAGAAAGACAAATACCATATAGTCTTACTTAAATATGGAATCTGGGGGTACCAGTGACTCAGTGGTTAAGTGGCTGCCTTCCACTAAGGTCATGATCTCAGGGTCCTGGGATTGAACCCCGCACTGGGCTCCCTGCTCAGCAGAGAGCCTGCTTCCCCCTCTCCCTCTGCCTGCTGCTCTGCCTACTTGGGCTCTCTCTGTCAAATAAATAAAATCTTTTATAATGAATGAATGAATGAATGAATGAATGAATGAATAAGGAATCTGAAAAACTTGTACTTACAAAAACAGAGTTTTTGTAATTGATAGTTTTGGTGATTGCCAGGGTCTGGGGGAGTAGGGGAAATGAGGAAATGTTGGTCAAATGGCATAAGCTTCTGGTTATAAGATTAATAATTTCTGGGGATCTGTTGCACAGCATGGTAACTATAGTTAGTAATACTTCGTTGTATACTTGAGACATGCTAAGAGAGTAGATCTTAAATGCACTTCACCACAAAAAAGGAATAGTGATTATGAAGTGACGGAAGTGTAACTAACACAACTGTGGTAAACATTTCACAACATATAAGGGTATCAGATCCTAACGTTGTCCGCCTTACACTTACACATTACAAGTCCTTTATATCTCCATAAAGCTGGAAAAATAAAATTCACAATGAATTACATTGCATATGTTTCTACACATTACTCTTTTCATTCAATTTTGTTTCTGAGAGATGTTGTAAATCCCTGCATATCTTAACTGGACAAATTATTTCTTAAAAGTGATGCATTAAAAACTACCATCACAATAATAAAAAGTAACATTCTTGTGCAATCCATAATGTGTAAGCTGGATGTTACCTCATTTGAGTTTCAAAGCAAGCTGGGAAGTAGATATTACTATTAATTCCATTTTTTAAAAAGATTTTATTTATTTTATTTGACAGAGAGAGAGCACGAGTAGGCAGAGAGGCAGGCGGGGGTGGGGGTGGGGAGCAGACTCCCTGCTGAGCAGCGAGCCCGATGCAGGGCTCGATCTGTGATCATGACCTGAGCCGAAGACAGAGGCTTAACCCACTGAGCCACCCAGGCGCCCCTATTAATTCCATTTAACAGATAAAGCAACATAATTCAAGTTCAGGACTTGTCCAAGGCTAAATAGTTCACAAAAAGTAGAACCTGCACTCACTCCCTGGCCTTTGCAGACAAGAATTTTGTACAACAATTTGCCTGCCATGGTTTCTTGGGAAGCTAGAATCCTGGGTTTTCAGTTAGCCCTAGTCAGAGTAAAACAATGCTGGGCGGAATTCCCCCTTGCTGATTAAGAAAAGGCCAGAACTGAGAAATCAGTAATATAGAAGAAAATTAGAGAAATTGAGAAAAATAGAAATGGGGGAGGAGGATGGAGAGAAGAAGAATCATTTTGGCAGACTTTTGCCCCCAAGTCTATAGCTTGGAAAATAAGGCCAAGGTTTATGAAGACTGAGAGAAGTAGCTCAGATATTCTTCCGCATTTTCAGAGCCCCAGTGGCCAACCCTAGGGCTATAGGGTAGGACTGAAGGCAATGGCACACTTTCCTAGAGCAGTGGTTCCCCAGATAGAAGAGAGACCAAAGATCATTCTAGATGTTACAGTATGGGCATTAGTTGAATGGCAGAAAGTGAAAGTGAGGTCTTTTTTTTTTTTTTTCCCCAAGTAGGCTCCACACCCAGGGGGGAGCCCAATGTGGGGCTCAAACTCACAACCCTGAGATCAAGCCTGAGCTGATATCCTAGGCTGAAATCGAGAGTTAATTGCCCAACCGACTGAGCCACCCAGGCACCCCTGAAGTGAGGTCTTTTTAAGTTGTTTGAGTCCCTCTCTACTCAGTTTACCCTACAATCCGAATCAAGTGGAGAACAAACATGACATGTTTTCTTTTTCGCCTTCTGCCGTGCTCAGGTGAATCTCTCTTCCCCGCTATTTCCCGAAAGAAAGGAGAGGGGGGAAAATGGACTCCCACTGTGCCACCCAGGTGCCCCAATGACATCTGATCTTCTCTTGGCTGTGTTGCCTCTGGGTCTAAAACCTCTTGTGTGTTGATGGTCCCTTGTTCCAAGCATCTAAGTTCTGGTCGTCACATTAGTGTTAGGGTGAGCACTTCCACGGGGTCTGTGTCGTTCCTTGACTTTGGGGGCTGACTCGGGCTTGACCACGTCAACCGTCCCTCCTCTCCCATTCCCAGGGGTCTCAGCTAGTTTCATGTACACGTCCAGGAGGGCACACCCAGGCTCCTCCTTGGCCTCTGTCTCCACACCCTCCCTGGGGTAGCTGCTCCAGGCCAGGGAGACTAATTTCAACCTCGGGGAGGAGGGGAGATGCCAGCTCCTTTCTCACTATTCCATGGTTTCTGCCAGTGAGTCTCTCAGGAGCCTCGCTGCCTCAGGGAGGTAGCATTCCAGAACTGCCATGTCATCCCACTTCACACCTGACCAAGCCTCAGAAGTCAGGATGGATTTCCCTGACCTTCTCCCCAGCCCCTCTCTCCAGGCCACTGCTTTTAAGGACTTACAGGCACAAAACGACAAAGTAGCAGGAGCAGACTCGGCTCCCTCCAGATAAAGCCCTGAGAAGGTATCTGGCCTCTGTTGTTTTCAACTATGTGTGGGCAGTTGAGGCATAAAAAACTGCCTTTGTTCTCAGCCTGGGATCCCGGGTTGCCACTTCTGATTACAACAAAGAGAAATTCTCTGCTGATAGTTGGTGCTGGTATGTCGGTGGAAGTCACCTCCAACATTTCAGTCTCCTTTTTCAAGCGAAGAGAGCAAGGCTTCTTGAGGCAACATCTGCAAACTAAGGTCATTTGGCTTTTCTTGTGTTTATTTTCACAGAATATTTTATTTATGACTAATGATATGGATTTTTCCATTTACCATAGTGAGAGAATGTTTTATTTTTAGATGACCTTATATGAGGTTTTTAAAAAGTAATTTTGTTTAAAGAAAAATATTTGGAATTGTACAGATGGCAAGTGGATAGGAAAAAAGTGAAAGCACTATTTGAAACATTGAAAGTTTGTGAAACTTATAAATAGGTCTTAGAAATATGAGTTAAATGAGCTGAGGCATATAATGTGTTTAAAATAGCTTAGCAGGGGTGCCTGCATAGCTAAGTTGTTAAGCATCTGCCTCCAGTTCAGGTCACAATCGCAGGGTCATGGGATCGAGCCCCACCTCGGGCTCCCCACTCTCAGCGGAAACCCTGTTTCTCCCTCTCCCACTCCCCCTGCTTGTGTTCTCTCTCTTGCTGTGTCCCTCTCTGTCAAATACATAAGTAAATCTTTTCAAATAAATAAATAAAAATAAAGTAGCTTACCAGGTGCCCGGCTGACTCAGTCCGTAGAGCATGCCTCTCTTGATCTCAGGGTTGTGAGTTCAAGCCCCTTATTGGGTGTAGAGATTACTTTTAAAAAAGTCTTTTAAAAAAAGTAGCTTACCAATTAAAAAAAAAACTAGTTTATCAATAGATGCTAATTAAATGTTAAGGATTCACTATAGTACTGAATATCACGTGCCATGCCTGATAGGGGTATTTTGGATTTTATTTATTTATTTCTTTATCTATTTATTTATTTAGAGCAAGCAGAGGAGGCGCAGAGGGAGAGAGAAAAATCTCAAACAGACTCTAGGCTGAGCACCCAGCCCGACAAGTGGCTTGATCGCACAAGTGAGATCATGACCTGAGCTGAAATCAGATGTTCAACTGAATGAACTACCCGGGCGCCCCTCCTGGTGGGTTTTTACACCATAAAATTCCACATTTTAGGTGTATATCTGATGACTGTTAGTAAATCTACGGAGTTGTGCACCCACCACCACAGTCCACTTTTATTTATTATTTTTTTAAAAGATTTTATTTATTTATTTGACAGGCAAAGATTGCAAGTAGGCAGAGAAGCAGGCAGAGAGAGAGGAGGAAGCAGGCTCCCCGCTGAGCAGAGAGCCCGATGCGAGGCTCGATCCCAGAACCCTGGAATCATGACCAGATCCAAAGGCAGAGGCTTTAACCCACTGAGCCACCCAGGCGCCCCCACAGTCCAATTTTAGAGCATTTCCATCACTGCCCAAAGATCCCTCCTGCCCATTTAGTGACCCTCCCTCCCCTCTGCCCAGCTCCAGGCAACTCGAACCGACTTTAAGTCTCTATAGATTTGTCTTTTCTGGATTTGCCTTGCTTCATGTAATCAGACATAGAGAATATGTGATCTTTTTTGCCTGGCTTCTTTCATTGGCAGAGTGTTTTTGTGGTTCGCTCATGAATAATGCTGCTATGAGCATTCACACACAAGTCTTTGTGTAGACATAGGTTTTCATTTCTCTTGGATAAATGCCTTGCAGTAGAAATGCTGGGTTGTATGGTAAATTTATGTTTAACTTTTTAAGAAACTGCCAAACTATTTTCCAAAGAGATGGCACCATTTTCCTTTCCCACCAGCAAAGGATGAGAGTACCTGGAGTTGTACATATATTATTTTGCGTAGATATGTGTGGTTATATCATAATCACTACTGTATAGGAGGAAAACTTGAGACTGAAAGAGGTTAACTGACTTGCAGCCTTGACAAAGCCAGTATTCAATCATGTCTGATTCCAAAGTCATCCTTTCTCTACTATGGGGCTGGGCTCTGTGCTGGATGCTTGTTTCCTTTAGCAGAGACGGTGGGAGGGTGCTTTGCTCATTCATTCTAAGAAGCCACACAAGAAATCAGGTGAGTAATGGAACCTCACACCAGGGAACAAGGACTTCTTCTTTTTTTTTTTTTAAGATTTTATTTATTTCTTTGACAGACAGAAATCACAAGTAGGCAGAGAGGCAGGCAGAGAGAGAGGAAGGGAAGCAGGCTCCCTGCCGAGCAGAAAGCCTGACTAGGGGCTCGATCCCAAGACCCTGGGATCATGACCTGAGCCGAAGGCAGAGGCTTTAACCCACTGAGCCACCCAGGCTCCCCAGAACAAGGACTTCTGTTTCTACCTTTCCCCATGCCACGCCCCGGAAATGGTTCACATGACTCACTTATTTCTTCAAATTTAGAATGAGACTTCAGTCCCACTTAATGGGTGACACAGCAGATGAACAAACTGGGCAAGAGAAGCAAATTTCCTGTTCCTGTGGACTTTGACAGTCTGGTAATCGCTTGGCTGGCCACAGATCAAGGAGAGGAGAGTTTTGCTGTCATCTTGTCTCTGAGTCAGCAAGTAGTTGGTTACTTAAATCACATTCACTAACAAGCCCAGGCAACTGCCAACTGCATTGCTTCCTGCCTTGTTGGGTATGGTTGGTCAAAACACAAACTTGATTACATAAACACACGGGAGACAACATAGTCAAATTGAAAAGATCAAGCAAGGGGTGCCTGGATGGCTCAGTCATTGAAGCATCCGACTCTTGATCTGGCTCCAGTGGTGATCTTGGGGTTGTGGGATCGAGCCCCACATCGGGCTCCTTGCTCAGCGCAGAGTCTGCTCCTCTGCCTCTCCCCTCTGCTCTCTCTCTCTCAAATATATAAATAAAGTAAATCTTTAGAAAAGAAAAGATCAAGCAAGAGTGCTTACTTTCTGTAATCTTTACCTTCAGCAGGATTTTAATAAAAACCTATCTTCTCTTATTCACATCTTCTTACATCACCCTCCCCTGGGGCATCATGTTAAAGTAAACAAGCATGGAATCTGGCATTTCCCTTCATTCATCCTGCACAGCAGGGACCGTGTCTTGTTCAGCTTTGTGTTCCCTGCAGTGCTTAGCATGATGTCTTGTAACATCAGACCTTCATCGTATCTCACCTGGACTGTGGCACTCAGTCTCCCAGTGGTCACCCTCCACCTGCATCTCCACTATGCAGCCCATTTGCCACACTGTCTCCTGAATTATCTCTCTAAAACACATTTTTTACTCAAAGAGAAATGATGACATTTTATTATTTAATTAGATTTATGGTGCTGCAAATGGCAAAGGTAATGCCACACATGTCTGTGCATTAAAGATACCCTCTGATTTATGGTGCAGCCAAAAAGGAAAAAAAAAAGATATTTTAAGGCCATCCATTGCTGTGGTGAAAAAAATCCATATTCTTTAGCAGGTTATAAAAGATAATTTGTAACCTGGCTTAGCACCCCACACAGCTTGATTTCTCACTGTTCTCTTCCCCTCTCTGCTCTTTCTAAAAGGACCACTTACTGGGGGCGCATAGCTGGCTCAGTCAGGGGAGTATGGGACTCTTGATCTCAGGGTCATGAGTTCAAGTCCCAGGTTTGGTGTGGAGATGCCTTAAATAAATAACACTTAAAAATATATATATATATATATATATATATATATATATATATATATATATATAAAAACGTGGGTTAAAGCCTCTGACTTTGGTTCAGGTCATGATCCCAGGGTCCTGGGATCGAGCCCCGCATCGGGCTCTCTGCTCAGCGGGGAACCTGTTTCCCCGCCCCCCTCTCTCTGCCTGCCTCTCTGCCTACTTGTGATCTCTGTCAAGTAAATAAATAAAATCTTTAAGAAATATATATATGCATATATATATAAACAAACAAAAAAACCCCTAAACCGTGTGCAAAAAATAAACAAAACAAAACAAAACCTGTAAAAAATTGTAGCAAATTTGACAATGTCATATAATAACAGGTTGATATATAAAAAGCTATTAAGAAGAAACAGAACTCTGTCTCCAACGATGTTGATGGGCAATCAGCTTGAAAGACAGATCACCAAGGAAGTAATATGATGAAAAGATACTATGAGTCACTCAGTTCTAACTTCACCAGAAATCAATATACCACCTTTTGCTGAGCAAACTAGCTGAAGTTAAAGAAAAATTAGTTTATCATCCATGCCTCATGAGTATGTGATAAAACAAGGAATTAATATATTTCTGGTGGTGGGGCGCCTGGGTGGCTTAGCCGTGGTTAACCATCTGCCTTCTGATCAGGTCATGATTTGAGTCCTGGGATCCAGATCAAGCCTTGCTTCAGGGCTCCCTGCTCGGCAGGGAATCTGCTTCTCCCTCTCCCTCTTCCCCTCACCCCACTCTTGTGCTCGCTCTCTTTCTCTCAAATAAATAAATAAAATATTTAATATATATATATTTCTGGTGGCAATATAAAATTGGTACAACCATTTTGTAATGCTGTTTGGCAATCGTGTCAAGGATCTTGAAAGTGTTTGTGCTATTTTTGGTAATTTCACTTCCGGGATCTATACTAAGGGAATAAACCTACATGAGGAAAAAAGGAATATAATACACAGAAAGATATTTGTCCAAACCTTATAGAGAACTCTTTGGGGTCTGTCGCAGAAAACAAGATAACAAGGAGGACCTCATCGTTTGGAAAGTGTCACAGTAAGACACACACCTTGTGCCCCTCTGTGGCTTGAACACCTGCCACCATCAGAAGTCCACCTGTGAGGGCACCTGGGTGGCTCAGTCTTTAAATGTCTGTCTTTGGCTTGGGTCATGATCCCAGGTTCCTGGGATCGAGCCCCACATCGGGCTCCCTGCTTGGTGGGAAGCCTGCTTCTCCCTCTCCTACTTCCCCTGCTTGTATTCCCTCTCTCACTGTCTCTCTCTCTTTGTCAAATCAATAAATAAAATCTTAAAAAAAAAAAAAAAAAAAAAGAAGTCCACCTGTGGCAAATGTGGCTATAACCAGAGCGCCAAGGCCGGAAAAGGAAATACCACTGGGGCCATCCCCTGAGGCACTTAAAAATTGAACATCGTGGATTCAGGCCTGGATTCTGTGACCGAACAACACCTCAGCCCAAGAGGGCAGCTGTTGCACCGTCCAGTTCATCTGGATTTCAAGGATTAGTCACACAATAAATGTTCTGGTTTTAAAAAACAAACAAGCAAATAAACAAACAAAAAAACCCTGCATTATTTATATGGCTGCAAACCACCTAAATATTCAACAGTAGGAGAACACAAGAGAAATTACTGTATATTCAGTTGATGAATAAGACAGAGCACATACGAATCGGCATGAGTGACTCCCATACACATAATAATGAGAAGACAAAGCAAGTTGTAGAATACGTACTGTGTGATACTAACTATGTAAAGTTTGAAATATGCAAATAAAACTACTTAGTGAGGGATACATACATATGTAGTAAAAGCATAAAGCAATGTGTGGACTGAATAGTTTCTTCCCTCAGATCTCACCAGGGAGGCTGCAGTTTTGGGGGAAAGGGCTGGAGGGAAGAAAACTGGTATAGTTGTTTTTTTTCCTTCCATGTGAAATTCTGGATGACTTTAGGAAACACTAGAGGGATGATTTAATAGGACTCGGTAAGAGATTAAGTATGGGTCTTGACACAGAGTCAAAGTCTTGAGGATTTCATCACACAGTTATTTGTGTGGGTCGTGGAAGATGAGTATTAGTAAGAGGGGAATTGTTAGTTCTTTTGTGTTAAGTTTCAGATGTTGGCAAAACTTCCATATATCAATATTCCATATTGATAATCTTGGTAAGTCAATTTTAATAAGCAGATGAGAAGAAAAACAAAGTGAATATAAAAGAAAGAGATGATCTTGTCCGTACTAAAATAACAAAATGTATTTTTTTGCCTATTTCCTTTCTTTTCTTTTCTAGTATTTCATTTACCAAGCACCTGGGTGGCTCAGTTGCTTAAGTGTCTGCCTTTAGCTCAGGTCATGATCCTGGGTTCTGGGATCAAGTCTCGCATCAGGCTCCCTGGTCAACCAGGACACTGCTTCTCCCTCTGCCCCTCCCCCCTGCTCACACATATGCATGCGCTCTTTCTCTCAGAAATAAATTAAATTTAAAAAAATATTTTATTTACTTATTTAGGAGGGGATGGGCAGAGAGAGAGACAAAGAATCTCAAGATATTTCTATGCCGGGCATTGAGCCTGATGCTGGGCTCGATCCCCTCACTCTGAGATCATGACTTGAGCTGAAATCATGAGGTGGACACTTAACCCACTGAGCCACACAGGCATCCCTGTTTTACCTATTTCTAAACCTTTTGTAAGAAGGCTTAATATGACTTGAGAAAGAGAGGGCAGTATTTTATAGTCTTGAAGATAATGAAACAATGGCAATTTTTAATTTAATGTTGTCAGGAACACCATCAATTTGCATCATCTGCACTTGGGGACCAGACAGCATCTTATTAAACTCTAAGGAAACAGTTCTATGGATGGGAGGGGTGGCAAAAGAAATACAAAAATTGAAAATTCAATTAGAGAGCTTCTATGATATACGACATCTTCAAAAACCAACTTCAGGGGCGCCTGGGTGGCTCAGTGGGTTAAAGCCTCTGCCTTCGGCTCAGGTCATGATCCCAGGGTCCTGGGATCGAGCCCCGAATCGGGCTCTCTGCTTGGCAGGGAGCCTGCTTCCTCCTCTCTCTGTCTGCCTCTCTGCCTACTTGTGATCTCTGTCTCTGTCGAATAAATAAATAAAATCTTAAAAAAAAAACAAACTTCAGACATCTAAATAGTGGAGGATGGTGTCACTTTTCATCTCATGAATATTCTCCTTATTCTAACTGTAGCAAAAGTCAATGCTGGTGTTTACTTTCCTGTCTTTGTCAGACATTAGGGTATATTGACAAATAAGTATTTGAATCTTCTTCTTCTTCTTCTTCTTCTTCTTTTTTCAAGATTTTCTTTATTTATTTGAGGGAGAGCATGAGAGGGGAAGGTCAGAGGGAGGAGCAGAACTCCGTGCTGAGCAGGGAGCCCAATGTGGGACTTGATCCTGGGGCTCCAGGATCATGACCAGAACTGAAGAAGGTTGCTTGACCAACTAACTGAGCCACCCAGGCGCCCCTTGAATCTTCCTAACTGGTGAAATTTTCTGAACGCTACATAGGGTCTTCCCTTGGGTGTGTCATTTTTGCTCTTGCTCAAAGTGTGGTCCACGGACCAGTAGCAACAGCGTCACCTTAGAAATCGTTAGAGAGGCAGAATCTCAGATCCCACCTCAGCCCTTCTGAATTATAATCTGTATTTTATACAGGCTCCCCACAGGACTCATATCCAAATTAAAATTTGGAAAGCACTGATGTAGCCAATTAGGAAAATGAAATTCGACTTTAAAAGTCCCCTGGATTTTAGTAATTACTAGAAGGCAATGATTCTTAGTCTTTATAGGGTTTTGGACTCCTTGGAATGTGCTGGAAATTATGACATCCTCCCTCAGAAAAAAGGTACATATGAACTGGAACATGATATTTAGCATAAAATTTGTAGATGGATTCAAGAGTGTCAAAGTTAAAAGCTAGGGTCTTATTTTTCTTCTCTAACCTGGGGGAAAACTTTTCAATAATTTGCATATGAATGGACTGAAAGTCTTGGGCCTGAACACGACCTGAATAGTTGAAATGTTTGTGTGAGCCTGTGACTTTTGTATGAAGAAACAAAAGAACCTCAAAAGTACTTTTTCTAGAAAAGTAGTTACCAACAATGATCACATTTGTAGGTATTGGTGATTAATGTTTCTTCCTGGTGAGGAAATAAATTTAAACCTAAAAGAACTCGATTTTGTCTTGAATAAAATGAAGAGATTAGATGCCACACTGGAATTTGAGAAGGAACCTTGAGAGAAAAGAATCCTGCTTAATTCTCAAGCTCTCTGCTGGTTACTTTAATAGGATAAGAAAGAGAATTTAAGAGAATATTTACATTCCATGACCACAGGCGTAGAGTAAATAAAAAACACCGTTAAGGAGGAGAAAAGGTCTTACTCAGATTTAAATCTATGCAGAACCTGTCTCTTGTTAATGTTTGCTGAGAAGGAACAAAAGCTCAACCAACTTTAAATCCGAACATGAACTATCATGATAGCCATAAAGCACAATGGACTTTTCCACTTACTTTTTACTGTGTTCCACTTTTAACAATCAGAGAAATGTGGTCCTTACTAACAGAGGATTATTTTTCTAGCCGGTGGTACTTGGTTTCCTCTCAGTCTTTTAAAACTGTGCATCTATAGCTCTGGTACAATATCCCTGTGTTTTACGCTTCTTTATTGCCATATATACTAGAAAAATACATCCCATTTTTTTAAGCTGATTTGCATCAGCAATATCTATTTCTGGGGATTATTCATGGATTACCCATAAATATTCAGAACAATGTTTCTGTGGCTCTTAATCTGTGCTATATTTGGCATAGGGTTTTGTTTTCTAAAAAAAATTTCCATTTTCTTTCTCCAGTTCAGCATAAGACTTACCCCAGTTTAAAGTTCGGCCAACCAATGTATTTGCAATCTCACTCAGATCAAATGGGACACATGAAAGGTTCGGCAAGCTGTAAGAGCACTTATACAAAAACAGGGGTTTAACTCAAAATAGAAATTGCCCTGTATTGATTTTTTTAAATTACGTTAAGTGAACCAAAAAAAGGCGCTCTGAATGTTTCATCACTGAAAATTCTTAGAAAGTATTTTCTTTAATGTTTTCTGGGAGCTGTATTTTTGGAAACTGGTCCTTTGCATCCTCTTAGCCTTCTCTACTAATTTTTTTTTTCTCTCTCCATTTTGCCGCCCCATACCACTTCTCCCAACACTGGCTCTGAATCCGCGTTTGTCTTCCTCTTCCATCCGCTGGTGCGTCCTGTTATTTTCCTCCATCACCATGCAGCTAGAGGTTAAGCCAAATCAGAAACAAGAGGAAAAAGCTGGCAAGAGGCCACAGCTTGTTTAAAACAATTTACATTTAATGCAGTTCTCACGCTCTGCCTAGAAAGTAACCTTCACTAATAAACAACTAGCAATACAGCTACTCTTTTTTTTTTTCTTAAGATTTCATTTATTTATTTGACAGAGATCACAAGTAAGCAGAGAGGTGGGGGGGGGGGGGAGCATGCTTCCTGCTGGGCTGGATCCCAGGACCCTGAGATCATGACCTGAGCTAAAGGCAGGGGCTTAACCCACTGAGCCACCCAGGCACCCCCAGCTACTCTAATAGTTAGTTTAGCCACAAGTGAAAGCATACCCCAGGGCCCCTGGGCTGTTACTTACACAGCACTTTGGAACCAAAGGTGTGCTCAGAGAAAAGAGCAACACAGTTCTCTAGTTGTGTTTCCTGCTATCAGTGAGCTGTGCACCGAGGATCATAAGTAACCTTGGCAAGTGAGCAGACCACAGGCAACATGGTAAAGTAGGTCAAGTGTGCTTGGAGCAGAAACCTCAACCCCTGGGACTCCAGAAATTCCTTCTCAATAGTTGACACATTTCACGCATCTCATTTCTGTGTAGAATGCTCTCCATCCCTACACGTTTTTCTATGGTGTCTACTATGACTATTGTTACTGTTTAGGAAAACTAATTTGTATTTCACTTTTTTTCAGGGTTGGTGGGGGGCTCTGTGGCAACAGGAAGGCCAAGAGGAGGGGCAGAAGGAGAGTGAGAAAGAGAATCTTGAGCAGGCCATGGAGCCCAGCAGGTATCTTTATAATCATTATTCTGAACTCTAGTTCTGACATCTTACTTATACCCATACTGATTGGGTCCCTGGCAGTCAGTACGGCCTCTTGTTCTCTTTTTTGATGTGAGTTTTTCTGTCTGAACATTCTAGCAGAAAGTGGTTGCCTTTCTTTCTTTTCTTTCTTTCCTCTTTCTTGCTTTCTTTTTTTCTTTCTTCTTTTCTTTCTTTCCTTTTCTTTCCCTTTCTTTCTTTCTTTTGAAAAGTCTCTTTGCCTCCCCAAGATTTTATTTATTTATTTGACAGAGAGAGAAGGTTGGGGGAGAGAGTGCAAGCGGGGAGGGGGGAGTGGCAGGCCCCAGAAGGAGAGAGGAGTGGGAGAAGCAAGCTCATCCACGGAGGCCACCCAGGTGCCCTGATCGCTTTTCTATTTGTAGAGTTGCAGCTACTCTTAGATCCCTGGTTGAGTTCGCAGATGTTCAGAATCATTCCATTGCTGTCTAACTGAATTCCTGGGACCAGATGAAATTAAGGTCTCCTACCCCTCTGACATTTGGGACTATGATCCTCATTATTTGCTTTTTTTTTTTTTTTTTTTTTTTTTTTTTTTTAAAGATTTTATTTATTTATTTGACAGACAGAGATCACAAGTAGACAGGGAGGCAGGCAGAGAGAGAGGGAAGCAGGCTCCCTGCTGAGCAGAGAGCCCGATGTGGGACTCGATCCCAGGACCCCGAGATCATGACCTGAGCCGAAGGCAGCGGCTTAACCCACTGAGCCACCCAGGCGCCCCTCATTATTTGCTTTTAAACAATGAAATACTGGGACACCTAGGAGGCTTAGTCGGTTAAGCATCTGCATTTGGCTCAAGTCATGATCCCAGGGTCCTGGGATCGAGTCCCGCACTGGGCTCCTTGCCCAGTGGGGAACCTGCTTCTCCCTCTGCCTGCTGCTCCCCTTGCTTGGGCTCACTCCCTCTCTCTGTGACAAATAAACAAATAAAACCTTAAAAAAAGGAAATATTACACATGTGGTGGTGAGTTATATGTGATGGTCAGTTATATATGTCTATTTGGTTACTTCAATAAACACTAACCTAAGTGTTGCTATAAAAGTATTTTGTAGGTGTGATTAAAATTAATAGTCCGTCAAATTAAGCAATATCCTAGGTACTCTGGGAGTGCCTCATCTCATCGCCTGAAAGGCCTCAAGAGCAAACTGGGACTTCCAGGAAAGAGAAGAAATTCCACCTGTGGATGGCAGCTTCAACCCGAACCAGAGAGTTCCAGCCTCCCCTTCCTAATGGCCTGCACTACAGAGTTCGGACTGGCCTTGCCAGCCCCCACAAGCCCTCCAATAAATCCCTTCACATATGTCCCTACTGGTTTTGTTTCTCTAGTTGAGAGCTGGCTGATGCAACATACGTTTTTCATTTTGCCTTTATAATTCAGCAGGACTGGCAATCACTCCAGGCCCACTGATATGGCTCCACTTTTTTCTGTTTAATGCCCGCATCCTGTTCTATGAGGTGGATGTACCACTATGCTTTGACCGTTTCCAGTTTTGTGCGATTATGAAAAATGCTGCATTAAACACCTTATGTCGGTGACTCTCTTTGTTCTAGATAGAATTCCAGAATGGGGACTTGTGAGTGATACAATTATGTAAGATCTCCTATAATATGTATATACATATAGACAAATTTAATTTTAATTGACGTTACTACTTCCCCTTCCAAAAAGACTGGAACAATTCATCATGCTGCTGACATGATATAAAAGCACTCTTAAAATCGATGCTCCCATGCTGGCTGGCTCACTAGAACATGTAACTCTTGATCTTGGAGGTATGAATTCAAGCCCCATGTGGGGCATAGGAAATTATTTTACAAAAAATAATGCCTAATCATTACTTTAATTTTCATTTCCCTGATGCTTCAAGTTTGAGTATCTTTTTACAATTTTTTTCATTGTTTTCTTTAAAGATTTTATTTATTTGAGAGAGAAAGAGTGCAAACATGAAGGGGGAGGTGCGGGGAGGAGGGAGAAGGAAGGAGAATCTCTCAAGCTGACTCTGCACTGAGCTCGATGCAGCACTTGCACCCACAACCCTGAGATCATGACCTGAGTGGGAATTCAGCAGGATGCTCAACCCACTAAGATATCCAGGTGCCTCAAAGTTTGAGCATCTTTTAATATGTTAATGTGATTTGGGGCATTTGGATTTGCTCTTCCCTGATATTTTCTTTTTTTAATTTTTTTTAAAAGATTTTATTTATTTTATTTGACAGAGAGCGATCACAAGCAGGCAGAGGCAGGCAGAGAGAGAGGGGGAAGCAGGCTTGCTGCTGAGCAGAGAGTCTGATGCGGGCTCAATACCAGGACCCTAGGATCATGACCTGAGCCCAAGGCAGAGGCTTTAACCCACTGAGCCATCCAGGTGCCCCTGATATTTTCTTATTAGCCTTTGTCTATTTTACCATTAGTTGTTTACCTCTTTGTTTTCTGTATAGCAAATATGTGATGTGTTGTTTATTGACTTGTTATGGTATATATAGCACCAAAGTTTTTATTTACAAGTAATTAGAATATGGCTGTTGTCTTCACTTTAGCTTTTCTTTTTTTTTTCCCCCCATTGCAGCTTCTTGGTTTCAAATCTTGGTTAAGAAATTCACCAATGAAAAAAAAAGAAAAGAAATTCACCAATGTTGGGGCGCCTGGGTGGCTCAGTGGGTTAAGCCTCTGCCTTTGATCTCAGGGTCCTGGGATCCAGCCCTGCACTGGGCTCTCTGCTCAGCAGGGAACCTGCTTCCCCCTCTCTCTCTGCCTGCCTCTCTGCCTACCTGTGATCTCTCTGTCAAATAAATAAATAAAACTTAAAAAAAAAAAAGAAAGAAATTCACCAGTGTTCCTAGAAGAGATGGTAGATAGTATCCTAGATTATCCTAGATTTTTTTTTAAGATTATATTTATTTGACAGAGAGAAACACAGCAAGAGAGGGAACACAAGCAGGAGAAGTGGGAGAGGGAGAAGCAGTCTTCCTGCTGAGGAGGGAGCGGGATGTGGGGCTGAACCCAGGACCCTGGGATCATGACCTGAGCCAAAGGCAGAGGCTTAACGACTGAGTCATCCAGGTGCCCCAAGATTTTTATTTTTATATTTAGGTCTCTTAATATTTTTTTATATCATGTTTACATAAAAAACCTAAGAGACTTTGGTAAATCCTAATAATAAACAAATGAAGACTAATTTGTCCTTAGCAAATTCTTACCCAATTAAAAATTTTTCTTGATTATAATTATTAGAAACTCCAAAAACAATCTTAAAAGCTTTATTGAGGTGTAAATGACATAAATTAAAATGCATATTTTTAGGGACACCTGGCTGGCTCAGGCAGCAGACCATGTGATTCTTGATCCTGGGGTTGTGAATTTGAACTCCACATAGAGCAATAAGGGGCTCCTGGGTGGCTCAGTGGGTTAAGCCTCTGCCTTCACCTCAGGTCATGATCCCAGAATCCTGGGATCGAGCCCTGGGATCGAGAACTCCATCGGGCTCTCTGCTCAGCAGGGAGCCTGCCTTCCCCTCTCTCTCTGCCTGCCTCTTTGCCTACTTGTGATCTCTGTCTGTCAAATAAATAAAATCTTTATAAAAAAAAAAGTAAAATAAGATATACCTGGCTGTCTCCGTCAGAAGTGTGTGCAGCTTTTAGTCTCTGGTTTTGAGTTCAAGCTCCATGGTGGGTGTGGAGATTACTTAAATAGATAAAACTTTAAAAATAAAATAAAATTAAAATAAAATGCACACACACAAATAAAAATAAAATAAAGTGCCCATGTTTAAAGTGGGCAACTTAATAAGCTTTGCAACATGTACACATTCATGAATCCATCACTGCAATCAAAGTGAACATACTCATCATTTTCCAAAGTTTCCTTTTCAACCTTTGCAATCACTCCCCAAGCCTCCCAGACTCCCTGCCCCCCACCATTAACCCCCGCCAGGCAATCACTGATCTGCTTCCTATCGCTACTAATTAATTTGTGTTTTTTACAATTTTATACAAGTGGAATCATGAAATATGTACTCTCTCTCTCTCTTTCTAGGTTTGGCTTATTTTACTCAGCACAATTACTTTGATATTAATTTATGCTTTTTTAAAGATTTTATTGATTTATTTGAGAGAGAGGGAGTGAGAGAGAGAAAGATCATGAACAGGGGCAAAGGGTAGAGGGAGAAGCAGACTCCCTGCTGAGCAGGGAGCCTGATGCAGGACTCGATCCCAGGACCCTGAGACCATAACCTGAGCCAAAGGCAGACACTTAACTAACTGAGGCACCCAGTGTCCTTTAATTTATGCTTTTGCATGTATCAATAGTTTCTTTCTTTCTCTTGCTGAATAGCACTCCATTGTATGGATATACTACAATATTTTTACCCATTCATCTGTTAACCGAAAGTCATTTTTTTTAAAGATTTTATTTATTTATTTGACAGAGAGAGATACAGTGAGAGAGAGAACACAAGCAGGGGGAGTGGGAGAGGGAGAAGCAGGCTCCCCGCTGAGCAAGGACCCTGATGTGGAGCTCGATGCAGGGCTCGATCCGAGGACACTGGGATCATGACACTGGGATCTAAGGCAGACACTTAATGACTGAGCCACCCAGGCTCCCCTGTTAACAGAAATTCTATTCAGTGTTGTTTCTCATATGCAGAGCATTGTTTGAAAGTTGAGAGTAGGCTTTTCTACACATTTTACATTTGTTTATTATCTATATCGGTTCTTGCATATACAGTAAACAGTGTGATTTGAAAGAAGGTTTTCCACCCATAGTATGTTCCTAGGGTCTCTCTCCTATATGAATGTTGTAACATTTCATGAGGGACAGCTTCTACTGAAGATTTTTGCATGTGCACTGTATTTAGGTGTCTCCAAAAATGAATTTTAATTTGCTATTGAATGTTTTCTCACCTTCCTTACATGAATAGGGTTTATCTGCAAGTATGACTTCTCTATTGTCTAATGAGGCTTGACTTCTGAATAAAAGCATTCTCATACCTACTACATACATAAGATTTCTTTTGTACGGATTATTTGATAAATAATGATGTCTCTCCTTTTGGGTGAAGATTTTCCACATTTATTACAATCGTAGAGTTTGTTTCCAGTATGAATGTTTTGATCTTAATGCAGTATTGTTTCTAGCTAAAGACACTTCCACATTGATTACATTCAGGGATTTCTTTCCAGTACAAATCTTCTCCGGCTCTGTGAGATTTTTTTCACTACTGGAAGCTTTCCCACTTTCTTTATAACCATAGGGTTTCTCTCCAGTACGCCTTCTTTGGTCTCTAATGAGTCTCAGCCTTTGAAGAGAAGCGTTTCCACATTCATAAGCTTTCTCCTTAGAATGATGAGTATGAAGTTTTTCTATTACAGCTGAAGGATTTTCTGCATTTATTGCTTTTATGGGATTTCCTCCCTCTATAGATTCTTAAATGTAAAGTGAGGGATGAGATTCGAGAAAACATTTGGGAAAAAAAAGGAGAACACTTGACTACGTTCAGCACATGCATGAACGCACCATCTCCAGTGTGTATCTTCTCATGATCTTTGAGTCATTGCTTCAGGCTAAAGGTTTTCCACATTAATTATATTCGGGAATTTTTCTCTAGTATTTTTTTTTTTTAAATGTGTAAGGAGATTTGCGTTGGCTGGAGGCTTTCCAGTATCCCTTACATGCTGTAGTTTCTCTTTTGGATTATTCTCAGGTATCTGTTGACATTATATTCCTGAGAGAAGACTTTTCGTACAATGATTACACACATGAGATTACTATTGAGTGATCTTAAATGAGATTACTACAACTAAGTTGAACCATAGCATCCTCAACATATTTATAATAATTCTTGCTTACACAGCTTCCCTCATATCAAAATTTAAGTTATGGCCCAAATTTTTCAGGCTAAGTCACATTCATAAAGGTGTTTTCTTGAAATAACAACGTTTGATGGAAAGTATGTTTCCATTTCATACATTTCCTGCTTTTTACTGTGACTATGTGTCAGGGGAAAAGATGCTACTTGACTTAATGTCTTCATAATGCTTCTCTCCCTGCTTATTAAACTTTCCAGAAGCTTCTTCTATACATCACCTCCCTTCGAGTTCTCTCTCAACATCCATGACTCTGGCTGTTTGAACTGAAGACAAAATCCAGTTTCGTGACAAGATCTCTGGTAGTCTGGGGCACCTGGCTGGCTCCATCAGAAAGGCATACAACTCTTAATCTTGGGGTTGTAAGTTTGAGCCCCACATTGGGTGTAGAGATTACTTAAATTAATAAAACTTAAAAAAAAAAAAAGTCTCTAGGAGTCTGGGCCACAAACAAAAGCAGATAACTCCATAATAGCAACTTCTTTTGCAGTCATTATTTTTTATTTTATTTTTTTAATTTAAATAATCTCTAAACCAAATATGGGGCTTGAACTCATGACCCTGAGATCAAGATTTGCATGTTCCACCAACTGAACTAGCCAGGAGTGCCTTTTTTTTTTTTTTTAAACATGTATTTATTTATTTGGGGTAGGGAGGAGCAAGGGAAGAGGGAGAGAAATCCTCAAGCAGATTCCCCACCACAGGGGCTTGATCTCAGGACCCTGGGATCATGACTTGAACCAAAATCAAGAGCTGGATGCTTAACCCACTGAGCCACCCAGGTGCCCCAGCCCCTATTTTTTTTTCTTTTATTTTCTAGTCCGTAATAAGTATATTTAATTTTAAATAAAATAACATTAAAAATATTTTCCTGTTCAATTCCTTAGACTTTTCCTTTCAAATCTGACAAATAAACAAACAAAAGTAAACCCGATACTGCTGCTATTTCATAAATGTTTATAATCCCTGCCATCCACATTCCAATATGTACCTCACCCCAACACACAGTCTTGTACCTACCCAGCTTCCCATTCGCTTTATACTCAGTTTCCTATGGCTCACATAACAGAGTACCACCAACTAGGTGGGTACTTAAAATATTAGAAAATTTATTATCTCACAGTTCTGAAGCCTAGATGTCCAAAATAAAGGTGTGGGCAAGGCAATGCTCTCTCTCTGAAGACTTTAGGGAAGACTCCTTCTTTAAACTGTTGGCGGTTGCTGGGAAGTCTTCAGTTTTCTTTTGGCCTAAAGATACATCATAGTCCATCTTTGCCCTTTTTAAAAAAAAATTTTTTTTTTTATTTTTAAGTAATCCCTGTACCAATGTGGGGCTTAACTTACAACCCAATGATCAAGAGCCACATGCTCTACTGACTGAATCAGCCAGGTGCTCCTCTGCCTCTGTCTTTATGTACCTTTCCCTGTGCAATGTGCCTCTATTTTCTCTTCTTACAAGAACACCCATCATTATATTAGGGCCCGACCTTTAGAGGATGACATTATCTTAACTAATTATATCTGCAAAGACCCTACTTCGAAAATAAGATCTCTGTCACAGGTTCCAGATACGAACTTTGGAGGAGACTATCCAACACAATATAAATTTCACTTGGGTGGGGGGAGGAGGTACCGGGGGGGGTGGGCATTAAGGAGGGCACTTGATGTAATGAGCCTGGGGGCTATATGAATTGATGAATGACTAAATTCTATCTCTGAAACTAATAATACGCTATATGTTCATCGAAGTGAATTTTTTTTTTTAAAGATTTTATTTATTTATTTGACAGACAGAGATCACAGGTAGGCAGAGAGGCAGCCAGGGAGAGAGAAGGGAAGCAGGCTCCCTGCTGAGCAGAGAGCCTGATGCGGGGCTCGATCCAGGACCCTGGGATCATGACCTGAGCTGAAGACAGAGGCTTTAACCCACTGAGCCACCCAGGGGCCCCAAGCGAATTTTTTTTTTTCAAAGATTTTATTTACTTATTTGACAGACAGAGATCACAAGTAGGCAGAGAGGCAGGCAAAGTGAAAGGGGGAAGCAGGCTCCCTTCTGAGCAGAGAGCCAGATGCTGTGCTCAACCCAGGACTCTGGGATCATGACCTGAGCTGAAGGCAGAGGCTTTAACCCACTGAGCCACTCAGGCACCCCCCGAAAGTGAATTT